>NW_024429195.1:72923637-73138637 GCF_017639785.1 Mesocricetus auratus
GTTCCGAGCTTGCAAATAGCAAAGGATTTAGAACTTATGTGGTCTGGGTCTAGGACCTCGGTTTTAAACTATTGCCATGGATAGTCAGACCCTACAGACCCTGAGTTCTGGTGTCCATCCTATCCTACATGGAGCCAGCAAGGCTCAATTGCTGTAGACCAGCTGTTTGTAGATCTATGGTAGAGCAGAGAATCCTTGGTTGCGAACAGAGTTTCTGAGTTTACAATTGTCACCACTTGAAGTTCTGTCTGATGCCAGGTATGGTTTCTCAGCCACTAATTTCTTATTAATATTGTTCTTGGCATGTGGGCCTGTAAATAACCTTTACAAGTGTTTGTTCTTAAAGCTCCAGTACCTAGTGCAGAATCTGCTATGTAGTTAGAGATCAAGAAGTGTCCGTTGTATGAACAAATGGAGGATCTTGGCAGATTATGTCGGAAATAAAATAAATGTATTATGCACTGAGCAGCAATACTTTCCTGGTTCCAGTCACCATATAGTCCCATAAACTTTGTCCTTTACCTAATAACTGCTATGTCAAGGATCCTTTCTCTTCAAGTTCTGGGTTAGATGACCTTTATTCACTCGTCTGGATTTTCTCAAATATTCCTGTAATATCAATAGCCAGGCTGCCTGTGTTGCCAGGTTGCAAGGTATTGTTGACCACAGAAACTTGCATGATTGATATTTCTGTGGTTGATTTAATAGTATTCAAATTCTAGAGAGAAGGGGCTTTATGTTGCAGGTTAGTGATCCTTAAGGTGTGGTGTGTGGACCACCAATGCAAACATTACCTGGGAATTTGCTTAAAATATAAATTCTTGGACCCAATATCAGACTGACTAAATTGGAGACTCTGGGTCTGGATACAGGGTGGGGCTGGTATTAAATTTCCTACAAGACTAAAAATGTTCCATCCTACCAGGAAGCTTCTTAATCAGGAAAGTGAACAACTCAAAATAACTTCAGGAAGTTCCTGAAGCTGAGCAGACTCACTAGGCCCCAGCTTACTGGAGTAAGCAATAAGAGCTGAGAGTCCCTCCCAGGCAAACAGAGCTACCAAGAAGACTCTGAGACCAGACCAGCTGCCTGAAAGAAGCAGAAGCTGCTTGGAAGAGGTTTAGACCACAGTCACTTGGAAAGTACATTCTCCAACCTGTTGAGCTGCCTGCAGACTGTGCAGTGTGCTCCAGAAACCCAGGTCACCCTTGCTACGATGGACTTTGGTGATGGAGCTGTCTTTGGTACATTGCTGCTCCAGTTAACCCCAATAAAACTCATTGGTTCTCAAAGTTGGACTTCGGTGGAACCCGTACTTTGGTCTGTTGTGGGATCCCTTTCTGGTGTGAGTAGACGTGTGTAGCCTCTCCCCAGGAAAAGTCTTGTCACACAGAACAGCTGGAAGTTTGGGGCTTTGTTTGTTTGGAGAGCTTATTTATTTCATTTTATGTATATGGACACTTGGTCTAGATGTGTATCTGTGTTCCATATTATGCAGTGGCCCCAAAGACTGGAAGAGGGTGTCGGGTCCCCTGGACTGGAGTTAACAGATAGTTGTTGCCTGTCGTGTGGGTGCTGCCCTCTAATGTGGGTCCTTTAGAAGAACACAGTGCTCTTAACCACTAAGCCACCTCACTAGCTTGCAGCCTGTTTTTAATAGGCTTCAAAGTGGTTTGAATCCATGCTTAAGTAAAAGACGTGAATTTCATTGTGGTCCAGTTGCAGAGCCTGAAATAGGGATTTGCCCATTTTCCTCCCTTGTATTTTACCATAAAATGCCATAAAAAGTCACCACTTTATAGTGGTACTCCTTTTTCTTTCCTGCTTGCTCAAAGGCATTACCTAGACAGATTTTTAAAGCTTTAACATTTGGGGGTTGTATTCCAAATCTCAAAAACCTGTAGTTCACAACTAGATTTTTCACATTGCGTGACAACAGTTTATTTGCATTTTATACTAGTATGTAGGAGAATTTCTAGAACCTTCTGTACTGGAGCCAATTCCACACATCAGAGATGCTCTCTGAGGGTTTTCTTCTGTGCAGTGCCAATCCTGAGACCTATCCTAGTTAGGCGCAGTTGGTTGCAAAGCTGTATGTGCATAAGCTCAAGTAAGGGAACCAGGGCTTTCACCGACAGGAACATTGGGAGCCACGTGAATAGTCCTGGAATTAGAGCAGCAGATATACTGCTTCCTAAGGGTTACATGTACAGGCCCTGGAGTCAGGTCAATGAAACAAAGCTGCCTCTTAGCAGGTGTGCAAACTTGGGCAAATGGTTTAGCCTTTCCATGCCTTGTCCTTTCGCTCATACATACGGATCCTGTTATGACACAAGGTTCTAGTCTGAATTCATACATTAATATGGAGTGTAGGTAATGCCATGTACATGTTGACCGTCACCACCATTTGTGATTGGTAATGGAGACAGGATGAAGTGGTGTTGGCAGGTGATTATGAATTGAAGGCAACTTGAAGGAACTTTCTCTGCATCAGAAAGTGACAGATGCTTAGTCTAAGGTCCTAAGGTTTTGTAGTTAGTGTGCTAGCTTGACTACCTAACTCCATTCTGTTCCCAAGTACGATCCTCTGCTTCCTCACACATATGCCCTTCACTGCCTCTACCGGAACGTGCCTCAGCTTGACCCAGACTACATCTTAATACCTTCCGCTTTGCCTACTAACTGCCAATGGGTCTCTAGGGCATGCAATTCAGATCACCAGGAAAAAGGTGGGATTGTGTCCAGCTCGCCTTTTCACACCAAATCATGAACACTTGTTTAATGTAGGCAGCCGCTGTCCTCAGAATAGTGCTAACTTTTGATCCAGTCAGGACAGTCCCCTCCAGGTCCTGAGGGTGCACTCCCCCAGAGAAGAATGATGGAGGAGCCCAACTGACCAACCCTTGACTATAATAGCATAATGTCATCTCACGGTTTTCTGGTGACTGTTCCTTCCTTGGAGCATGTGTGGCACATGAAAGCTGAGAAGCCTGTGCCTGGTGGATGGGCACACACCTTTAATCCCAGCACTTGGAAGGCAGAGGCAGGTGGATCTCTACAAATTCAAGGCCAGCCTGGTCTACAAAGAGAGTTCCAGGACACCCTTGGCTACACAGAGAAACCTTGTCTCAAAACAAACAAAGCAAAGCAAAACTGAGAAGTCTCAAAGCCACCATGGGGACAGTTGGTTGGAATCATGGATCTCATTTATTTGTCAGGGCCAGAAAATAGCCTAAGTAGGTAGGTTGGTTAGTTGGTTGATTTGATACTCACAAATTTTCTTAGTTATAGCATTCTCTCTCGATGAAACAGTAATTTACTGATATTTCAGTTACTGTAGCTGATTCCCCTTATTAAAAATACTATAACCTGATTACAGTTCCCTCTCCCTCTACTCCTCCCAGTTCCTCCCCACATCCCCTCCCACCCAGATCCACCCTGTCTCTTATTCAAAGACAACAGTCTTCTAAGAGATATTAATAAAATAAAGTAAAATATAATAAGATGAAACAAAAACTAATACATTGGAATAGGACTAAAACAAACAGAAGGAAAAGAGACCCCCAAAAGACACAAGAAACAGTATAGACACAGACCCCCCTCACTGACACACTTATGAATATAACTGTATTGTATATTAGCTATAATGTATATATACATGACACAAGGAACCTCCAATGATGCTGCTGAGTTTATTTTCTGTTAGCCATCTCCTGCTGGCCATGCAGTTTACCATTAAGAGTAGTTTGTTTCCCCAGTGAGACTCCCTTAGCGAAAATAAATTTTCATTTGCAAGTGGTTATCTTCTTTCAGCTCTAGGACCCACCTGGCGCAGACTGATGCAGGCCCTGTGGATGCTGCTGAGGCCCTGAGTTCATGTGTGCATTAATCCTACTGATTTAGAGGACCTTATTTTCTCTGGCTCTTCTGCTCTTTCTGCCTCCTCTTCTGCAGGCTCTGAGCCCTGAGAGGAGGGGTTTGATGGAGACCTCCTGTTTGGGGCTGAGTGTTTCAACAGTAGCTGGGTTTTGTATTAGTTCCTCTGCTCAGTTACTGCTTGTAATGCTTTCCTCAGAGAAGTTAGTTGTTAGGGAACTTGGTGCTGTTTCTAACCCAACAGCCCAACAGTTCTTACACAGAGTTCATCAAACTTTTTTTTTTCTTTCTTTTTTTTTTGTGAAGGGTCAGATAGTCTCAGTTTCTTAATCTGTCATGGCTACTGACCTCTCATTGTCCTATGAACAAAGCCAGGGTTGATATTTAGATAAACCTCTAAAGCTAGGTCCCTATGAAATGTTATGGACACTGAACCCCCAGTTCCTTCTAATTTTTACTTGTCATGAATTATTCTCCACCCCCCAAATTGTTTTTCAAATCACTTAAAAACGTTAAGAACTATTCTTAGCTCCTGGGCCATTCAAAATACAGGCCAGATGTGGCTCACTGGGGGTGGCTTGCCAACTGCCGCTCTTCTAGAGAGAGGGAGGAAAGAAAGCCTCTGCCTGGTCAGCTGCTCACCCTTGGAGGATCCTGGCTTAGAAGCCATAAGGACGGTGCTGGTCACCCTCAGCACAGGAGGACCCAGAAGGCTCCAGAGCAGGGACATGACGCTTGAGCGGTGTCTTGACGCTTAGTGAAGAAGGCACCGAAAGGACTTCTGGAGAGCATCCAGCTTGTGCGCAAGTGGGATGCTGAGCCACCGGCCACTCACCCTGGCTGGGGAGGGTCCAGAAATGAGTGCACCCGGCCAGATGGCGAGGGCTTAATGAGACGGGCAAAGGTGCGTGGATTTACCCCATGGTCGCTTTTAGACTCTTCCAAAGCTTGCTTTTTAAAGCAAACCCTTGCCCAGAAGCTCCATATGTTTAAAGAACAGCAGGTCTCTTTGACCTGCTGCTCTGGGAGACAGCCTTGCCAAGTTCAGAGGTGCTAGGTGAAGCAGGTCGCAAAGTCCCTAGATCCTACGGCTGGCCCCCTGCTGCACATGTGCGTGTGTCATCTCAGGAATTTCTGTTGAGCTGGATGGTACCAAGATGGAGGCTGCAAGGAGCATACCCAAGCCCAGTGTGTTCTAAAAAGATCACTCAAGAGGCAGTAGGTAAAGCAACTGATTACTGAGGACAGCCATTGGTGCAGATCAGTTATTTCTTGAATTTATACACAGGGGCTAACAGTGTGTGGAACTACTTCTGTGTGCAGTGAATAGGGAAGAAAAAAAACATGTAGCAAATGGGTATTTTTACATTAAAACAGTAGCTAAAACTTAAGCGACCATCATATAGCATTGCTCTAAACACTCATCCAATATTATCCCCTTTAATCCTTACCATAACTTGACAAAGTGAGTATTGTCACTCCCAACTTGCAGATGAGGGGGCCATGACACATTGTTAAGCAGGAGGCTAAAACAGTTATGGGGGGAGGATACATTAGGGAAAGGTCAAACAAGATTCCTTGAGAGCTCCCCCAGCTATTGCTGGGTGTGGGCTTTGCTAACAAACCTGAGAGCAAGTGTTCATGGGAAGATGACTTGGTCAGTGTAGCAAGCAAACCGAGTGTGGTTGAGGGTGGGAGGAAGTGGGGGGAGTTGGCTGAAGAAGGAAGCTGCAGCCCATGCGATGGAACCCCTAGGCTGTGGGAAGAGATTAGATTTTGTTCTCAAAGCCTAGGAGAGCTTTTGAAGGCAAGTGAAATGATTGGATTTGAATTCCTAAGTAATGGCTGGCCTGTGGGGAATGGCTGGCCCTGTGGAAGCAGGGAAGCCGCAGGAGGCTCCTACAGTATTGCTGGGACAGAAGTAATGTTGCTTCTGATCAGAGTGGAAACGGGGAGGATGCAGATGAACTCTTGTTTGTTGTCATAAGCCTGTGGGGAGGATAATGAGGACCTGAACTGAGTTCTGACCATGAGTCTGGAAAGGAAGGTGGGAAGAGGTAGCTTATTAAGAAATGGTATTGAAAAGTGTTGGCCACCCATTAGAAGATGATTTCAAGTGCTGCTGGTGTTTGGATTCCTTTGGGACACCCAGAAAGAATGGTGTAAGAGGCTTTGGTAATACATTTTAGGAAGTGAAGCCTGCTCCCCCCTAAAACATGGAATGCATCAGGCTCTGTTTGGCCCACCCAGCCCTGTTTGGACTATGGGCACCCTGAGTGGTATCCTTTTCTTTTTTCTTTTTTTTTATGCTGATAATTATTTATCCACATAGTTCTCAATTTTATAGAGTTTTTATTCTTTTAAATTTCATTTGACATTTCAACCACAGTTCTCCCTCCCACCCCTCCTCCTTCCCCCATCACCCCCCAGCCCACCCCCAGTCCCTCCCCAAGGGTAAGGGCTCCCGTGAGGAGTCAACCCACCCCCAGTCCCTCCCCAAGGGTAAGGGCTCCCGTGAGGAGTCAACCCACCCCCAGTCCCTCCCCAAGGGTAAGGGCTCCCGTGAGGAGTCAACCCACCCCCAGTCCCTCCCCAAGGGTAAGGGCTCCCGTGAGGAGTCAACCCACCCCCAGTCCCTCCCCAAGGGTAAGGGCTCCCGTGAGGAGTCAACAAGCTTTGACTCAATCGCCAGCTATCATCACAGAGCCTTCATCCAGTAACTGATGGAACCAGATGCAGACATCCACAACCAAGCACCAGGATGAGCTCTAGGGATCCAGGTGAAGAGAGGGAGGAGAGGATATATGAGCAAGGGAGGCCAAGATCGTGATGGAGAAGTCTACTGAGTGGTATCTTAATCTTTCTTTTGCTGTAACAAAATACCTAGATGGAGTTACAAAGAGTGGAAGTTTATTTGGCTCAGGGTACTGGAGGCTGGGAAGTCTCTCACCATGGTCCTGGCATCTAGAGAGGACCTTCTTGCCACACAGAGGGTGTGGCATGGTGAGAAAAGGAAGTGCAGCTCGGATAGCTGCTGCTTTTAGAAAGTCACTAATGCCATCCTTCTATAGAAAAGATTTCTTTTGCGTATGTGTATTATTGATTCGTCCGTGTGTATCTGCATACTGTGTGTGCAGTGTCTATGGAGGCCAGAAGAGGGCATCAGATCCCCTGAACCTGGAGTTTAGGGATCATTGTGAGCTGCCCTGTGAGCGCTAGGAATTAAAGCCCAATGCTTTGTAAACTTAATGTCCTCCAAAGGGTCCCACCTTCAAATACTAATCGAGTGAGGATGTGAGGGTTCTTTTCTAATAGATGGACTTTTGGAGGGCACATACAGCCACAGCAAGGGGACTAGTAGCCTACCTAGTTCATCTTCGTTTCCTGCGAGGTTGTGTAACACACAGTGAGTGAGCCCCCAGTAAGTGATTACAGAACTGCGCAGAAGGCTGTCTTCATCTAATGGAAAAGGCAGTGTGACAGAGGACTGATATAAAATCTTCCAAGGTGTGCTGATGCTAGGCAGTGTTTATAGGAATATAGAAGCCAGGCAGTGTGAAGGGAAAGGGTGTTTCTGGGGACTTCCTGCTCAGTAAGGCGGAATTCCTCGTCGAGCCTCCCTACCCCCAACCTGGTTGAAGAAGCCTGTATGTAGCACACCAGCTGTTCTTCATCATTGCTCGTTGGCCTCCCCTGAAGGCTCCTCTCTGCCATGGTGACCCCTTTTAAGAACTGGATTCCAAGTAGTGACCCGTGCTTCACCAAGGCAGTAGGATGGGGGAAGCCTGAAGCAGCTGGTAACGGCGGGTGTCGCCTTGTGTCAAGCCCCCGTACTCTGGGATTTTTTTTTCTTAACCCTATGAGAGTCTTGTGCTGTGGGCCTCTGATGAAGCCCATACCTCCTAAGCCTATTTTTAATGCATCAAATGATTTGGGCTGCCAAATAAACCGATTCTATTGCTATACAAATATATCGTTGTATAGTAATATATCTTAACACATTCAACAGCAAGATCTAGCAGCAGTAACCACCATAATCTCGAAGCAGAGATGAGCCTAAATGATATTTTGAGATATCTGCAGCAACTATGAAATGATATTAAAATATCTGATTTCTTTTGGTGACAAAGGCATGGCTTCATTTAATACTACTGTGTACTGAATCCAAAATGAAAGGAAATGCTGCTTCAGTTAGAGCTTGCTAAAATAAAGATGTGCCTGCCTCCCATCATGATTCATGGATTCCTTGAAGTCTGTCCACTCTAAACTATCCATTTAAGTTTGAGAAACCGCCGGGCGTTGGTGGCGCACGCCTTTAATCCCAGCACTCGGGAGGCAGAGGTAGGCGGATCTCTGTAAGTTCGAGACCAGCCTGGACTACCAAGCGAGTTCCAGGACAGCCTCCAAAGCCACAGAGAAACTCTGTCTCGAAAAACCAAAAAAAAAAAAAATGCTTGAAGTTTGAGAAACCATAATATGAAATGTAAAGTGTCTCATTTTGTTTCAAAACTCACTTGATTGACTTGTTTTGCCTACGAGTGTACTCCTGTATGTATTTTATAGATCAGACATTTAGCCAACAGCAAGTGGGTGGATGGGCGGTGGATGGATGGGCAGGTGGATGGATGGGCGCATGGGTGGATGGGCGGATGGACACATGGGTGGATGGGTGGATGGGCGGATGGGCGGATGGGTGGATGGGCGGATGGGCGCATGGGTGGATGGGTGGATGGGAGCATGGGTGGATGGGTGGATGGGCGGATGGGCGCATGGGCGAATGGGTGGATGGGTGGATAGGTGAGCAGATAGATGGGTGGGTAGAAGGATGGGTGAAGAAAACTCAGGAGAAATGACTACCTAAAGTCTCACAATTCATAAAGAGTAGAGCTCGAGTGTAAATCTCATAGTTTTACTCAAAAATCTCTTACTCTTTCTACTCCTACTCTTTCTATGCTTTGTCAGTAACTTTAAGAGTTGAAATATTAGCTATACTCGTGAAATTATACATTAAAACACCTCTTGCATTCTCCTTTACACTCAATTCTTTATTTTCATTATTTATTTGTGTGCACATGAGCATTCCATGCATGGTACACATGTGGAAGTTACAGGATGATCTTAAGTAATCAGTTCTCTTCTCCACATGTGGGTCCTGGGAATTGAACTCCTGTTCTTTATTTTAAGAGCTTATATCAAATACTTTGTTCCATTCTTAAAGCCACATTATTTTACTTTGTTGATGTTGCTGTTTATGTGTTGTTGTTGTTTTGAAAGATGGTGTCTCTGAACAACCCTGCTTATCTTAAAACTTGAAATGTAGCCCAGGTTTGTTTCAAATTGGCGATCCCTCTGCCTTAGCGTCTGGATACTGAAAATCTAGGTGTGTACCATCATAACCAGATTTAGAGACACATTTGAAATAATAATGTACTCAGTCAATAGGATGTCTATGGATTAAGAAGCTAGTAGATCCAGAAGCTGCATCTTAAGAGTTATTGATGAACTGTGATTATGAGATTTAGAGAGGACCAAGATCCCTGGCTGCAGAACATGTGGAGTAGTAGCTTACTATTGCTCCCCCAGACTAAGCTCCACTTTGTGCAAGGGTCAAATCTTGGCTCAGTTGAAGAACTCTGTAATGATTAAGCCTACTTAGCAGTGTTCCATAGTTGCCTGATGAGATATTGATTGAAAGTATTCAAACATTGATCCGTGTGTTTATTTATTCATTCAATGAACATTTATCGACAATTTACTATGAGTTAGATGCTGAGGTGGGATCTGCTTTCAAAAGTAGAAGACAATCTGGTAGAGCCGAGAGTCTGCTGGGAGATGGACAATAAATACAATTTAAAAAACAGTTCCAGGTGCTCTGAAGGTAGTGAGTTGAATGCTGTGTGATTCAGAGTTAACACCTGGGGCGGGAATGGGAGACTCAAGTTCCCATGTGGGTGAAAAATTAACTTAAAACCTGAACTAGTCAACTGGGAGGGGCCCAAAGGGACCGAAGGGGGAAGACCAAAGAAACAGTGTGTGGAGAGACAGTGATGTGGAAGATGGTAATGGCACCCCTGCAAGAGAGCTGCTGTAGGGACAAAGCCAGCTGGAGGGAGAGAGCTAAGTGAAAGCCCACAGTAGCCAAGGGACCCACTCAGGTGGGGCCTGGTGTACTTCTCTTGTTTTGGTTTGGTTTTTTTGAGACAGGGTTTCTTCGTGTAGCTCTGCTGTCCTGGATGTAGTTCTGCAGACCAGGCTAGTTTCAAACTCACAGAGATTCACCTGCCTCTGCCTCCCAGAGTGCTGGGGTTAAGGGCACCGGCCACCACCATCCAGCATGGGTGTAATTCTAAAGCATCATGGGCAGCATTAAAGAATGTTGAACAAAGGTCTAATGTCTTAAAGATCAGCTTGACTGCTGGATGCAGGACAGGTTGTGCTTCTAAAGGAGAGACAAGTAGATCAGGAGGTAGATGCTGGAAGCTTAGCCTGGGTGGATGCTACGGAGATGAGAAGGACAGGCTTGAGAGTGTTGGGAAATCTGGCTTGGACAGGGCCAATGATGGGAATAGAGGACCTGGGGTTGACTGGTGGTGTTGTCACTGTGATGAGCTAGAGTATTGAGGAACAAGGTGGCGAGAAAGACAGTCTGGAGAACATTTTTTGGCAACTCCAAAGCCATGCATGAATTCCAGTGGCTCTCCTGGGACAATTAAATTATTGTATTTAGAGAGGTCAGAGAAGGGACTTGACATTAATCTGCACTTAAGGGGCACTTCTGGCATCTTATGGTTAGGGACCCAACATGCTAGAAAGTACTGTATCCCATGGGATGTGCCTCATAATGAAAATTATTCCATCCAGAACACCATTAGCTTCCTCATGGAAAATGTTAGTGGACCATCCTCCTTGTTTTAAGAGCCACGAAGATAGAGTTTCCGTGCTACATGCTACTCATAACTTTTGGTGAATGATTTGTTGTATTTTCAAAAGTATTTGGCTGACATCAGCCAGAGGGAAGGAAAGAGACTGAGATGGCGGGGGGGGGGGGGGCACCAGAAACATAAAGCAGGATGGAGGAAGGACAAAGGTCTTGGAGAGGGAACTGTAATCAGGTGTGATTAGGAGGTGGTGGATACAGGAACGGCGGATAGGAAGTACACCAATCTTTCAAGTGAGTTCTATAGGTGAGCTATACCAGAGACAGGGTACCCAGCTCTGCCCTCGGTTCCACCCCCACCCCCTTTGTTTTTAGATTTTCAAGACAGGGTTTCTCTGTGTAACAGCCCTGGCTGTCCTGGCACTTGCTTTGTAGACCAGGATGGCCTCAAACTCATGGAGATCCACCTGCCTCTGCCTCCCAGAGTGTTGGGGCTAAGGGCATGCGCCACCACCACCTGGCTTAGCTCCCCACTTACTGCATCAACCTCCTGTACACCTCGGCATTTTCCTATGAGTCTGAGTCCCTGTGTAAAGTTTCCATTCGGGTGGCCCCACAGGTGCTATAAACTTAGTGAAAATCCGGTCGATACTGTATATTCCAGAAGAAAAGGTGGCAAATGGGCAGCCTGAATGGCTTCAACTCGAGTGAAAGGCTTCCCCCCCCCATTTCTTTTGTTTGATGAGGAGGGTTTCCTAACTATTGTCATGCACATGAAGTCATTTGAGTCTCATGGCAACACTGGGACTAAGCAGGGCATGAGGCAGAGATGTGTCCATTGCACAACGTGGTAACCTGCAGAAACCCACTTGCTGCAATCGAGCCATAAGTTAGTGTGGAGCAGGGACCAGAACTTGGGTGCAGAGTTTTCCTGACTGCAAGTGGGGTCCCTGGTGAGTAACAAATTGCAGATGATGGGGACATTGTTTGAAAACAAGGGTAGTCCATGGGGACAGACTATAAAAGGAGCTGCCCAAGAAGGCATTTTATCAGCCTGAGCATGAACAAGGACCAGCTGCTGGCTCTCTCCTTTGGGCTTATAAGGAAAAAAAAATTCAACGTTCAGGAATCTTCTCAACCCTGGGTTTGAGTGAAAGCCTCAATTCTCTCTCGGTCCCCAACTCTGGAGGCCCAGCTTTGTAGACATTTCCTGTGTATCTTACCACAAGAACTTCGTCTGGTACCTCGAGGACGTGGCATCATTGGCCACAGGGTGAGGCAAAGCTAAGGCTGGCCTTTGCCTTTCATGGTGTAGAAATCATGACTGGCGTCCCCAGGAGATGTGTGATGTACAATGTGAGGGACACAGCTGTAGTGCTTACTGCCAATGAACACGGTATCCATCATGGAGGGCAATTCCTGTTCCCCTGGTTACGCTCGCTACTGCCTGTGTACCCCTGAGTGTGGGCACACACATGTGGGAGCGTGGCCACTGTCACACGTCCCATCCCCTCCCAACGGCCTGGTCCCAGGTTGCATGTTGGGTCCAAACCTCTATCCTCCTGTCTAAACCCATTTGAGACAAGAGCGCTTTTTCCTCTGGCTGAGAGAAGTGTCCCCTCAGCGAGGTCCAAACTGTAGGCGTGTGGTTATGGTTAGACATGGCAAGAAGGAGAAGTGGAATGGCAACTCTGAGGGAACCAAGAAAGCCCAAAGGGAGGCAAGGTTTAGAGCTAAATTGAGATTGGATTTTTTTTTTCATGAAAGGCAGAAGTGGCAAAAGCATCATTACAAGGCATTAACCTTGTTACACACAGACGAACAAGCAGAGGCTGGGACTCCAAGAGAAATTACACATAATAAACTAGGCAGAATGGGCTGAGAGCGACATTAACAATTATGCCCTAAGGGGAGAGAAGGGCAAAATAGAAAATAGGCCAGAGGGGGAGAAGAGTAAGAACAATTTCTGGACACGGGGGGCTGCCTGCACAATTTTCCCCCTTTTCTGCTTGGCTCCCTAGGTATTAACTTCACTTTTGTGAGGGGGTTTCTCTGGGGCCCGTCTTTTCTTTTGTTTTCGTTTGTTGAAACGAACATAAGAAAGGCCTTCTGAGGGTTCCTCTCTCCATTCACAGGGACCTGTCCATCTCTGTGTTTCCAGCATAAAAGAGTCCATTTCCATTCAGTCCGGCAAGCCCTTAAGAGTTTTCTAGTGCAGTAGCCTCCTCTTGTATTTTCTCCCAGGCTCACAGTTTGCTACAAAGTTCCTACTGTGTCTAAGGACCTCCCTGCTGGCCCAATGCCTGATCAACAAGTTATCAGTCTTGTTTTTTAAAAAGTGATTTAAGAAAATCCAGTTGACAGTGGCTTAGCCCGTGACAGCTTCTGTTAACTTAGTCTGTTCTGTCCCCAGGAACCTGGGGCCTATTCCTTTCTCCTGTGATAATCTCAGCATGCTGGTTTTCACCCTCCATCTTGGGTTTGGTGGAAGCAAAATGTCTTCCTTTTCCTACACATGATGTATATTCTATAAAATTTATATATTCTATACATAATGTAATTGTATTCCAAGGGAAGGAATGAGACGGAGGCAATGGCTTACCCTAAGAGTTTTCTATTCTAGGTTACCTGTTCCCAGGAACCCTTCCAGTGAGTGCCTTAGATCTCTGGCTAGTGCTGGGATGAGCACCTTACATCTCTCTGGCTAGTGCTGGGATGGGCACCTTACATCTCTCTGGCTAGTGCTGGGGATGAGTACCTTATATCTCACTGGCTAGCGCTGGGATGGGCACCTTATATCTCTCTGGCTAGCGCTGGAAATGAGCACCCACGGTTCTATGAGGTAGGAGGGCAAGTGTCTGGCAATGGTGACTGGAATTGTCATTTGGTTGGACAAATTGTGGTTTCTGCCTGGCTCAGGTTATTGTGATCTGAAGGAAATTTGAGGTCTTTTGGCAAAGATGGTGGGAACAAACTGCCTTGTGTGTGGTAGCAACTGTTTGCATTTTCAAATAGTGACAGCAAGCACAGCTTACCTGTGTTCCTGTATGACAGGCACTAAAATCTACCGATGCTTGTGTGCCAACTCATTTAGTCCTTATAACAACTGTTGAGAAGAAATGTCATTATCAACCCTTCCATGATATAGAGCGGTGGTTCTCAATCTTCCTAACACTGCAACCCTTTAATACAGTACTTCATATTGTAGTGATCCCAAACCCTAAATTACTTCCTTGCTGCTTCATAACTACTGTTATGGATTGTAATGCAAATATCTGATATGTGATCCCAAAGGGGTTGTGGCCCACACGCTGAGAACTGCTGATACAGAGGATGAAATAACAGGCTTAAAGTTACTTAGCTAGAGAATAACAGGGCCCAGGCTCAACACAGGTGTTGGGTTCACTGTGCTATATATACGGCCTTTGCCAGGAAAGGTGATAAAATGCATGTCATATAGCACACTCTGAATACTGGTGTGATAGGTAGTATTACTTGTATGATCACTTATAAATTCTTCACAACTAGCCTACCAGTCAGGTACATTGACCTTGCCAGGTAGTAGAGAAAGCCACCCAGGTCGTCCAGTGAGTGAGAATTGAGTTCAAAGGCAGGCTAGTCCCAGGTGATGTGTTTCGTCCCACTAGGCCCTCAAGTGTGAGGACACCAATTGGATGACTGTACCTCGGAGCTGTGTTAACACTCTAGGGCTTAGTTTGGAAAACTGTATCTCCTGAGAAGAACTCAGAAGTCAAAGGAAAATGCTAGAACACAGAAGATTGTAATCTGGGAACAATTTTCCCCTTGTCCCGGTTCAGCTTTCTGACCAGTCTGTGTGATTTGGGGCCAATCTTTGGCAAGCAGGATGTCTCACCCACCCCCAGCAAAGGCCTCCCATGACATCATTGTTCATGGCTAACTGGAACAGGAACAGTTATTTAGTTCCTTCTGTTCCATTTGGTACTTACAGATAATCTATAACCACAGCCTTCACTCTTTTTGTGTTGTGAGATGACAAGAAGTGTTGCCCACTATTGAAACATAAGAGTAGTGTGAGAACATTCTGGAAGCTCAGAAATGATGCCCGATTCCCTGACTTAGTCTGGTGATACTCAAATATTTCATAAAAAATAATACGCACGGTAAACTGACCTTACATTTGGTCAGTTCTGGTTTTATTTAAGTCAGGATGTGTGATGTGTATGTGGGGCTTTTCTTTTCTTTCTTTTTTTTAGCTTAAAGGTCATCCAGCTTTTCTTCTACTCATAATCACAAGGCTTCCTTATCTAAACAGTGGTCTATTGTTCCAGTCCCCAGGCCCACAGAGATCTTTTCCCCTTCACTTAATCTTAACAGGATAGCTCCCCGCCTTCTCCAGTTGCAAGAGATGTACTGTCTTTCCACAGGAAAACTACTTCTCTAGTGGACATGCCAAAAGTCGTCTTCAAGGGAGTTGGCTGTAGAACATTTAATGCAAATGAGCTACTCCCTCCCATAGGGCATTCCTTCCTTAAAAAGGTGATGGGGTGTTGGAGGGAGCTGTCTCAGCTCACAGAACGACTCACAGAACGACACCAACAAAGAAATATCGGCGGCACTTTAAAGTCTTCCCAAGTCATTTTAGTCCATGAATCCATTTAGTTGAGATGTTAATGAAACTTGGTGGGCTTAAAGAGAATGAATATTTAATAAGACATAAATTGAAAGACATAAACACTGTTGGCAATAATATAATGAAGTTAATAAGTCTCGGACTCCCCCTGCCCACCTCTCCACTCCCCAAACAGTCCCATTTCAAGAGCCACTGCGATGCTAACTGAAGTTTTCCGGCTCCCTCATTGGCTGGAATTAAAATGTGCCTTTGAAAACCATAGTACAGTTGGGAACCGGGCTCTGGCAGATAAAGCATGTTATCACACTGTGTTCAGTAGCTGCAGTGGGCAACGGCGCTCTCTCAGCTCCCTATCTTCCAGAGATTTGTGGAACAAACTCAGCTTCCTGTCGTTGGAGGCAGGAAGCAGTATGGGGCCCTTCATTCTTTTTCAACAAAAAGGAAAAGACATTTTGGTTGACACTCTCAGGGTCCCGGGTTTAAAGAGGGCGTTTATTAACGAGTGGGAGCGAGCATGTGATTACATGTGCTCACAGCCTCAGACAATTGAAATGCATTTAGGTTGAGGGTTGGGGTTTGCACTTCCTCTTTGACAGCGCCAGTTGAGAGCCCAGTTCTACTCGGTTCCTCATTAGCTGGGTCACTATGCCTTACCACCCTCCATAGGTCTGTCTGCCCTCTGCCCTCTGTATGAATCTTTGGGCTTTACAGTGCGCTTCCCTGTCCATTCAGAATCCCTCCCCTCTGCGACCCCACTGATTGGATCCTGCTACCCAATAGGATGGTCTGAGGTGCATCTTGGGAAATGTCTGCCTTTCAAGTGACAGAAGCCCATGCCTAGCTAAAATGCAGAAAAGTACAGCGTCCAGCCTCAATTCAGAAGTGGGTTCTCTCCTGACAATAATGTAGAGTTCTGCTCTAAAGATCAAAAGGGGGAGCTCGCGTCAGGTACCGGAAGTGGATGGATGGATGGCTTGCTCAGTGCTGGCAATCAGTGCATGTGAATACACAGTTATGCACATCACTTTCCCTGGCTTGGGCAAGCATGGTGAGTTGGGATTTGGCAGATGAAGCCAGTGAAAGCTGTTCCCAAGGATCCTGTTGAAGAGGATGTATCTGGGATTCAGAAATGCAAACGTCCTAAGAGTTCATGAGTGGCATTTAATCAGTATGAAGAGAAGCACTTAGTTTTAAAAAAAAAAATTGATCATTTTCCCCCTTATTTGTTCATTTCTGTACAGAAAGAAGGGGATCGGCCCGAACAGGTCCAGCCAATTGCATCGTCTACGTTGATCCATTCTGACCTGACATCTGTCTATGGCACCATGGTGATGAACAGGACTGTTTTGTTCTTGGGGACTGGGGACGGCCAGTTACTTAAGGTTGGTTTTTCTGCAGTTCTTCAGATGTCTGCTTTTGATAAGATCCACTTGGTACCTGCCTGTTTCTAATTTTCCCTCATGTTCCTGAGCTCTACATAAGACTGTACCCCTAACATTGCTTTGCTAATACCATAGAGACCCCTGCCTGGAAAAGGCTTGGGGGGAATTTTAGAGACCCGTATGTAGTCCCTCTTCTCCAGCACCTCAGCCTATAATGAGGCACCAGCCACCTGCACTCTGGGAATGAGCCCCACTTACTCATAGCTGCTGGGTAAGACGAATGCTGGTCTAGCCCGGACCCCATCCCTGAGTCACCTTCCTGAGACATTTAACCTTTTGGTTCTGTCTTCTTTACACTGGAAATGTACAAAGTACCTGATTTCTCACAACTTCAAAGAGATGAGCGATTACAGGCTTAAGAAGAAGAAGAGAAGAAGCAGGTGTGCCCTCCCTGCGGCCCACTCACCACCCACAGACGGGCTTGTTTTCTGCCCTTTGTGCCTACATGTGCCAAGGAGAGGTTAGAGATCTGACATTCTTGCGACTCCCCAGGCTTTCATCTCCCAGGACTGTTCTCGCCCCCACCGTATGGACCATCCCTGGTCAAGTTGAGATTTTTGTTTTTAATTCACCTGAGGGAGGGATAGCACAGAGGAAGAGGAAGTCAACTCAGAAACCACCAAGGGACTCATCAGAAACTATCCAGTGGTCCTCTTGTCCATGTCATTAACAAACATGCAGGTCTCAGGTGACCTCCAGGAACAGCCATAGCTGGGAACTGCACTGTGCCGTTCACCCTGGACACTGCTTGACCTCTCTCGGCAGCCAGCCGGTTGACTCTCAGCTCAGATTCTTAATTGAATACTGGCAGGTCTGTTTTCCCAGCTGCTGTCCCTCTTCAGATAGCTGTGCCTTAGGCGGATCATTTAGCCTCTCTTAGCCTCCATTTCTCCAGCTGTAAAATGAGATTATACTAGACAAGCCAGAAAAACCCTTTGCTCATCTGATGGCCTGGAACACTGTCTTGGCACCCACAGCCTCCCTACGACCCAGCTTGTATGCATACCACTGTGTAGTCCTGTGTCTACACTGTGATCGTACCTACTCCCAGCCTGATTTTTTCCTTTTTCTTCTCCTGTGATTTACTGAGTCCTCTGTATTTGACTCAAACCCCACCTTCTCTTTGTTGCTGTCCAA
Organism: Mesocricetus auratus; assembly: GCF_017639785.1. Classification (NCBI taxonomy): domain Eukaryota; kingdom Metazoa; phylum Chordata; class Mammalia; order Rodentia; family Cricetidae; genus Mesocricetus; species Mesocricetus auratus. The sequence continues at coordinate 72,941,582 of NW_024429195.1, forward strand.
GCCCCTAGAGGCTTCTTGTCTTCCCTGTCCCCTGAGCTACCCACCACCACCATCATCTTTTGATTTCTTGTTGAGGTCTTGCCTTGATACCTAGCCTCTGTGGTTCATATTTGCCCTGCCAACTTAATTTTAAGCTTCTTGGAAAGGGGGCCATGAATCCCCTCAGCCTGACACTGTGCCGAGTGCTGGGTAGGCATTTGATTGAATCTGTTTCCTTTGGAGGAAACCCAGTAACATATGGGAGGGAATTTGTTTGTATACACATTCTTTTTAAATATACATTGATCATCTTTCCTGTTGTGCTGGCTTCATTTCCTGGGGAAAGGAGAGGTAGATGTCCACCAATCATTGCACAGTTGCTACCCAGGGATGCCCATGGACATACTAACCTGGTCAGGCCAATCAGGCCCATTAACCCTGCCAAAGAAATTTGTAGCCATCCTTCCTGGGTCTCCTTACCAATTATCTCTTCAGATTTGGGATGTTTTTGACAAGTGTTTTGACAAGAACACTGTTTCACCAAGCTGAGCCTACCAGACTGTCACATTGGAGAATTGGAGGTGAAGGAACACTTGCCTATAAATAGTTCCCCATGGGATAGCCTGGCTTCCCTGTCCTGTGGGTTCAATTCAGCCATTCCCGTGCAGCTGTCCAAGCTTCAGTTTTGATGGAAGTCAAGGGGTGGGGGTCAAGCTGCAGCTTCATGCTGTTAGTGGAGAGGAAGTTGAGATTAAGTCTCGAGGTCCTCAGGATCTATATGGGGTACCACTTGAAGACCCCTCATCTGTAGTCTCATTTATAGGGTTCAATTAACAAGGAAAAATTGATATTTTCATTTTGTGACTTAACACTTTTATGGTGTTTCCTGTGTGTTAAGTCCCTCTACTTCTAGCTGATTTAGTTCTCTCCCAACCCCATTTTACAGATGGAAGAATGGAGGCCTAGAGTTGTTGAGTGACTGACCAACATTACAACAGGCAGTGCAGGGATTTGAACTTGGAGCAACTTCAGAGGCTGGATTCATATCCCCCAGCTATGGGAGCCTTGCAGCCTGTACCCCAGCCTCTAGACACCTCCCCTGGGGGCTCCCAGTAAGTGGAGGGTGTGTTGGGAGGGAGTCCCAGGACTGTTGAGGTGCTATGGTTGATGGGACCTCTGACCTGAAGTCGTGTTTACTTCTTGAGGATCAACCGCTCCCCCAACTCTGTCTGTCAGGACAGTTCCCTCCCACAGCAAGAGGTTGTGAGGGTTCAAAGCCTACTGTCTCCCTCCCAGCCACACACACGGACAGCATGGTGGTTCCCTTCAGACTCCTTGTATCCCATGTGCAGATTCTTGGATGTAGCCCTTGAAATTACTTGGAGACCCCCCAAAAAACAGATATGCCCAGATCCCTCTCTTCAAAAGCACCTCACTTTCCTCTCGCCACACTTGCCTCCGGGACTGATAGGGAAGAGGAGCACGGATAGACACACGCTTGGCTCCTAAGCTACAGAGTGGAGGTACTGATGAGCATACCACACACACACCCACACCCCCCACACACACAAAACAAAAAACATAACCCAGCCCGACACAGACAGTGGGAGGAGGGGAAGAGACGGCTTGGGCCACCCACAGCCTGCCTCATCAGTTTCGCAGTGATGGGTGAAGGCATTTTGACATGTTCCAGGCATCCAGTCTATGCCTGGCTTGGGCACCAGCAGCCAGTTGCTGTTTTTACCACTACCAGTGAAAATTTGACTTCTTAAATCTCTGCAAACCTCATGGAGTTTTAATATAATTTGGTGCCATTTTAAACCTCATGCTATTTAAATATTTTTCCCTGCTTGTGAAAGAACCGTAGGCTCACGTAGAGAGTTGCAGGGTAGCGGGGGGGGTTGGGGAATAAGAGGAAGGCAAAGAAAAAATGATCCTTGATTGCGTCATGTAGCAGCAACTGCTGTCAGCATTTTGGATTCTTTTTTTACATAGTTGAGGTCAGACCCTATCCAGTTCTGCACCCTTCTTTTCTTCAGCTAATGAGGGAAGAGGCTTATATTAAAATGCTGCTGCAAACCCTTTGTAAACAGTATTTTTAAATAGCTCTATCGTGTTCTATTATATGGGAACGCAAATTTGAGCTTGAGCCGAGATACTGGGTCAATTAAAGATTGCCCCCTCCTGCCTTCCCCCTCCCCAGAAAGACGGCACTACCTCCAAAGGTAAGATTTCAATGATGAGCCTTGAAAAACCCAGGGACTTTATGGTTTGCTAGCATCTTATTGCCCTCCATCTGCCTTTGAAAAATGGCAGGGAAACTGAAGAAATGTGGGACTTTAAGGTCCTACCTACCAACTTCTCAGCAGGTGCTTTGTGGTCATGTAGCAAGTCATGTCCAGCCCACTCCCATCATTTCCTCATTTTTGCATCCGTTCTGGATGCGATTATAGGCAATGATTTTTTTTTAAGTTGTCAGCATCCCCACTGAAATCAGCAGAAAGTGTGCCGACTCGGAACTCAGTGTTTGGAAATCCACATGGCATGTGTCACATGGGGTATGCCATCCTGGGAACACATGCCATATCGTTCTCCAACTGTGGAAGTGTCTGTAGGTGACTTGGATTCCTTGCGGCTGACTCTGTTGCATGTAGAATGGTCTCCTTATCTCAAGGGCAGGGTGGTAGAGTTTTGAGCTGTTCCGGGTGGTACAATAAGTAATAGGGGAATATGCCTGAAATTTGAAATTTGTAACTTCCTGCATGCCCATTAACCTTTCTTACAAGCATAAAAGATAAGAAGGCAGTGGGTGAGGAATAATAATAGCTGGCATTTCTGAGCTCTTCTATTCACCCGCCATCAGAATTGGCGTCTCTGTGGGTTAATTCATTTAATCCGTATGAGTCAATACTATGGCCATTCCCACTTTATCAAGGAGAAATCCCGGGGCTTTAGGACGCTAGGTAGTCAGTTCAAGGTGATTGGGATGGAAACGGATCTGTCCCCAGACTCCAAGCTTTTATCCCCCAGCAAAACTGCATTTACAGTAATCTCTGGAGCTTGACAGAGTGCTAGGGATGAGTTGTGAACGTCTCTGTCTGATATTGGGCTGTCTGGGCTGATCCCAAGACACCCATGTTTGAGGTTTCCTGAGAAGGGCCTACGTTTCTGTGGTTTTTAGTTTGTTCCTATTTGGGGACAGTTTCTGGCAGCTGATGGATGAGCCCCTCTTTTTGGGACTTCCAGTGGCTCGGGGGAACCTCTGCACCCCCAGTAGAGCCCAGCTTTTCCCCGGTGGGCTCCTTTTGAGGAACAGTAAACAGTATGTGCTCACATTGCTTGAATGGCCCTGATAGGAGAACTAGAGTTTCCCAACTTCCTTGGTGCTGAGGAAGGGTGAAAAGCACAGGAAGCTATGTCATGCTCTGTCCACATAACAACAAAAGAATATTTGTCATATGCTTCATCGGGACTGGCAAGGTTACCAGCACTGTCAATACTGAACTGTACTGTACAATACTGTACAAATGGCTTTTCATTCTTCCAAACCATGGAGTAAAATCAAGTCAATTCCAGAATTCAACTAGAAATTCCTGAAGGCTCTCGCTTGACTTCTGGCTATTAAGGTTGTCAAGTGAATGTAAGAGAGAGTTTTGAAATGTAATATATTACAGTACTCCCACAGAATGTAAAAATAGGAGAAAAAAAAAGAATCCAGGACAGACCCAGGGCTTCTGGGGGTGGAAGCAGGCCTAGCGAAGGTAATGAGCCACATAGTAGAAACCACGGGAAGTGTCAAGCTTGGAAATGGGCTCCGTGGTTGGCCGTGGAGAACGTAATACAAAGCTTATTTCAAGTTCACTTCATCGCACACCTTCCGGCCTGTGAGTTTGGGGACTCCTTGAGGTGGAACGGTTACTCTCAAGTAATGTCCAAGTCTAGAATGTAGAATACAGGCCATGTACTTCTCTAACTACATATCGTGAAATAAGTAGCCTGGACACAAGATATTCACCTCTATCTTACACTACATCTTTATTATTCATGACTACTAAGGCCCACTACATAGCATTAGATAATTACTTTGTGTGTATAGGGAGTCATCTTCTTAAGATTTCTCAAAAACCATTTTATTGAAAGAACAAACAAGACAAAGTGGCTCATTTATTCTTCTACAGACCAGCCTCAGAGAAGGAGAAATCAAAAAGTTTGGCTGAAAGCAACTCTGTCAACATGGCTGTTCTATCTCATGACAATCATAAAGAAACAAAGAAACAGTGTTTTGCTTAGTTCCCCCCCCCTTTCTCTTCATCTTCTTTACCATGTGGCATGGAACTGTCCTGTGACTGTGTGGTGTGGAAATCTCTGCTTGTTTAATTTTAGAAGCATGACTGGAAGGTTTTTTTTTTTTTTTTTTTGCATGCAACAAAAAATCTCAGGGATAGCTAATAGCCTACCATGAGGCTTCAGGAAGATGTCAGGAGAAACAGTGTGTTGACATGAGCTGATTCTTCATCAGGGAATGTTGCTTTCTACACAGGCCTTGGCTGGAAGAGTGTGATGAGCCTTATAAAAACTCAAATGCTAATAGAGTTGCATTTCGTTTAATAAAGATTTCGCTGAAACCTTTTCTATACTAGGCACTGTTCTGCTTAATTGGGTACAAAGGTGATTTGAAAGAGCTGTGTGTCCTAATCCCAGCACTGAGGAGGCAGAAGCAGGAGGGTCTCTGTGAGTTGGAGGTCAGCCTTCCCTACATGGTGAGTTCCAGGACAGCCAGGTTCCACAGTGAGACACCTATCTCAAAACAACAAGTCCAAAGGCAAGCCAAAGAAAGAAGCCTGCTGAGTGTGTGTGCGTGTGTGGGGAGCAAAGGCAGAAAACAAGTAAATTAATTATCCAATGATAACATCGTGTCAGAGAGTAATTAAGTGCTAAGAAGAACACAAGAGGTATGGAGAGAGACAGGCGGTTGGCACAGTGGAGAGGCAGGCAGTCCAGGAGAGCTCCTCAGAGGAGGTGAGGCTGGATGATGAGGAGAATGTAGCAACATGCACGGAGGAGGCATGGAGTGACTTCACATTACATCTATATTAAGGTCATATGCTGGAAGCAATAAATAAAACTCCGCAGCGTGCCCTAGCAGTGAGTTGTGTGAATTGGATGAGGTTTCTCTTATGCAAAATTCCACCCATTTTGGGTTGCTGTGACTCATGGTTCCTTCCTGCACTGCTCCTCTGATCCTGTTCTTTTTCCAAAGCTGCCCAGCCAAACTGGGCCAAGGAGGAATGCCTCCCCTGCTCTCATCTCCATGGCTTTTTTCTCTGTGTGGATATCCTCATGCAGTCTGCAATTGAAAGTCCCCAATGCTGTCCCTTGTGCTCCTAGTCTGGGTGGGCTGGGAGATGTCAGGAGAAACCGGAGCTAATTGCTGAGAGATGAGATGAGGACCGCACAAGCAGATGTCTTGGTGTGGTGCATTTGGGACCTTAGGAATAAAAATGAAAACTTCCGTTGTATCTCTCCAGCGTGTGGAGGTCATTGTTTGCGTAATCTGGTCAAAAGAAAAGCAGTTTGATGCACTCACCTTCAAAATTTTTTACATTTTAAGCCCATTTATTTATTATTTTTGAAACAGAATCTCACTTTGTAGTCCTGGAACTCCCTAATGTAGATGAGGCTAGCCTCAAACTTTGATCAAAGAGATCTTCCGGCCTCTACCTTACTAGTACTGGAATTAATGGTGTGTGCCGCTGTGCCTGATCTCCCATGCCTTTTTTTCTAAAGATAATACATGGACATTGTTTAAAACCACTAACAACCCAAGCGGTGCAGAGTGCAAACCATCCATTCCTAACTTCCCATTCCAGGCTCCCAGTGCAACCAATGAAGAAAATTCACACGTTGCTTTCTAACAAGAGCTTACATATCTCTATAAGCAAAATGGGGATAGCCTTTCCTCTCCCCCATTTTTATCAGACATATAACATGCTAAACATACATATGTATATAGAAACAGTTGTATTTACATGAATATATTTACTATAACATGTTAAAATACTGTATGAACAATAAAAGCACTTTTCTAGTTATTTGATGGCTGAAGAGTACCCCACTTTTTACACTACTGTTTACCTAACCCAATTTGTTTTTACAGTATTGTTTACATAACTCTATTGTTTACATAATTCCTTATTATTGATATTTAGATAGTTTTAGAACTTATAACAGGGTGCTACAATGAATATGCCAACACACACACACACACACACACACACTTCAGGGTATAAGAATACATGCTTCATAATTTTCATGACTAATGCTAGATTGTCTTCCAAATGGGTCTTAATTCCTCCATCCTGGACACATACCTGTTCACACCCCGCATCTATGGTGAATAGGCCATGCCAAGGAACTTGCTTAAGACATTGTTGGTAAGCCCTGGCAAAGCTTACCTGCTGACATTGTTTTTTTTTTAGAAAGAAAGGCTTCCCTGCCCTACTTGAGAATGCTGAAGGATGCCGGTGCCTCATCTTCAGGGTGTCATGTAAACTGATTGGTGGCACATCCCTCCTGTGTACACCAGCTGTGCTGCAGGAGTAGATGGCTCAGGACCCTGTAAAAGTGGCTGTGCAGCTCCCGACTCACCACACACAGATGAGTGATGGTGTCTCTTCTTATTTTAAAGCAAATTCCAGATACTATGACATTTACCCCAATGTATTTCATTATGCCTCTCTGAGAAATTATTATCATGTTCCCAACTGTGACTATAATGTCATTATCACAGTTAACAAAATTATCTGTAATTCTTAGGATTATCTACTGAATATAGCTGAAATTTCACAATCGATTAAAAATACGCTTAAAACTATTTGGTTCAAATTGGTGTCTGGAACACATTTGGTTGCCTCTTACCTAAAGCCCCCTCCCCCCCCCACTCTTTATTCTCTCCTACTGGCTTACTGAAAAGCCAAGTTCTGGGTCCTACAGTGTCTCCCACTATGGATTTGCCTGTTTGCTTTGGTGTCATTTAGCTTGTTCTATGACTTCTTCCTCAGTAATGTGGATGTTAGCATGGAAGACCTGATTTGGTCCAGGTTGAGGGTTAGTGTTTGGAATGTGGCATTGGGAGCTTTCCCGAGGGAGGGATGTGTTTAAAGGGATGTCTTCCTGAAGCAGGACTGAGGCAGCCATCTCGCTTGGGGCTTACTCTGGCATCTTTCTGTCCCTCTTTTTGTTGTTGTTTATCGAGCCTCCTCTCTTCCCTTCTAAATCACCCTTTCCGGAACCATGGCAGCTGTTTAAATTCTGAGCTCAACCACAGTGTAGCTTATGAGTTAGTTATGACTTAGGCAAGTCCTGGCAAGCTTACTGCTCACGCGCTCGGTGCCTGTCCACCCTCTTGGTTCCAGCCACTTAACTCTTTTCTGTAGGGCAGCCTTGTTCAGGAGAACTTTCTACGCCATGGAAGTATTTCACACCTGCACCTGCCAATGCTGAGTATTTGAAATACGGCTAGAATGAGTGAGAAATTGAACTTGGAATTGAATTTTTTGTTTTGTTTTGTTTTTCGAGACAGGGTTTCTCTGTGTAGCTCTGTAGACCAGGCTGGCCTCGAACTCACACACAGAGATCCGCCTGCCTCTGCCTCCCGAGTGCTGGGATTAAAGGCGTGTGCCACCACCGTCTGGCTCGTTCAGTTAAATTTAAACAGCCCTATGTGGTTAGTGGCTACCATCTTGCAAAGCACAGCTCTAGAGTCACTTTCAAATGAGCCACAGCTCTTTCCCACGTCTCTGAAACTTAACTGCTGCTATTTTAAAAGGGGATTTTTAAAAGTCATATTTAATATATTTGGGTAGTGAGACTGACTTTTCCTGAGCTGCTGCCACATTTGCTGAGTGGTCCAGTGATTAGTCACACCAAATCCCCTGGGGACCCAGAAACAGTACCAAGAGTTGATGGGTGCAGGAAGCTTCTCCCTGTAACCAGTTGATAAAGAGTTGGTGATGAATCAGCAGATGCCAAGGGGTGTGCTGGGATAGACATGCCACTGTTCAGTGGATACATGAGTGTAGCTTTGCCCCAAAAGAATCTTAGGTGTTATTGTTTTTCTTTTCAAGACACATATGCTACATAACTAATGTCCATCATGGTGGAAATGTGAGCATTGGGCCTATGAGGTGGCTCAGGAGGTAAGAGAGCTTGTTGCTAAGCTTGACAGCTTGAGTTCAATGCCTGGGACCTACGTAATGGAAGGAAAGAACCATCTCCTACAAGTTGTCCACACCCTTACCCTGTACCCCACACGAAGAAAAATGATGAAAAACTTTTTAATAAAATTGTGAATTTAGGTGATATGTCTGATGTCTTCTAAGAAAGTTTCTGCCAGAACTTCTTAAAGTACTGAACTGGGTGGATAAACAGATGTGTGGATGATTAGAACATGCTCCCTACCCAGAGGAAACTTGCAATCTAGCCAAAGGCTATCATGCATTGGGTACCGATTACATGTTAAGTATCTCATGATTTTTATTTGGCTCTTAACCTAACCTACAAAGTAAGGCATTATTGGTCCCAGTTTATAGACAAGGAGATGGTAGTCTTGAAGGTTAAATAATATATTAGTGCAAAGTCATCCATTTAATGGCAAAGCCAGGTCTTACCCAGGTCCCCATTCCAAGTCTCCAAAGTGATGGTAGTAGCTCATCTGACCTTCAGCACACATGGGGCCTACCTCATTGCTTTGTCACCTTTCTGTTCCTAGTCCTCAATGGCTTCTTCTCTCCCTGCAGAGTGAAAGGCGGGATCTCTGCAGGCTGAAGAACCTGTGCCCTCCCTTTGTGACATTACTTCACTACCCTCTGCTCAGACCACACTGGCCTCCTCCTACTTTCGGGACTCTTTGCTGACTGATCCTCTTAAATAAAACACAGAAAAACCCCAACAAACATGCTTGGAGCTGTAGAGATGGCTCAGCAGTTAAGAGCACTGGTTGCTCTTCCGGAGGACCTGGGTTCAATTCCCAGTACCCACATGGTGGCTAACAACTATCTGTAACTCTAGTTTCAAGGGATCCAGTGCCCACTTCTGGCTTCTGTGAGCTCAAGGCATACATATGGTGCCCAGACATCCATGCAGATAAAAGACCCACACACATAAAATGAGTAAATTAAGACAACAGACATGTTTCATCCGGAACCTAAATGAGTGTCATAGGTTTCTGAATTGGTGTCACTCTCCTTGGGAAAAAAACTGCCACCAGCCTGCATTCTCCTTCTCCTCTTATTTTACTGACCACATTCAACTGTATGCAATGATTATTAGTCCAAGTTTATGGATGAGGCTACCATCTACCCCCCACCCCAAGCAATGCACCCCCCATGCAGTGTGTGTTCCATGAGGGAGGATTTCTTTCCCTGATCTACTCTTCCCCATAACCCATTGTGTTCACTGCTATTTTTCTAAACCCCAAAGAGTATATAGGCGATCAGTAAATGTTTGTTGACTGAAGATGAGTGACACTCAGGTGTCTAATTGCCAGACTACAGAATACTGATTCACACCTGCTTCTATTTTATATGTAAACACATACATGCTTGTCTGTCCCAGTGAACTTGTCAGGGTTACTTTAAAGTGCATGACTCTGAAGAACCACAGAGGAGCCAGAGAAACCCTTCAAATATATGTTAAGGAGACAGTGCCTTGGTTTCAAGGTCACTCTTGGCATGGCGCTAGGGAAGCTGTTACCTGTGTTTCTGGTAGAGTCAGGTCTGGTCGGAAGTTATCGAAACAAGCTCTCTTTCACATGTGAGAACACTGCCCCAGAATTGAAGTGTGGCTGTCAGTGAGTTTCTGGTGACTTTGTCTCCTGCCCAAACAAATACACTATACAAAGATGGAGTCATGAGAGGATAAGGGAATATATTCTCTCACCTAGTTATACTTATAGAGTTCACATATACTGGCTTTCTCTAAGTGCCCTGGCTGTCCTGGAACTCTCTCTCTCTGTAGACCAAGCTAGCCTCGGAGCCACAGAGGTGCACTGCCTCTGCCTTCCCAGTGCTAGAATTAAAGGTGTGCACCACCACTGCCCAGCTAGACAATTTTATGATTGGCTGTAGTTCCAGTGGTGGGTTTTTCAGAATGGGGTGTGCTTGTAGATGGTGCATGAATAGGAAAGAATGTGACTTTAGGGTTAAACTACGGCTCTTATTATCCTGGCATTTGGAATACTTAATAGACATTATATTTCTTCTTCTTTTCTTTCTTTCTTTTTTTGAAAAATGAAAGGTTGTTCTTGGTGAGAATTTTACTTCAAATTGTCCAGAGGTCATCTATGAAATTAAAGAAGAAACGCCTGTGTTTTACAAGCTTGTTCCTCACCCCATGAAGGATATCTACATTTACCTAACAGCTGGGAAAGAGGTAGGTAAAGATGCTAGTCATTGCTTCTGACATATGAACAGGACTTATTTCATGGATGTCACCGTCTGGTGGCAAAGCTTTTACTTTGAGTCACCAGGTTGAAACACCGCTGCAGGCTTTGAGGAGGCCTCCAGTGGGTCATGGGCATGGAATTAAAATTCGTACTGACTGTCACCAGTAACTAAGCAAGAAATATTACCCATGTAGACAATTTTATTATTGGCTATATTTCCAGTGCCAGATTTTTCAGAGGTGGGGAGTGTGCTTGCAAATGGGCACATAATCAGCAAAGTAACTGAATTTACACATTTATTGTGTGGGCACTGAATGGTTAGATGCATTTATGAGTATGCCCAATGGGACTGGCTTTGGAACTTGGGGTTAGTATCAGGCCACGGTCTCATACACATTCATGAGCCAAGAAATCTATGTCACTCACCTCTCTATACACACACTCTCTCAATTTATCCAGATGTCTTAGTTTTTCTTGATTCTGCTTACTGAAATAAAAACAATACCTTTCAACATCTCTATCTTTAAGAAAAGGAAACAATTTTTTAAATTGACTCTTACAATATGTGAGTCATCATCATTCTTTGTATGGTTTCTCTGTATATGCACTGACTGTTGTATGCACATACACATGTAAAGAATATTAATGAAATGTGTTAATGAAAGTATTACTCAATTTATATATGAAAAGTTTAAGACTTAGAAAGGTTAAGTAGTTCCAGAAGATATATATATATACATATATATATGCATGTATATGTATATGTTTGTGCATGTGTATATATATATGTTTGCATATATGTACATAAAAGGTATGTATATGCATGTATATACAGACACGATGTGGGTATGTATACACATGTAATGCATATATGCACTTATAATAATGTGTGTATGCATACATATATAATGTATGTATCAATTATATAATACCTATATACATATATGTCTTGTGTATCTTTGAGAGAGCTAGAACTCAAACTCAGCTCTAATTCTGAAACCCATGCAAAATGACATCAAATTCCAAACTTGTGAAAGACAGAATATCCTGGCCTGGTAGTTTTGACCAATGACTCTTTGAACACACTAAGTATGAAGAAGGTAAATGAGGCTTAGATAATTATGTAAAGGATGTCCCAGGTGCCCTTACCCTCCCTGCCATTTCTCATTTTTTTCTCTTTCAGCCATTCTCAGGAGGAGAGCAATGACAGTTCTACATGTGCTTTTTGAGTCACAGGGTAGGGGCGACAGTATCAAGTATTCTTAGAAAGGCCATATTGCTCTTTGCAGTTTGAAAAGCCAGTTATATCCAATGATCACATTTCAATGGTCACCTCTGAATCTCCCACAGCCTTCTTCACCTTCTATGCAGGCTTGCTTAGACATTCAAGCACTGTTATGTCTCTTCCCCGGGATCTCATATTTCTAAGACTTTTGTCTATTCAACAAACTGTGTTTATTAAGTAACCACTCCCATTCCCAAGCTTTATTTATCAAGGACATCTCAAAGCTGCCAGCCAGAGTACTGCCTGTGCTGCCATGCAGAGCTGATAAAATTCCAAGCTCCCAAAGCAAAGACACTGGAAGTCTGGCTTAATCTGTGCATGTTTTTCCATTTTGCTTTTTGAAATATTGCAGGTAGCTCATAAATTCCCATCAATACCCACAAAGACACTTGCAGAACTCTAAAACCCAGTGCTGTAAGCTGAAGACCACTGTGAATGGACCAGTAGTTCACAGATGTTCACTTCCTAGAAAATAAAGACCTCCAATCCGTAGTCACTTAAGTCTGAAGACCTTAGGGACAGTCCTCAAAGGAGTGTCAAAATTTATTGTCTCTATATTTTCACTTTGGCATTATTGTAAGAGGTTCTATTGCTTAGCCAACCATAGTAGAGCACCCTTGGACTCATAGTAAGTAGGAGGCAGAGGCAGGAGGATGACAAATTAAAACCTGGGCTAGATAGTGAGACCCTGTCTCCGAAAAAAAACTAAAACAAAAACCCTGCTAGTTGACTGTGGCTGTGCAAGTATGATTACCAGAGAGACCAAATACAAAGAATTTCCTTCCTAACCCTAGAAAGGTATTATTAATTTTAAAAGCCATGAGAAATCTATAAAATGTTATCAACATGTGACCATTAAACAAAACCTATGCAGAGATATGTATTGATGAGGAATAGTTCCATAGTGTATTAATTAGAAAGTAAGTCTAACGTAATTGTTGTAGTATCTTATCTTTTACACAGATTCATGTTTGTACTTGAATACACTAAGTGGTCATTCTTGAAGAGTATTCTAGATTGAAGGTTCTCAGTGAGAGGGGTTCTATGATCCATTGTTATTTTTATGTCTCTACAGAATCATGGTGCTGGATACAATCAAAGGCTCACACAAGCCTGTGTTAAGGAAAGTTACTCTTTCAGCCTAGGGGTGCATGTTAGCTGGACCATGGCAGCATTTTCTCCCATAATAGCAGTAGCTAGTACTCAGGACACAAATTATTTAGTATGCTTCAGACTATGCTTGTAATAACCCCTCAAAGTCGTTTGTACTAGTGCCGTTTTTTTTTTACAGGCGACGAAACAAGGTTAGAGAGATTATGTGACACTTAATAAAATCCCTTAGAATTAAAAAAGATGTTTTGTGAGCTACAAGGAAATAAATATCCACCTTCTGGTTAATTCTGGCTCAGACTTGTGGTCTGCCGGCTGTGTCTGTCAGCAGCACAGAGGGCTGTGAAACGAGAGAGCACAGTGGTCCTGCATGAAGTCAACCTACAACTGAAGGCTCCTCCTTGGAACATGGCCCGTTTTCACCACAAACTCCTTCTAGAACTCTCTATTTCCCTATTTGTACTTCCAGCATGCACAGCTTCCTGGGATAATGAGTTCCACAAGTTTTCTCACTACCTGCTGTGCCTTCAGAGAATGTGCCAAGCAACACTCGGGCACTGCCTCCACTTGCTGTCTGGATCTGCCCTGCACTGTTGACTGATGAATGGGAATGATCCTAGGACAGGGGATGATTTTAATCCCCCTCTCCATCTCTTTTTGCTTGTTTTAATTTTTTTCCTTTTCTAAAGTGCTGGGAATTGAACCCAGCACCTTGAGTATGCTAGACAAGTATGTAACTATTAAGCTACACCCTCAGCCCTGTCTCCTCCTGCTGCTTTTATCGCAACCCCAATGGGATGGGTGTGAGTCATCGAGCCAGGAGCTGAAGAGATGGAGGTGCCCTAATACCACTTCATCTCTGCATCCCCTGCCAAACGTATGCTGACCAACTGCTTTACCTGGTACTCGTTTCCCATGGTGCCACTGACTATACTGACTGTCCCCGTATGAAAATCAGGTGACCTGGCTCCATGATCCCTGTGGGAATAATTATCCACAGATCAGAAACTTGACTGTGGTAGGTTCTTAGTAGCACAGTCTCCAAGACCACACCCCAGACTCACAGAAAGAGTCTCAGCCCACGGTGGGGGGGGGGTCTGGGGATATAATTGTCTCTTATCTTCTAGGGATTATTTCCACAAAGCCCTTGGGATACCAACCAAAATCTGTGGATGCTGGCATCTCTCAAATATTTGCATGTAGCCTTACACATTCTCCCATAAACATTAAGTTATCTTTAGATTAGCTATGATGCCTGCCTATGACACAATACAGTGCTAACACTAGAGAAATCATTCTACCGTGCTGTTTAGGGAATGAGGGAATGACCATGCACCGCACAAGTATAGACACCATGTTTTTTTCAGATGTTTTTGGTGTGCTCTTGGTTGGATTTGTGGGCTCAGGAGCCACTGGGTTGAATAGGGGTGGCCTTCTGTACTGTGCAAAGCTTCCCAGGTGGTTCTCGCACACTGCATCCTGTCCTAGAACTTGAGACCTGCCTTTGGATGCCACTATGGAGACATTCGGGGCTCAAGTTCATTAAGGACTCCATGTGGCCCTTCATCAGATAAGGTGTTGTAGGTGCCTCCCAGTGCTGCTTCTGCTTCCGTCTGAACTGATGTCCTCTTTATTTTCAGGTGAGAAGAATTCGTGTTGCAAACTGCAGTAAACGTAAATCCTGTTCCGAGTGCTTAGCAGCAGCAGACCCCCACTGCGGCTGGTGCCTCCCGCTACAAAGGTATTTCCTGAATTCTTTCTCACCACCTCACAGTTTCCAGAAAGTGTCATGCAGCTGAACACTTGTTGCCCTACTTTAATGATCCATTCCCATGCTGCGGGGAAGCAGAGCTCTCCAGGACTGAAATACATGGTGTAACCGTTATTCATTCTTAAGGATTGTCTTTGCCATGTCAGTGACATCCAGTCATTTAACCCAGGCCTCTCAGGGCCACCCAGTCTGGGGGCGAGGGGGGACAGGAATGTGACACGAGAAGGGAGAGGCTAGTGTAGGTGGATTTGCTTTTTACTTCCGGCTAAGTTCATCAAGACTTCAGAGCGAGCCAAAAGGTTCTCCCTTAGAGAAGATGAAAGAATAGGGATGTTTGAAAAATTTCAAATGAACCCTCACCATGCCGTGTATTCTGCTGGCTCTGTGGAAGCCTTGTTATTGATGGCATTGTCTCCTTGCACGCCATATAGCCGTGGGCCTGATGTACAATCTCAGTCTCCAGGCAGAATCTGCCCAGCCTGGTCTTGAATTACGATGTACACGACCCATCTAGGCTCAGGGGCGACTTGTAGCGGCTTCCTCTCCATGGCAGTTCTTAGCATCGCTGGGACCAGCCTGGTTGGATTCACTGTTGCCATGGTAACCCAGTACTCCAGCTCTCGCTATAGAAGCAAGGAGGAAAGAGCCTTCTCTGCTGCTGCAGCTCAGGCAGGAATGAGAGGGGGGGAAAACAAGCCACAGAACCGTGGCTGTAAGATTGGTGCTTTCAGTTTTAAAAGGTGGACACACATTCAAAAACAACAACCAGAACAGCAGTGCAGGTGGAGAGGCTGAGGGCAGAGCAAAGGGGCAGCTGGGGGAAGAGCGGAGATGGAGAAGTGAATTAGAAAGCTAATCGGGGGAGCAGGAGGCATGAATGGAGAAGGGGTGGCTGTGATGTTAGGGAGAGGCTCAGGAAACAAACTGGAAACATGGAGATGGCATGAATTAAGAGTTCGCGGAGGAAGTCACAATCCGAGCTGCCGTAAGATGAGCAGCCGCCCTTCTCTGCTGCACCTCCTCGCCGGGCTCTTTCCCTCAGAGTCCTTGGCAGACAAAAGAAGCAGGCCAAGAAAATTCTCATGAATAATTGTAAGTGGGTAGGAGCCGTTTCTTCTCGTCACAAGCGCAAGAGTAGACTTTAAGAAATTAACTGATCACGGCCAGCATTGTACGGTTGCTGTAGTTTTTTTAGATCCATTCCATTTATGCAGCTTCTCTGTGTGTCTGTGGAGAGCTCTGGGCAGCAGGAGCCTAATCATGGGTGGCTGGGGACAGTGGCGGTGATTAAGAGCTGCATGTAGGTAGTGCATACTTGTTTAGCAAGCCTGGGTCACGAGCTGATGGGAGATGCCCAAGCTGGTCATAGAATTTTGTGCTTGGCTGTATTCTGACGGTACTTATAGAAGCCTTGAGGTCAGAGCAGGAGGGAGTGCAAACTAAAGACAGGTGTACAAGAGCAGAGCACGGGAGGGCTGGGCTGCCGGAGCACTGCGGGGCTGCTGGAGCACTGGGGGACTGCTGGAGCACTGCGAAGATGCTGGAGCACGGGAGGTCTGCTGGAGCACTGCGGGGCTGCTGGAGCACTGCGAAGATGCTGGAGCACGGGAGGGCTGCTGGAGCACTGCAGGGCTGCTGGAGCACGGGAGGGCTGCTGGAGCACTGCAGGGCTGCTGGAGCACGGGAGGGCTGGGCTGCCAGAGCACTGCGGGGCTGCTGGAGCACGGGAGGGCTGCTGGAGCACGGGAGGACTGCTGGAGCACGGGAGGGCTGCTGGAGCACTGCAGGGCTGCTGGAGCACGGGAGGGCTGCTGGAGCACGGGAGGGCTGCTGGAGCACTGCGAAGATGCTGGAGCACTGCGGGGCTGCTGGAGCACTGCGGGGCTGCTGGAGCACGGGAGGGCTGCTGGAGCACTGTGGGGCTGCTGGAGCATGGGAGGGCTGCTGGAGCACTGCGGGGCTGCTGGAGCACGGGAGGGCTGCTGGAGCACTGCGAAGATGCTGGAGCACGGGAGGGCTGCTGGAGCACTGCGGGGCTGCTGGAGCACGGGAGGGCTGCTGGAGCACTGCGAAGATGCTGGAGCACGGGAGGGCTGCTGGAGCACTGCGGGGCTGCTGGAGCACGGGAGGGCTGCTGGAGCACTGGAGGACTGCTGGAGCACTGCGAAGATGCTGGAGCACGGGAGGGTTGTGATGTTTATGGTCAGGGAGAAGCAGACTGTGGGGGAAACAATGATGTATCAGAAAGAAGAGAGGAAGCACTTAAGGGAGGATTCTGTTGCCAGACAAGGAAAAGGAAGAGAGAGCCGCGTACCGTGTCGGTCCCTGCCAAGGAGGTCAAAGGGAGAAATGAGTCACCAACTTAGCACATGGCAATCAGTGACTGTGACAGCGCCCTGTGCTTGGAGTGGTGCTGGAGCTGCAAAAGACAATGCGCGCTGAGCAGGACGGCTCCTCAGGGTGTTCTTAAGGATGGCAGAGGAGAGAGGAGGCGGATTCCGGAGCAGAGGCTAGAGTCTGCAGAGTTTAGGGTTCTAGAAGTACGTTTTTCATTACATTTTAATTGGAGCGGGGCGATGCATGTTTCATAGCACATGTGTAGAGGTCAGAGGACACTTCTACCATATGGGTCTCAGGGACCAAACTCAGGTTTCAAGTCTGGCAGGTAAAAGTACTTGCCAAGTCAACTCACCAGTTCAAGCTTAGGGTTTTCTTTAAGATGCATAAAATACTGGTGTCTTGGCTGGAGAGATGATGGCTCAGTCAGCCTGGAAAGCGCCTTCCATGAAAGCTCTAGCGTCTGAGTTTGGATCTCTGGCACCTACATAAAAAGTCAGCCATGGTAGTGAGTACCTGTGATCCTAATGCTGGAAAAGCAGAGACAGGAGGATTCCTGCAAGTCCATTGGTCAGCTCTAAGTTCAATGAAAGACCACACACACACACACTCACACACACTTAAGCAAGTGCACACACGCAAGAGTGCATGCACTCACACTGGGACACAGACACACATAAACACACACACACACACACACCACACCAGTGCTTTTCTATGTGATTGAGAAAATTCCAATAGAAGGGAAGAGAGCGAGGGTTGTGGGTGGCACGCTGACATGACAGGAAATGTGACCTAATACAACAGCGGGGAAGGTGGCCTCAGACCTGGCTGGAAAGGAAGCTGCTGATCTGGATCTCAGAGCTAGTAGGTGTAGAAAGATGCTCAGAGTCTGTTCATATTGCTCTGCACATCCTCCGTGACCTCAGACCAGTGGAAGCAAGGTGTTGGGATGGATCTGTGGAGAGGGAGCCCTGGGGACTTGGGAAGGAGGAGAGTAGGAAGCATGCAGGAACTCAGGCAAAGGTCAAGGAAGACAGAGTCTCGTTGTCTGGCAACATTAGAGTCCACCTGAGGCTGATGGTCTTGCCTTTGAAACGGAAGCATTGTTTTGCCTTACTCAAGTCTAGTCTAGCTCCGGAGCTGTCACTGTAGGCAGGGGAAAGCTCAGTTTAGCCAGAGTTTGGGGACTCGGGACGACTGGTGTCAGCACCACGGTAGACATTGATGTATATAATGAGGGACTCCTGTGTGTGAAGGAGGGACATACAATGAGGGACTCCTGTGTGTGAAGGAGGGACACACGTATGAGACAGCGGTAAGACCCAGGCACCGGGCCTTTCCACTGGAGAACTGGACTGTGTACAGCTTAAAGCCGAGGTGGCAGAGGTGTGGAGCTACTGGACATGATAAGGTCTACGGGATTATTATGTCATGGGGGTGGGGATGGAGAACAAGACCCCTGAGCAAAGAACAGTCAGGGACCGTGGTGGTCACGGGACTGCTAGATGAATGTCAGCCTCAGCCATCAAGAACGAGGGTGGGCCTGATGCTGAGGAGTGGGGGTTGAAGTAGTCAAGAAATAAAGGTTAAGTGGTGTGGGACACTGTAGGTGGTTCTGGAAGGAGGGGTCAAGGTGGCATCTGTGATAACGTGAGCCTCAGCTCTGAGAGGGGGCTAGAAGGAGAATCATGCCAACAAGGCAGTTAGGCCCAGGTGGACCACATATGGTAGGTCCCTTTAGAGGGACATGGGAAAGCCATGTCCCCGGGGGAGAGCAGTAAGCCAGGGGAAGGGGCTGTTGGAGAACTGGGTGAGGACCTCAGGCCATCTTTAACAGCTGGCTGTCAGGTCTCTTTCCTGCATCCCCTGCTTCTTCTCCTGCCCCCTTGTCCTTGCCAAGCACTCCCCAGTAGGAATGGCGCTTTGGAAATCGGCACCAGGTGATGTCCCCCAGATTAATTGTCTCCAGCGTCGCTCCCTCCTCCAGCTCAGCCGGATCCCCCCACAGCAGACACGGCATCCTGTGATTGTCAGCTCTCACCTCTCCCATGCCACCCTCTCGCTGGTCACCTTAGTCTAACTGACTGTCTTTCGGATTCAAGAATATTCCAGTAGTGTTCCTGCCCAGGGCCTTCCCCTGAATTTTGGATTTGTGCATGGTGGCACACTCTCCCCACACTAGCTCTTTCTCTGCTGTCTGGTCCTAGAATATAGATCTGTTTCTACCCGACGACCCAGTATCAGATAACCACCCCCTACCTATGATCACCTTCCTCTTGTGTTCTTCGTGGACCATCGCTGTAACTTTACTCCTCTGCCTCTCCCTTTATGCTGCCGTATACAGTGTGCTCCAAAAACATAGTAAACTGGTGAGGTAAGTTGAGTGACTGGCAGGGCTCCATGCCCTAGCAAACGTTCTGGGGTCGTGGCTGATGACCTACCATAGCCACATCAGATCACTTGGTTCCCAGCTGGCTTGGTGCTGGCCTAAGACAAAACGAAACCAAGCCTCAGATGTGTGACTCATGTTAAGCTCTCAGTACCATTCAAAATTAGGAATTCTAAAGGGGATGTTTTTGTATGATGGTGGAGCATCCCACTGTGTTTATTTTAAATGTCACAGATTTATTTAGAAAAATAATTTCTTTTCTGTGTTGAGAAGGTTGAACTTTCTTGTATACATGTCTAGCAAGTGGATTTGAACAGGGAAGGGGGGGCAAGAAAATGATCCTAATTTCCCTTTGATTTGATGTTAAGAATAGGCACCCAGGATAAGCAGATGAAAAACAATTAAGTAGACAATGATGTCTAGAAAGTCTAGCATTTTATTGTGGGAACCTCAAATTCAACCTGTGCTGCATTTGTCTATGTGGGTAGACCGGGAATTTTTTTTCCCAGGCTGAATATCTTGGGGTTGGAAGCAGTTTCTCAACTTCTCCCATATTTCAAAGCATAGCACATGTGTTCAGTTTTGGATTTCCACAAAACTGGCAATCCTGAACCAATGAGCCCATGAGGTTCCAAAAGTTCATTTGCAAGTTTGTTTGGCTCAATGAGTGCATTTCCCCATAGAAACAATGTCACAAACTGAGGATGGATTCCCAAGCCAGCCCACAAAATTCAATTTCTCTAATTTCAACAAATATTTGCTGAAAACCTACCAAGAGCCCAATGTGGGAAGTGAGGCAGCTATTGGTGTTGAGGAGAAGCAGAAGCCATTCTTGGCTTTAAGGGATTTACATGAAAGGAAGGAGGGCAAACATGTCAGTGATCAGTGTTCACTTGTTTGGTCATACATATGACCATCACCATTTATGGAATACTCACATGTTATAAACCTGGGCTCCATCTGGAGACTCAGTAGTTTCGGGAGGCTCCTTACAGTCTAATGGTAGAGGCCAGTGTATTTTGAGTTTTCTGTTTCAGTAATACCACCTACTGAGCAACTGCCCAATTTCTTAGTGGTCTAAAGAACAGGTATTTATTTAGTTATTTTTCTCACTCATGGATCTATCTGTCAACTATGGGAGGAGCAAGAGGTTTGCTTCGTCCTACAGGTGAAACTCAGGTCTGCTTCACATATCTCCCATTGTGTACCTACTCTTGGTAAGTCAGACAGCAGATGCACAAGACACCAAGCTAAGTTTCATTATATACTCAAAGCCTCTGCTCACGGCATGTTTACTGATGTTCTGTTGCTAAAGCAAGCTCCACAGCCAAGCCAAACATCAGTTGGGTAGGGAAATATACTATTTTATTCTATCTTGTCAGATGTGTTATAAAATAGCATGGCAAAGGACGATATGGATGAGTAATTTGGGTACAGGAAGGCTTGGGGACTTGGGCACTTGAATCTAATCTCTCAAGAAGTAAAGGAGATGAATTAAATAGAGTGTGGTCTCCAAAGCCACAGTGAAACCTTGTCTCAAAAAAAAAAAAAACCAGAAAGAAATAGTGTGGTATGGCTAGGCATAGAAGATGTGCAGGGTTTCATGGAGACACGTAAAGAGCGCCTAACTCAGATGTCAGGGAAACTAACTCAAAGGTTAGGGGAGAGCTTCGTGAGGAAAAGAGAACTCAGCCAAACCTGAAGCATAGGCAGATACCAGCAGGGGGGATTGGCTGAGGGCACAGGCTGGTAAAGAGTGCAGTGAGTCCCTGGCCTGAAGGTGAGTGTGATTGAGTCATGGCATAGCAGGGGAGTGGTGGGAGAGGAGGGAGCATCGCCAGTGGGGCAGATGAAGGAAGGGGCTCACAGGCTGTGCTGAAGAGCTTGGGTTTTGGCAGAGGATCTTGAGTCACCTCTCTGCTTACGTCAGGACACTGAGCAGCCGAGGGAAATTTGCAGCAAGATGGACTTGAGACATCGCGGGGAGCTGGCAGACTGGTCAGCAGCATTTGTAGAAACAGGCTGGGTTAGCATGATACTGGGAAGAAGTGGGTGGGTTTCAGAGTTTGGGAGCTGTTTGGAAGCAAGCACTGACAGAACTTGGTGATTAATTGACTTCCCCCCAGAGCAAGGCACACTAAAAATAGGGCCATAAAATGAAAAATGAAAGATCAAGGTGGCCACTGTTTTTCAGGAAGATGTATTCTTTCTGCCTTGACCCAACACCTCACAAATGAAAGAACAAGCTAGATTCTTCTGTGGCCCAGTACAAGGGGTAGGTACAAGATTGAAAGCCAAAGGAGGATGCCCAGGTCAGATAGGGAAGGACCTTTGAGAGATGCCCAAGGGGAGTGAGTTCTCTTTTACCAGCAATACAGGGAATCATCTGTTGAGGTCACAGGGGAGTGGGTACAGACCACTGGCTTTGGGGACCAGAGAGTGGTGTCCTTTACTGAGCAGGGAGTAGGAAGGGCAGTCTGCTTGAGTAAGCAGTATTGACTTCCATACGGGCACACTGGATGGCACAGCAGAGGAGGGATAAATAAAGCTCCCAAGGCTGGCTGGGTGGAATGGGATCTGGGCTTTCGTGTGGAGAACCTGCATGTTTCATCTGTGTGTCAAAGCAGGGTTGATGGTAATACCTATCCTTTTTTTGAAAAAAAAAACAGTGAAGATTTTATTTTCCAGTATTACTTCACTTGAGACCTCCTAGGATAATTTCCCTAAAATGACCTCTGGTAGCCAGGAAAGCTCTGTCTTGGGCTTCTGGACTTTGCTGCATTGGTCCTGAGACTCTTAGACTGCACTAGAGCTTCTAGCAGACTTGGCATGAAGAGCCACTCTCCACCGAAACAAGCTCTTAATACATTCTAACTCTGTACCCAATTTACTTTCAACTTAGAAGGCAGGCCTTGAAATAATAAGGTTGCTCTAAGAATGTTCTTACCTTTGTTCAATTTTTGGTTGGTGTATGAATCTACAAGGCTCAACCTGCAGCTTATGGCCTACAGTGTTCAGAGATAGGGAGATGTTCCCTAAAAAGCCAGGCTACAGGTGTAGCTCCAGGAGCCTCTGCCAATGAGGTCTTGCCAACCAGTGAGCAGACACATAATATCAAACATGGTCTTTGGGTCCTCCCAAGTTTCATGAGCATGACCCTTGGGAAGGGAGCAGCCCTTATTTTCCAGGGCACAGCCGGGGTGAATAATGGCAAACTTCCCAGGAACAGATAAGTCAACCACAGTAGAGCCGAGGGCTCTGACTGTCCCCAACTGGACCCCCATCAATGACCAGGGACAAGTGAGGCCTGAGGTCTTGAAACTCCTCAACACTCGGACAACTGGCCTGAGAGCTGAGGTTGGCACTGGTGAGTGCAAGTGGCCTCCCAAACATTTGGGCCAAGCCCTGCATGAAGGCATGGTTAGGAATCCGGATGCCAACAAGAGGCATAAAGGGATTCAGATCTTTGTTGAGCTCCTTGGAGCGTTGTATCACCAGGGTCCCTGGTCCTGGCAACAGGTCCTCCAAGAGCTCCTTGGGGGTAGTACTCATCTTGTGGGGGTTGCTGAGAGGGTTCAACCAGGTAATTCCCATGAAATTGAAGGCAGAGTCTGGCTCCTAGGAAGTGCTAGGGTAGTGGAGGCTATAGTGGAAATTATGGAGGGACCAGGGTTGCCCTCAGCTTTAAAGGGAAGATAGTCTGAAATTGGACCTGCAAGCATAGGTAGATTTTCACAAAGGGAAGATGGGGTAGGAGACATTTCATGCCAAAACAGCAGCTCAGCCTGAGGCCTGTTTGTGGAGTGGCATGTTGGATCTCTGTCTCTATGACACTGGCTAGGAAGGAAGGGAAGGAAGGGATAAGGGTGTTGGGTGGGATCAGGAAGTGAAAGCTCTGAGTTTGGATTTAATTAGTATGTGCTGGGAGTTCTTTAAAGGGCTTCAAGCAAAGGACTGTGTCTTTAAAAGATTTATGTCTTGCAAAGATTATCACGTTGGCAGTGTAGAGATGAATTACATCAAGTCAGGCATTGACGGGACCTACCTCCGCCTCCTCATGCATTTTGTAGAGTGAGTTTATCTTGTGTCTCTTCCTGGGTTGTCATCTTGGTGGCTGTTTTGGGGGCCCAGTTATACAATGGAGCCTGGACTGACTGGGTCCTCCTCAGAAAACGAGCCATACAGGGACAGTCTTTCGTGTCAGTTCCTTAACGATACCCATGCACAGGGTAGAGACGGAGCCTCCAATGTGCTGATTACAGGGTAGGGATGCCCCCTTGATGGTTTGTATAAATTTAACCTCCCCCTGGATGTTTTTTTTCCCACGGTGACAGTTGGAAGACCTTCAGGCAACCCCTAGTAGCTGTTTTGAAATCTTCAGCCACTGTTGGGGCTCTGAAACAGATCATTTCTCAGCTCAGTCTACCAGCAAGCCCCTCATGGTCCAGCTCATGCCTGACCACTGAATGACTGGCAGAAGGAGAAGGGACCTAGATACAGGAGAGAAATGCAGGTTCTCTCCTGTCGTGAGGCCTCTCCTCTGCTTAGGAGGCCCTTCTTCACGAACTCTGGCCAGCTGGTAGCCCACCAGGGTGCCATTGTTCTAAAGCTTGGCAGTGAGAGTGCAGGGTGCACAGTACATGTGACCACATTCTTCTGAAGCTCCAGTGCATAGCGTCCATTACAGATGCTGCCCTGTAGCATCCTGCCAGTAAACTCCGGAATGAGCTGGCTCAGAGAGCCTGCCTTGAACACACACCTCCAGGAGACTCCACTCTGTGCCTGCTTGTCCTTCCTGGCACCCCTGGAAGCCAGGGATCAGTACAATTACCACTCACTCTATAGAGGAGAAGATAGGCATGAACGGTCCTTGATCTCCAACTACTGCCGCAAGGAGCGAGTGGTGGCTTCAAGACCGTGAAATGTTTACACTGCAGCTCCACAAGGGAGGACTCTGGAGTGGGGTTCCATTGGACAGTAATAGAGGTGTGCACAGAACTCCTTGAGGCTGTGGAAGCAGCCCATGTCCTTCCCTTTCCAGCTTCTCAGGGCAGCTCACATTCCCCATCAGCTCCTCTCTCCTGGGCTTTCAAAGCCAACATGGCATCATCTCCAGACTCTGCTGTTCCTGCAGTCCTAGCTCTGATCTCTGTGCTAACATTGGGCCACAGAGATAACTACAAAGTCACCCTACCTTAAGGTCCTTAACTGGCCCATTTGCCAACTGTTCGCCATGAAGGTGACATAGCCATGGGTCCCAGGGATGTAGACATCTTTAGAGTCCATTCTTCACCAGCCTCAGATTATACAAATCTGGGTTCATCTCCAAACACAAAAGCATTTCATTGTCTACCATTGCAGGAAAGAGTCAGAGGGACAGGATGGACATGGTGTCCCTCAGAGAGGACAAAGTTGGAACAAGTGTCCCTGTGGACATTTCACAATACCCTATGAAGTGAGGAAGGGAACCACACTCAGGGCCCACCCCAGTTGCAGAAACTAGTCTATACATTCATCAACAGATATTGAACACCTACTATGTGTCAGATATTCTCAGCACTTACAGTAACTTGCATAGATTGTTACTTTCATGCAGGTCTTCTGAGTAAGGGGTTTTAGTTTCCTGGAGTTACCATAATGAAACTTACCACAAAGTTGGTGACTTAAAACAGCACAAATGTATCTGTTGCACTTCCAGAAGAGAAAAGTCTGAAACCAAGGTGTCAGGGAGGCCAGGTACCCTGTGGAGGCTCTAGAAAAGATCTGTCCTCGTGTGACCCTGCTTCTGCTGGCCCCTGGTGCTCCTTGGCTCATGGTAGAATAGCTATCTTGGTCTCAAGTCTCATGTGGCCTCCTTCCTTGTGTGCATCCAAATCTCTCTCTTCTTTCTTCTAGCAAGATACCAGTCACTGCAAACTCTAAACCCAGGATAACCTCATCTTGAGCTCCTTGACTAATTACCCTTTCCAAGATTATTTCCAAGGAGGGTGGCATTCTGAGGTTGTGGGTGGGCATGTAACTGGGGAAGAAGGCACAGGATAAAGCAAGCAGAACTAAATACATTGAGGAAAGGACAGAGGGGGCATAGTTAGAAGTTTTCAACTGGGGGTCCTGGGAGACCTTTCTGGGACAGGAGAATGTTCACCTTTCCATGTCGCTGCAGTACTTAGCACTTGGGGACAGAAGATCACGATGTTTATACCTTCCTTCTTTCTTTCCAGTTGAGGATGTGTCCTTGTGCAGATCTCAGGCTTGAATCCTGTGCAGTGACACTTCTTTATGGTCCAGTGCAACTGTAATGACATCAATAATGATAATAATGGGATTTGGGGGTGGCTCCTCCTCCTTCTGTGAGGACCCTATTGTGCTGACTAATTGTATAGAAGCAAGTAGGACAACTGTCTGTGGGGTGGAAGCAGTGGGGAGCAGAGAGGAATTTGCTGTTCTGGCTTTAGGGCATTCCTGAATGACCCTGGCACAGCCTGAACCTGTGCATCTGGGTTATTCTGAATGGTGGAAGGGGCTCAGGGGAACTTCCCTCACTAGAAATGGGTCTGGGGCCAAGATGAGTCCCCTGGGTTCTTTACCCTCTTTGCTAGCTGCTGGAAGAACTATGGGCTGAGCCTACTTACTGCAGAAGCAGAAGATAAAGAAGCTCTAAGAGTGTTGTGGAACATGGCTCCCCTGTTGGCCTCTTGGGTGGATGGTAGTGGCTATGCTCACGTTGCTCAGAAGCCAGCTTAGTTGTTTTGGTAGACGTCGGCAACTGAGGACCTCAGGCTCAGCATCCCAAATCCAGTATTTATGCTCACCATCTCTTTAAGTGATGTTCTGATTTTCAACAAGCCCCATTAAGAGCACCCCTTCTAGTAAATACATGTTTTAATGGAACGGAGGTTGTTGTTTTTTTTTTAATGACCTTATCTGAGGCAGCATGCACTTTCATAAGCATGTATTGATTGGCTTTTTAAAAATTCCTCAACTGTTTTCACTTGTCTCTGTGACCTCATGTTTGCCCTGTTCCCAGCAACTCCTCTACATCTAAACACAATGTTCAGATCTGCATCCCAAGGCCTACCTGCCAGTCTTAGTTTTTGCTCTTGTACCATCTTGTAATGTTAGGCTGCTTTTATTCTGCTATTTGGAGTGTGCACTGCTTCTGATAGGTAAGGTGGGAATTGATATGACCCTCAAGAGGGAGGGTTTTAGTATTGCTGCCACCTAGTCAGTGCTGGGGAAATGGGTCCCAAAAGCCTAAAAAGTGTCCCCAGTGACACAGGGGATGTGTAAGATAGGGGTAGAACCCAGAGCTTTCTGGGCCAAGAGGCATCATTTTCTCACTTTGTTTCCATACTACCTAGTTTCTCTAAACACCTTCCCAGTATTCTTTTGTATAGCATCTGTTCTGGAAATGAAAAGTGAAAACTTTTAGTACACCCATCACTCGCTGAAGAACCACAAGGAGTGAAGGCCACAAATCCCTTTTGTGTGAGTGTTTCAGTCTGCAAATGTGTTTTATGTGTACTAAACAGCTCCAAGTTCCAAGACAAAGCTTGATTTTCCACTGTGCCAGTTAACAGACTGACCTAATGAACAAAAATCAATGAAATGACTTAGGCCGTTATCATGGAGACACTGGCAAGAATTTAGTCCCTTTAAATTTTAATTCTTACTGCAACTCTCCTAACCTTTGTTGAATACCAGCAATGGGCCCACTCCTTGACTAGATTCTGAAGAAAACAAAAATGAACAAGCCTGTGCCCCAAAGAAGCTTAAAAAAAACTAGTGTGGAAAGTAGTCAACAAATACTCTTAATAGCTGCTGTTCAAGACAAGGAGACACCCAAAAACCCTTTCCTCCTGGAAGATGGAAGAGCTGTAAGAATCTTCTAAGAAGTCTTGTGCTGTGCTTGCCTTTGTATGTGGGAAAGCACACTGAATGTTAAACTAGAATAGAGAAACTATGCAAATGGACATCTGGTCAACCTTATTACTTAGATTCCTATCTAGTCACTAACATGTTGTCTTTGTTTAGCTAATTAAGGTACAAAGTTTTCTGACTCTGTCATGTGAATTATTGCTGTCTGAGTTATTGTTCTATTTCTGTAAAGAGATACCATGGACAAAGTAACTCTTTTTTAAAAAGCATTTAATTGGAGGCTTTCTTATAGTTTTAAAGGGTTAGTTCATGATTATTGTGGCAGGAAGCAGGGAGGCATGGTGCTATGGCGGTAGCTGAGAACTTTACATCCTGGCCCACAGTTAGCAGCCAGAAACAGACAGACAGATTGGGTCTGCTGTGTGCTTTTGAAACTCTGAAGTCTACCCCTAAGGGCACACCCCTTCCAACAAGGCCACACCACCTAAGACTTCCCAAGAAGTTACACTAATAAACACCTAAATTTATGAGCTGATGAGAGCCATCCTTATTCAAACTACCACAGTTTCCCAGTCAAAACAGTTGGGCATCACTTCCTGATATGTGTAACTGGAATTTCTAGTCCCTCAAAATAACACTTAAGCAAGAGTTTGGAGTGGGTGCATCATTTATCTTTGTCTTGGCAAGTTACAAAGCACAGTGGCATGTTCAAGGCCCTCAGAGGCTTGTAGCAGGAGACTTGTTTAATTTTGTGTAATGTAGTTCCCAAACTTCTTGGCCTGAATACTAACATCTCACTTTGAAAATTCAATATAACTTTTATTTTCCTATATGGACATGCCCTGGGGAAATCAATGTAGTATCACTTTGGTACCTATGATGTTCCCACAAAGAAAACTATAAAAAAAATTGAACAATTTGATATAGTAGAAAGAGTGTGGATGCTGTTGCTAGACATAATGCTAACTAACTTCCCTGTACCTCAGTTTCCTTGTGTTTGACATGGAGGTAGCAATGATGTCTGTTTCATGAAGGTTAATGCATTTTTCCCACTGGTCTTAGACATGGTGCAGGATCCATAGCAGCAGGAAGACACTGCTGTTTGAATGTGTCTCCCCCAACAAAAGCCTGCTTTGGAAAAACTCCCTGACAAAACAGTGTTGGGAGTTGGGACCTCTTAGGAGATATTTAGTTCATGAGAGCTCTACATTCATGAATGGGCTAACATATGAAAAAGATTCTGGCTGCAGTTCTGATTTCTTACTATTTTGTGCTCATACACTTGCCACATTGCTGTCTTCTGCCATGGGATGATGCACCAAGATGGCTCTTGCTGGATACAAGTCATTGACCTTGGATTTCCTAGCCTTTGAGCTGTAAAAACTAAGCTTCCCACTGATGACATTCTGTCACAGGGACATCAAATGGTCTAAGGAGAAGGTTCCTTAGTTAGCTGTTGTCAGTGTCAACAGAGTAGTAGATGAGAACATGGTCTTGGATTGCCATTCTGCTTAGTTCAGTTTCTCAGTTTCTCCGTATACTAACTGTGCCTTCAGAAAGTAACGGGGAGTCTTATAAAACCTCAGTTCCCCTAGTCTGTTGGGAACAATCATGATAGCTACTTTACAGGATTTTTTTTTGTGGAGAATAAATGAATGAAATCATGTGAAAGACCTTGCCTGGCATGCTAGGCATTTTTGCCTTTTTAAAAATACCAAATTCCCGTGTTATGAGGATAGTCTCTCATGTAGACTGACTTGCAGACCCAGTGATGAAGATCTAGTTTTTCAGCTTCCTTAGCAAGTTATTTTGGTCTTGTATTTTGGCATTCCCCCTTCCTGACTCTGGGAGCCTTTAATTCAGAATTTAGTTTGTCACAGTGACTTCCTATTCTCTTTTATTTAATGGAGTCTGGCTCCTTCATCTCGTGGACTGGCAACTGCAATGAATGTCACCTGACTCTGTAGACCACCTGGGCCCTCTTTTGTGCTCTACACCTTCCCTGAAGATGGAGACCTCTGTTGCAAAACACTTAGCCGAGCACCTTGGGATGCTCTTGGAGAAAACCATCCCCCCTTGAAGATGCAGTTGCCTCTGTGAGAGGAGAGAAGCTGGATCGCTGGCTTGCTAGAAGTTTCCTGATATTTTATCAGTGTAGGATCTTTGGCACAGGTCACACTCACCCCACATTCAAGCCAATTACCTGATATTTAGTTATCAGATTCCTTGGGGGACGGTCTGCTCTTGGTGAACAATTAGATTAGAGGATGCTGATGAAATTCTAGTGGCAGGAAGTAGGAGTTACATTTCTGAGCTCAGAGTTTCTATTTCAAGGTTGAGTAAGTGGTAAATTTTTACTGAGAGATTCTAGCCTAATAGAGTCAGATTCTCAAGGTTTTTCCCCTCCCCCCCCCAGCCCAGTGTAGGGGCGCTTCACCTACCTAGAAACTTCAGGTTTCAGGCTTTCAGAAGTAAGTCTTCCTGTCCTTTGTGTTTGCATGAAAACAATTGATAGTTTAAGCCATGCCCATTTTAAAAAATAGAAATGCTATACAAATACAATACAATAATAATAAATTTAAAAGTCAATCCAGTTGGGCACCATTCCCAGACTACCAACTGAGCAGAAACACAAATAAGTAAAGAAGAAAAATTGCTATATAATTCAAATGGCCGCAGTCTCTTTGTTTTCTGCTATTTTTTATTGCAGGTATATAATATCAAGGCTACATTATAGGTAAATAGGTTTTGTGGCCCAACCTGGAAACCTAATCACTGCTGATAGTATTATTTCTATGGAGGAAATATATTTTATATTATAAACAGATGGTTTGCAAGCAATTTTGAGAGCACAATAAGTTTGTAAGGCTAAGTCCACCAGGAATTTTAACCTTTGGCAGAACTGGGTGCCCTGATAATAAAAATCAGAGGCCTCTTAGAACCACCCCCTGAAGTGGTTCTCTCTCAAAACCTCACCGTGCTTTTCACTCCTCTGTGGTCTTTGGTGCTTGAGACCCACTTTCCAGTCGTGTCTCAGCCTAGCTGCTCTTTCTAAGTTCTGCTGAGGCCCCAGGAGACTAGGAGACACTCTGCGAGGCCTTATCCCACGCACTTTAGAAAATGATGCTTCAAGCAGTCCTAGGAAATTGTGGAGCTAGGTGGCCAAGTGTGTAGTTCTGAGGTCAGACTTCTGCCGCTTGACAACATGTGACTGTGGTGAGTCTATGTGCCTGTGGACCTGTTTTGTCACCATACAGCAGTGGTTCTCATCTTGTAGGTCAAACAACCCTTTCACAGGGGTTGCCCAAGATCATCAGAAAACATATCTATTATTTACATTATGATTTATAACAGCAGCAAAATTACAGCTCTGAAGTAGCAACAAAAGTAATTTTATGGGTGTGGGGTCTCCACAACAGGAGGAATTGTATTAAATGGTGGCAACATTTGGAAGGTTGAGAACCACTGGCGTAGGAGAAGGTTGTTGTGAGAACTAACTGTAAACCTCAGAGCAGGGCCCAGAACATGCACTGTTTCCTCCATGCTTGGGTGGGGTAGTTTCCTAGCCATCTTACACAGATTTCTATTTACTTAGGAAACAAACTCACTCTATCAGAGTACTTCCTGAATTTCAAACAGCAAGCTTAAAAGTGTCTGAAGTTCCCCCGTTGGCCTCTTAGGAGGTGGAACATGTTTTTCTGGGTTACAGATGAGGAGGTGGTCCATTTTCTTATAGATTCAAGTGGCGACATTAGTCTATTATTATTTTGAACAAATTGAGCTCTATAACACATTTATAGTAAACTGAGAACAGGCTTCCTAAATAGTTGCCTGCACTAATTGTTACCACATAAAGAGTTTTTCCCCTAAGGAAAGCTTTTTCTATTTAAATTACCTTCCTTTTCTTCAGGAAATCTTTTCTTCTCACCTGGACAGCTTTATTTTCTAATTTTCAAATAGATTTGTATCTACTTATTGACTTTATCATGTAGGCATGAGATTTAATTAGAAATGGGAACAAAATAAAACTGTTTTAGTCAGGGGTTTCTAGAGGAACAAAACATATATAAAAGTATGTATGTATGTATGCACACACATATATGCATGTATGTACGTGTATTGACTCAGTTTTGCTGAAATAGTAACAACTACTGTCTAATATCTGAGAACCTGGTCATTGCTTGGTCCTTGCAACTGGGTACCTCAACAGTTAGAGTAATCCTACAATGGCTGTCTCACAGTGGGGAGGTTGAGAACCCGGTAGTTACCTGGTCTACAAGGCTGGGTACCTCTGTAGCTTCCATCTGGTGCCAAAAATTTGGAGGGTTCGTAGAGAGCTGCTAGTCCCCACTCAACAATAGCAGCCTGGAAGCGCTGCTTCTGGGGACAAAGTAGGAATCAGCAACAGCAGGTGAATTAATTAAGAGGCAAGGAGGAAGGCCAAGACAGCAAAATAGCCTTTTTAATCTGGGCTGCTACCAGGAGGTGCCGCCCACAATTGGGGTGCCCCTACCCCCAGATCAATCTAGGCAGCCAAGACAAGTCCTCTGGTAAGGCTGTTGACTCAGATGATTCTGATTTGTGACAAGTTGCCATTAAAGTCAACCATCACAGATAGCGATTGGGATCTGGGCTTGTAGATTGATCCTATTGTGGCTTGAAACTGTCCCCTGCAAAGCCAAAGCGTGTGTTGTACATGGAGTTGGGAAGTGGGGCCTGTTGGGAGGGGGACCTGTTGAAGGTGGGGACTGTTGGGCGGGGTCCCATTGGGGGTAACGTCTGTTGGGGGTGAGGCCTGTTGAGGGGGGGCAGTTAGGAGGACTATTGGGAGGCGGGGGCCTGTTGGAAGGGGGCCTGTTGGGGTGGGACCTGTAGGGAGGTGTTTATGGCATGAGGGCTCTGTAGGCAGGAATAGATCAATGTGGTTATGAACATGCTTGAGGCTGTGAGTTCTGTCTCTTGCATTCTCCTAACCCTTCCACCATAGGGTAATGCATCAAAAACATCCTTGCCAGGTCTGGACCTTTCAACTTTGGGCTTCTAGAGCTGTAAGGAAAAAAAAAAACGCAAAAACCTTTGTTCTTTACAAATTACCAAGTCCGCAGTATAATGTTTTAAGTACACAAAATGGACTTAGAACCATAATTGGTGCTGAGAGGCAGAGCTGATGGTATAATCAATACCTGACAGTGTGGGGCTGGCTGGGAACTGGTCCTGGATAGAATCTGAAAGAATCTTGGGCAGCAGCATGGGAAAGGCCTCATTGCAATGTAAAGGCTAATTCCTTTTAAAAAAATGAATTTATTTTACTTTAAGAATATATTAGTGTCTACATGTATGTGTGTATGTTTACCATGGGCATGTCTGGTGCCCACAGAGGCCAGAAGGAATTGGAGTTATGGGGCAGATGTGAGCCGCCTGATGTGGGTGCTTGAACTGAATCCAAGGCCTCTGCAAGACTGGCAACTGCTCTTACCTGCTCACCCATTTCTCCTGCCCAGTAAGGGTGACGCCGATGAGGCTATAAAAATCAGCAGTGTGGAAAAAGCCTGGGAGGGACTTCCTAGAGATTACATATATGATCATGATCAAAATATTTGTAGAAATACAGACAATGGTGGCCTTCTGCAGAGATCTCAGTTGGGGGTGACGAACAAGGATTTTGAAATTGGAACAGAGGCCATCTGTATCAGTTCCTTTTCTGTTGGTATTGCATGACCAGAAGCAACTGAAGGCAGAAAGGATGTGTTTTAGCTTATGGCTCCAGGGGGATAGAGTCCATCGTGGCTGGGAATGCATGACATAGTGGCAGGAGTGGGAAGCTGACGGATCACATGTCATTAACAGACAGGAAGGGAGAGAGGCTAGCAGGAACAAGAAGTGGGATGGGGCTGAAAACCCTCAAATCATTCCCCTCATGATATGCTTCCTCTAACAAGGCTCTCCCTCCTAAATAGCCTCTCCAAATGGTGCCACAAACTGGGGACCAAATGTTCAAATACAGGAGCCTGTGTGGAACATTACTCCTTCAAATCACCACACCGTCCTTGTTAAACAGTTGCAGAGAGGTTGGTGTTACTGTGCCCATGTCCTAGGAATTTGTGGAAGTTGGAGCTAAGGTCTCTGGCGGAAGAATTTATAAGCTAAATATTGAAGGAGCTGTGCGATTGCTTTTTATTGAGTGTAGTAAGATATGAAAGAATAAGAATGGCTTAATTAAACCAGAAGGGGGAGAGAGTTTGGGAAACTTCTCAGCTGGTCAGATAAAGAATGAAGAGGCAGTTTTAGAAGATGAAATTAGGGGTGTGACTAAAGGAGTGTTTATTAGAAATTACCATGGATGACAGGCAACCAGGTTCCAGTTATCAAGATATCAGGGAATAACCTCAGAGACATTTCTTCAAAATAGGTTGGGTCCTCCAGGATAAAGCTCCCAGAGAGGTGTCCTAAAGTTCTCAGCGTTCACTTGCTGGGCCACTTTGGGACTCTGCTTCTTGTAGTCTGGTTCAGTGCACCTTGGCCATCCCTGCTGTGGCTCAAGCAGGTCTAGATATAGCTTAAGACTGACATTCTAAGGGGTACATGTGGTAGACCATCATAGCATCTACTTGGTACTAGTTCTATAGCTATGCAGAGTTCATGAGCTAGGAGACTATGATGGCCTCCATCTAATATCGCAGACAGCCTGGGAGCCCATGAAGAAACTTGCTACTGGGACAAAGAGGGGGTATTTAGAGAGTTTCTACTACAACAGTGCCTAGAAAGTCAAGGGATGGGAATGTGGCAGTTTCTGAGACCTCAGAATTATACCACCACTAAACCCCTTCAGCTGCAGGTAGAAGACCTAACATATAAGAGCTGTTAAGTGGACTAAGCCGATCCTAACCTTAGAGGCAGAGCAGCCTGGGTGCTTGGTAACCCTGTGCCAGGGTGTGGTACATTTACCTAAAGATTATTCTGGAGCCTGAATATTTGACACTCTCCACATTGTTGGGCTATAGACTTACATGGAACCAGTTACGCATTTCTTTGTGCTTAGTTCTTCTTATGGAATGGGAATATCTGCCTATTTGTCTCATCATTGTATCCTGGGCTCACACATCATATTTAATTTTAGCATCTCATAGCTGGAGAGGAATTTGTCTCCTGATGTATCATATCCAGGGTCTCCCCCACAATTGCTTTAGTGAGAGTCGAGATTGTGGGTTGGTATTGGACCAGTTAAGTCTTTGGGGCTACTGAGATAGAATGAATACAGTTTTCATGTGAGAAAGATGTGAAGTTTTAGGGCCAGATGTGGCATGCTGTGGCTTGAATGTGTCCTTCTCAAAAGCATGTTGGAAACTTAAACCCTGGTGCAGCAGTGTTGAAGGGTGGGGGTGGACATTAGTGGGAAGCATTTCGGCCAAAAGTGCTCCACTCCCATGGATGCTTAGAGGCGTTGTGGAAGGAAAGGCTGGAGATGGTGAAACCAGTGTCTCTTCTTATAGTCTCTTACCCTTCTACCTTCTTCCGTGGAATGACACAGTTAGAAGCACCTTGCCAGAGTCAGACACCCAGTGTTGGCTAGCCCAGCTTCTTAAGAAACAAATCTCTATTCTTTATAAGTATATGGGTCTTGGTGTTCTGTGAACATGGACTAGAGCAGATCCTCAGCAGAGGGGGTAACAAATGTAATAGCCTAAGCAAAGAGCACATATACACCCTGAAAAGTTCTCCAGGATACACTCATGCTAAGGTAACTCCAATTTCCCGCTTATACACGGCCTGGCAAAATGGAAATGGAGCCCTTTAAGAGATCCAGGGATGTGGCTAGTGGAGTGCTTGATTGTAATTCTAGCACCTGGGAGATGGAAAAAGAAGGATCTGATGTTTGCAGTCATCTTTGGCCTCACACAATGTGATGTTAAGGCCCCTCTGATCTACATGAGACCTTTTGGGGCCTAGGGGGAGAGTCTGCCCATCAATTGGGGAGAGAGTGGCTCCCTAAGGACTGAACCTCATCATGTGTCATGCCCAACAATGACATCTTCATGTCATTCAGACAATGGCTTGAGGATTTATTCAATTGGCTATTTCCTTGATTGATCCATGAGAGTAAGAATAATTTTCACAGGGAATCATTTGAAAGCCCCTGGTTTTGTTTACTGAAATGTGGGAGCTCTCAGCTCTGTTCCCCTTCCTTGAGAAATATAAATGTGTGGGTAATGTGCTGTTGGGAAGCTTTTACAATCTGCAGTATTTGAGAAGTAATAAGATACTGTTGTTAGCTGACCATCTGGTTATATATTCTTGGTGTTGTGGCTTACTTTTTTTTCATTATTTTTTTAAAACTGGTGAAGGGCAAGGAATGAGAGTTAAAAAATTTACAGAGATGACTTTCTTACATAAACAAAGAATTTATGTTTAGAGGTGCAACATGTTTAGGTCTTGTTTCCTGAGGAATAGAAAATGAACAGCCCATTATATATAGGTTGTCTCATTTTCTTTTTCAAAAAATAAACTAACCTTAACTCCTAATTTGATCTCCAGCTCCAAACTTTTGGCTTATGTGAAAAATAGTCTCTTTGCCGGAAAGAGGAGTCAAACATAAATTACAGCTCTAGAAAGAAAAATCACCTGCAGAAAAAACCTATAGAGATTTCATATTTCATCCATTCATTCAAAACTATTTATCGAAACCCAAGTATTTGCATCTCACGCTCGCAGACACCAAGGGATTTGCTAAAGAAACATCAAGATACTCCCCTTTCCTTCGAAGGGCTTAGTGCTTTCTTGGGGAGAAATGGCATGGGCATATGAAACAGTTAAGTTGTAATTCAAGGCAGCATACGATTAAATATCAAAATGTGTGGTTCCGACAAGAAATGCTATAGTTCAGAAAAGGGAGTGATAACTCTGCGACATGGCTGGTTTTTTCTGCCTACAAATTGGCAAATCGTAGCACTATTTGTATGAAATATTTTACACTTGTTTTTTTGGCAGCCTTAGGCCTTGACTTCCAGTCAGCATTAAGAGCCTGCAAAAATATTTGCACTCCAGTCTCCGTAGAATTGGCTTAATTTTTCTTCCCTTCTTTCTTCTAGGCACAGGGAGTGCCCTGATACAAACCAGAGGGCCCGGAAGAGGCAGGGCATTTTTGACAGTCACAGTCTTTTTCAGATACAGACCAGCCTTGTCATTCCCTGTGCTCCAGAGCTGCGGTGCTGGCAAACTCCTTCTGACATTGAGAGAGGTTTAATTTGAACTTAACGTCCGTGACGGACGAGTGAGCCATCAAGGGTCAGCTAGATTTACGGCCTTGGAGAATCACTAATGAAAACCCCTCTGGTTGTGACGTTGGAGAAGGACTGACACAGATGTGTGTGTGGTGGGGGGTTGTGATACATATGTACCCCTGGGGGGCCCAGTCTCATGGTGGGTGACAAGCTAAGAGTGACTAGTGAAACTCACCAACTTCCTACTCTATATTTGTCATATGCAAATGAGCACAGAATCAAAGAGAAGCAACGAGGCCTAAATTGCTAAGAATTAAAAAGAGGAAGAAGAAATAAATTCTTTTGAAGTTAGATGGATTGTTTGGGCCCATTCATAACTGCACTGCTCCCCTGCCCAAAGTGATTGCTGTCACCATGTAGATGTGTGGGAATGTCCTGAATCATGGGTGTTTAGTGTTCTTTTAAAACTCAAGGTTGTTCACTTGTTGTCAACTTCATTTTAGTCTTTGCCTGGGGCGTGTGTGTAGTATTTAAAGCTACTCCATATTACTCATAGAAAGTGTTCACGGATCTGCGCCATTTGAAGATAATATGGTACTTGGTGTTCATTCTCCTTGTTGGGTTGGTGGCCCATCTGGTAAGTTAATGTGACCTAGAGTGACCAACACATCAAGGAAGACAGTGCTTGCAGTTTCAGAGCATCTATTTATCAGAGTATGTGGCCCTGGCCACAACCTAAGATTTATTTGGGGCATCCTCCAAGCTGTCTGACCTGGGAAAGTGGCCTTGCAAAATGTTTTACTCATATCTTTTGATATAATTTGGTATCTGTCTAAATAAATGTTCTGGAGCAGCAGATGGCTAAGGAATGTCTTATTATATTCTTGGGCAGACTCTGCCCTTGAAATATTTTCATTTAATCATCATGTTGCAAAGCACAAAACAGTAGCTTTATTATTTTTTTAACACAAAATGAATCACTCACTAGGTTGGTATTCTAGCAATGTGTTGTAAACCTAAAATGTATATAAAATATAAACCTTGTCTGGACTGTCCTTAGGAGGAATTTCTCCACAGGAACTCAGTATTTTTGAATCTGTGAGAGGATGGGATTTGGATGGATGTCTCTGATGATGTCATCTTAAGAGATCACTTAGGAGTCTAAGTACAACATGTTTTCAACATTTGTCCTCTGCTTCTTGCCCTGATAAAATCACACACACACACACACACACACACACACACACACACACACACACACACACACACACCACACACAGCCTCTGCTGTTTCTTTGTTGCTTTTTATGCTTTTAATATAAAATCCCTATTCTCACTCAAAATCAATAGCCCACTGTACCAAGTGTTTTGTACTGAAGCTGATTGTGAGAAAGTTGTAATTAATGTGCGTGTGTATGGCTGCCAATTTACCAATTGGTGATTTTTGTTTTGTTTTTGTTTTTTTAGGTGCACTTTTCGAGGAGACTGCACACATGGAGGGAGCTTTGAAAACTGGCTGGATATTTCATCTGGACCTAAAAAATGCCCTAAAATTCAGATAATTCGAAACCTTAGAGAGAGGGTAAGAGGAAATGTTTTTGTATTTATGATACTGTCTTATGTGGTACAGCTTCTTTCTGGGTATAAAGAAAATCTTTTAACAACGGAATAGTCTTAGTGACAGGAGTCCACTCATTATGTTGGTGAATGGTGAGGGCCTCCCAGATGCCATTCATCTGCAAGGTGCTGAAGATACAGTAATAACCTAGTCAAGGCACAGCCCACCCCGATGGAGTTGTCATCTTGCTAGGTAAAGATGACTTTCATTAGTTGGAATCAGTTGGAAGATGCATTTTTTGATGTAGTAGAAATACACCTTGATTTTAGAGAAAAATAAGTTCAGCAGATCCCCGCAATGTGGTTCACTGTGGGATTTTGTTTGGATCAACCAGTCTTTACACCACAGTGCTCAGTCTCAGAACAACTGTCCATACACATGGAGTGAAGCAGTTGGACGGACCAAAGCGAACGGGTCCCTTGGAACGCTCTTGACATGGATTGAGAGAAGGGACACATTGAACATATTGTAGCGGAGTTCTCCCTGACACATATGCCTACCCTGCCTTGCGGGGAATGGAATTCCTTGCACAGGACTGTAAGGAGACATTTTCTCCCTAATCACGGCTCTTGTGTTCTGAGTAATCGCACAGAATCCCCGCCAGCAGCCAGTTGACCTGTCTGTTGCACTCACTGTGTTTTATTTGAATGCCACATTAACAAAGAAATGGGCCACTTTCTCTTCTCACTTTGCCATTTCAAATAGCAAGAACCATGCCACTTAAGATGATTTAACATTTAATAAAGGAAAGCCAGGGCATTTAATGAGAGATAAATAATAAAGGAATCGAGCTTTCACGGCGTGACCCATCAGAACTCGTGGGCTGAAAGTTACTTGGTCTTGTCGCTTTCTGCTGTCTTCTGGAAGGAGGTTGATCTCCAAAACTCCAGAGTCACTCCTGCCAGCTCTCTGTGCCAGGGGGTCAGATGCAGGGTAAATGAAGTTCAGCCATCCATACGCAGAGATAGCCAAGTTCTTCTCAGACTGGTCTGAAAATCCAGCTGACTTTTGGTGCTAAGGCAAAGTATTAAGTATTAAGTTGAAAGTATTAAGACATTTTTATGTCCTCAGGACTCTGCTAAGTGGTTAGGATTATGCTAGGTGTTTTCCCTTTGTCATTAAAAGAACCCTTAAGGGGGACACTTTGTGTCCTAGGAAAAAGTAGGTTGTAAGCACTGCTCATAAAATTAGCTTACCAATCGAGGGATGATGTAACCAAATCATCATTTACATGTGATCTAGAACATTTCAAAAACATGCCTAGGTCACAATGCAGTAAACAAGGTCACACCTGTAATCTCACCACTCAAAAGGCAGAGGCAGGAGGATCTCTGTGAGTCTGAGACCAGCATGGCTCCTACTTTAAGTTTCCTGTCAGCTAGGACTCCATAGTGAGACCCTGTCTCAAACAAAACAGAGCCAAAAGGCTTGCAGACAAACACTCACTAGTTCTGTCTTCCCCACCCTGAGTCCCCACTGTGGCT
Organism: Mesocricetus auratus; assembly: GCF_017639785.1. Classification (NCBI taxonomy): domain Eukaryota; kingdom Metazoa; phylum Chordata; class Mammalia; order Rodentia; family Cricetidae; genus Mesocricetus; species Mesocricetus auratus. Next base: position 72,981,097 of record NW_024429195.1, read on the forward strand.
TGCCACTGGGCAGAGCACAGTCTTCCACAGGGTCGTTACATCACTGTCCACACATCAGAGATAAGAATTTAGTTAATTTCTAAAATGTACACTTCATGATTTTGTGTGTGCTGCTTATGCACGCCATGGCATGGATGTGCTCCACCGTGAGCACTAAAGCCGATTCCCTTCTTCCACCATGGGGGTCCCGGGGATCGAACTCAGGTCACCAGACTTGACTTCAAATGCCTTTACCTGCTGAGCCATCTCACCCACCCGACACTTTGGTAATCTCACTTAAGCTATTCTTTAAAACTTTCTCTGCACTCTTGAACCCAGACCTTATGCATACCAAAGGCAAACGCTCTACCGGATTGATTCTTTTAGGAGTATTGATGAGAAATAACTCCCTTTTCCCTCTCTCTCTTCCCCTCTCCCTCCTTTCCTCTCTAACTCTGCTTTACTACTTAGCTATATTACCAAACCTGACCCCTCTTAATCATGGTATTTCAAAATATTTCTTAGTCCATGACCAGCCACCTGTGACTTACCTGCAGGCTTAGGCCATTGTTTCAACAATACCTGACCCTTGCCTAAAGAGATGGCAGTCTGTGATTGTCCCCAGATCAGTCTATTAGTTAAGGTCAAAGACCATTTGTGAGCTGCCCATCAAATGCCTGGTAACATTCTAGTACCTTTGTGTGTACAGGGAAAAAAAACATAAATTACAAAATGTTTGTTCATAAGAAACATTATTTCTTTACACAAACCAGCTAGAGAATAGGATATCTTCATCTTCACTGAGGAATACATAATTAAAAGAATTAATTAGAGCAGTCCCTGTTAGTCTAGGAGGGATGTCTCTGAGGTTTTTGTTTAGCAAAAAGAGCAAGAGGCAGAACGCAGTCTGCTATTGAACAAAGATTTCCTGTTTATGCATGTGTGTCTCCAGATGATTATGTGAGCATTGTGTTAGGGTTCTCTAAAGAAACATAATTTATAGGGAGGGAGGAGAGAAGGAGAGAGAGAGGATTGTGTGTAAATGAATATACATGTATATATGCATATATATGCATTAAAATGTGATTTATTGGAATGACTTACAGGCTGTGGTCTGAGTAGTCCAAAAATGGATGTCTCCCATCCAAAAGGCCAAGGATCTGGTAGTTGTTCAGTCCATGAGACTGTATGTTGTTGCAGTCCCCATCTGGTGCTGCAGTCTCAGAGAAATTGTAGAGAGTTGCTGTTCTTCAGTCTCCATTGGAATCCCAAAGAAATAGGCTCTAGTAACAGCGAAGGGATGCCTCAACAACAGGACAGATGAACTTGCTAGCAAGAGTGAGAACAAGCAGGCAAAAAATAGAAGCTTCCTTCTTCTATTTCCCTTTATATGGGCTGCCACCCGAAGGTGTGACTCAGACTTAAAGTAGGTCCTCTGACCTCAAATACAGTCAAGAAAATCCTCCCAGGTGTGCCCAGATGCTTGGGTTTTAGTTGATTCCAGATGCAGTGAACAACCAAGATTAGCCACCACAAACATGGAGACCAGTATGCAGGGACTTTGTACATGGTTGTGAGCATGGCTTTCTTAGCTGAATGACTGGTGTTGATGGAGAAGGACGTAGACATTGCACAATAAATAAGAGCAATACAGTAAACAAGCATAAAGAGATTCAGTGTTAAGTGAAAAGGGTTTACCCATAAAATTATGACAGAAGAACAAAAAGCATTTCCCACAAAGCAGCCTAAAGAGAGGTGGCAGAGTGACTTCCACAAATCAGAATTGTAAGAAGAAACTCTGCCAGCACTAATTCTGTCAACAGTGTTTCTTGTCCAGTTGAACAAGAAACAAGTAACATAAATAATTTGAAATGAAATACAGAAAAATGTCACTGTTTGCTAATTGTTAGTTGTTGCATATATTCTAAATACATGCATTTAAAAAACTGTTCTAGGATCCTAGGATGTAACTGGGAAGGAAAGCATATGGTAAGAGCGAGATCCTACTCTGATCCACAGTGTCCCCAAGCTTAAAAATAGCAGAAATATGTTAACGAATAAACCCAATTACAGATGTTCAGCTAATACTCAAATACTAAAAATCATACTGTGCTTTCAGGTAAACAAACTTGCAACCTCCATTCTTTAAGAAAAAATTCCACTTATAAAAGCAGTAGAAATATTCAAGGACAAACTTCAGAAGCAATGTGTATCTCCTGTGATTAAAAATCACTTTTATTAAGAGACATTTTTTAGAGACAGCTACCAAAAATAGGAATTTATTTTTTGGCTTTGCAACAGTTTGTCTCAATCATTTTTTTCCTGAGATTAATTAGGTAGTATGACAGTGGTCTATTGAACCGATTTATAATCTGTCATAGTAGAACCTTATCAGCTAAAAACTTAAGTGTAAATGAACATGTAGAAGACGCCCGTTTGGAAGGTAGGAAAACGTCTATGGGCATCTGTAAGCATCCCATGCTGCTTAGGAAATGGTACTTCTACAACATATTTTTTTACAGTTTGAAATGAGTAGGAATTTTCTTAAAACAATAGTGTATTTGTGTGGAATAATATGATCTGATTTAGACTATCTTAAATATATGTATTTTTAAAAGTTCACTTAGGCATGACCACTGTCGATTGTAAACAAATACATTATCTCACAAATGCATTGCATGTTTGTACAGTAAGTCTATAGTGTTGGATGGATGTCAATAGCAATTTTCAGTCTGTTCTGAGTTTAAAATAGTGATACAGACACATAGACTAGAACTCAGAAATTAATATAAGAATTTCAAAGATCATATGTTACAAAATAAGGAGAACCAGAGGAATTTTATTACAGAGTAATAACTTACAAACTGTGGAAGCTTTTGTTTCATAATTCATGTTAGATGTGAAAGTATAATGCAGGGCTGGAGAGATGGCTCAGCAGTTAAGAGCGTTTGCTGCTCTTCCAGAGGACCCGAGCTCCACACCTACATGGAGTGACTCACACCTGCCTGCAACTCCAGTTCCAGGGGACCTGACACCCTCTTCTGATCTTCTGGCCTCCATATATACACGTAAATTAAAAAATAAAATATTTTAAAAATAGAAAGAAAATCTTGTATAGTTAGGTAATTTAATAAAATATCACAAAAAATGGAATCAAACATCACATAATTTGAAGTTATGATAATTTTCTTAGCTCTGATGTATGTAATGACAAATGAAAATATTCATACAATCAATTTACTTAAAAAAAAAAAAAACAACCTTACCCGGGTGGTGGTGGCACACACCTTTAATCCCAGCACTCGGGAGGCAGAGGCAGGCAGATCTCTATGAGTTCGAGGCCGGGCTGGACCAACAGCCTCCAAAACAATACAGAGAAACCCTGTCTCATAAAACCAAAAAAAAAAAAAACCAAACAAACAAAAAAAAGCCTTAGGCTGGAGGTATTGGTCAGCAGTAGAGGGACTGCCTAGCATGTGTAAGTTCGTGGCTTTAACCTCAACACTGGCAAAAAAAAAAAAAAAATATATATATATATATATATATATATATGGGGGAAAGATTTAATTAAAGTATAAACCTCTGCAAAGTACTTGGCAAAATCTCTCAAGATAATGAAGCTAGGAAAAAAGAAAAAAGAAAAACGTTAATACACCAAAAAGCAAGTGGTCAGAAGCACACGTTCTCAGAGCAGATTTGGGAAAGCAGCTATAAATATGGAAATATGTTCAACCTCGCTAGTTATGAAATAAATACAAATTAAAGAGATAATAAGTTATGCTAACACCCAGTGTTGCTGATGCCAATTAGCACAACCTTTTTGGAAAGCAATTTGGCAGTACGTTTCAAAAGTAATAAATATATTCAGTTTGCTTAAATCGCTAATTCCAGGCATAGAATCCAAGGGAGCAACTTGAAGGAACACCCTAAGCATAAGCCTCTATGGCAGTAGCATTTATAGCATTAGAAACTTGTTTGGCAATAAGGAGGAAAGCTAAGTAAAATAAGGTTCTTGTATGTCAACAAGATGGGATGTTTTAGAGCAGCGAGTTCTTTGGCCCTGTGTTAACTGCAGTCTAATTGACATCCCAACCATCCTTGGTATCCCATCTGACCTACTGTAGCATCCTTTCTCTTTCTAGGAAAGAGCCGTGAACCTGGGAAGGATTCTCTACTGGGTTTATGAAGCTCTCTTAGCTGCTTTTCTGTTCCTATGATGAATCACCATGGCCAAGGCATCTTAGAGAAGGAAGAGTTGACTTGGGCTTATGGTTCCAGGGGAATTAGATGGACTGGTGGCATGGCAACCAGCGGTAGGCAGGGGCGAGAAACTGGAAGCTCGTCTTGACCTGTTAGCATGGCGCAGAGAGAACAAGCTGGAAATGGTGCTAAACGTTTATCTGAAAGCCTGACACCACCCCCACCACTCCAGTAATAGACTTCCTCCAACGAAGCTGTGCCACCCAAACCTTCCCGGAACAGTGCTACCAACTGGGGGCCAAGTATTCACATATCTGAGTTATGGGACATTTCTCATTCAAATTACTGTGGAAGTCAGCTTTTTAACCATGCTTACCTGGAACCCAGGGTCACATACAAAACAAAACCAAACCCCTTGGCTTCCTGGCTAAGAGCTCTTCCTTCTGTACCCGAAACAATACAGTGTCTTCTATGTCCAGGCTAACCACAACTGGCTTCTACCTCATTGTTCCCTTGACCCTGCTCTTGCTAAGATCACCACTGACCTCCATGTAGCCATCCTGAAGTTGTTATCCTACTAGGCTGATTGGCAGAGTGATTTTAAATTTGTATTATGTATTATTTATATTTTGTTTACTTACTTACATGTATATATGAACACTTGTGTTTGGCTGTACATACCTAGAGGCCAAAATAGGGCAGGAGGTTTCCTCTTCCGTCACTCTCCATTTATTATTCCTCGAGACCAGGTCTTTCCCTGAACCTAAGGCTCACAGTCTCTTGGCTTAGGCTTGAAGCTAGCCAGCTCTAACGATCCTTGTGGGTCCAGTTGGCTTGGAGCTGGGGTTATAGGCGCCAGCAGGGATGCCCAGCTTTGTGTGTGTGTGTGTGTGTGTGTGTGTGAGAGAGAGAGAGAGAGAGAGAGAGAGAGAGAATGTGTGTGTGTGTGTGTGTGTGTGTGTGTGTGTGTGTGTGTGTGTGCTAGGACCCAAACTCTGTTCCTTGTGACTGTGGAACAAGTACCGTTAGCCACCGAGTCACCTCCCCAGCCCTGACTGGGAGTGTTCTTGAAACCTCCTTGAACTGGCTGGTTTTGTGTGTCAACTTGACACAAACTAGAGTCACCAGAGAGGAAGGAGCCTCAGTTGAGGAAACCCATGAGATCCAGGTGTAAGGCATTTTCTCAATTAGTTATCACTAGGGGAGGGCCTAGCCCTGAAATAGTGATCCTGGGCTCTATAAGAAAGCAGGCTGAACAAGTCAGGGAAAGCAAGCCAGAAAGCAGCACCCATCCATGGCCTCTTAAAGACCTCCTGCCTCCAGGATCCTGCCCTGTTTGAGTTCCTGTCCTGACTTCCCTTGGTGATGAACAGCAATGCTGAAGTGTAAGCCAAATAAACCCTTTCCTCCCCAACTTGCTTTTAGGTCATGGCATTTCATTGCAGCAATAGAAAGCCTGACTGAGACACTACTCTTCCATTGTCTTTTGAATGACACACCTTGTCTTAGTTACTTTTCTATTACTGTGACGAAAAACCATGGGCCTAGGCAACTCATAAACAGGGCATTTAGTTGGGCTTACAGTTTCAGAAGTTCAGAGTCCATGGTGATGGAATAAAGGCGTGATGACAGGAACAGCTTAAAGTTCGCATCTTCATCTGCGAGTAGGAGGCAGAGAGAGACACTGGGAATGGTGTGAGTCTTTTGAATCCTCAAAGCCTACCCCCCCAGTGACACACCTCCCCAACAAGGCCACACCTTCTAATCCCTCCCAAAAAGTTCCACCAAGTGGGGACCGAGTATTACAATACATGAGCTTATTCATGGGTGCCATTCTCATTCAAATTGTCACACACCTTCTCCACTTTCTTTTCCTCCTTATGTCCTGGCTGCTTGCTGTCAGATCACATCTCCTTGACTCTAAATGGCTGTATAAGGCCCAGTTCAGTCTCATTCGTTTTACTCTACTTTGTCCATATAACCCTATCCACTTCCGCAGCTATGAATACCATCTGCGTGTTTATATCTCCTTTGTGTATGTTTTTTTAACCTCTTTTGTGTCTAGCCCTTACTGGTCCTCCGACCTTCCGGGCCAACTTGATATGTCTTCTTGATGTCATACAAGTATCTTGAGCTTGAGAATTGAAATCTTGATTTTCTGTTCCCAGGCCTCCACTCCCTCAGCAAGTACCATCTCAGCATAACCTCTGTGTCTCCATCCATTTCCTAGCCCGAATCCTCATATTCACGCCCTTTCTTCCAATTCCGTTCATCATATCTCCAGGCTGCCCTCAAGTCTGCCTGATTCTTTACATTCCACTGTGCTACCATAGCCCACGCTTCTGTCATCTCTTGGTGACCTCTTGATGCCGTGTGACCCCCCCCCAGCTTCAGTCTAGTGGGCTGTACGTCTGTCTATCAGTACCTTGTCTCAAAGGACAAGGACTGCAGTGGTTCAGCGTGCTAGTTATTTGGTGCCTCACACAGCATTTGGCCACGTTAAGAGCTTGTTTATTTATAGACTAAATAAGCAGAATGGTTTCAGTTATGTAAAAATTAGGCTTGTGAGAACTGGAAGGAAATGGGGAATAATTAAAGAGCTGATGAAAAAGGGACTTAGAAAACCCTTTTTGATACTCTTGGTAGACTGAGCGAGGAATTGAGTAAGATATGCGTATACATAAGGAATGTGTAGTTATGCACCAGCATGTGTGACACAGAGAGGATCATGGGGTGAAGGATTCAGCATGACTGCTTCATCCCCAGTGAGGATGAACGGGTTGGAGTTCATTCCTATGCTTGTGTCTTCTGGAGCTTGTGGTGGTGCATTCTCATTACCCCAGCTGTTCAGAGGCTGAGGCGGGAGGATCGCAGAGTGAGACCAGCTGGGTTGGTGATGTACACAGCGATGAAGTGCTTGCCTAGGGTGTATAAGGCCTTGGGTTCAATCTACAGTCAGAGACAGGTAGGAAATGTCTCCTAGAGATGTGTAGACTTCAGGCCAGGTGAACTTGGACGGGAAGAACTTGCCTTCCCCCAGCATGATTCCATGGACTGGACATTGAAAATGTAAAGATTAGGGTGTAGTCTCAGCAAGCTATTGGGGATCAACAGAGACAGCAGAGAGAGTTAGGTAACAGTGTAAAAAGTCTGAGCAGAGGTCAGGAAAATGAGAGCGGGGACTTCCCAGGTGGTCCAGGCCATTGTTCTGCATCACAGCTTCCCACTCTTAACAGGCTCCCTCCTCTGCCTGATGTCATCACAATCTGTTAGCACTTAATACCTTTAATTTCCTTTCTCAATGGGAGGACTAACTGCCTTGTTTCTTTATGTATTTCATTTGCAAGCATAAGTGCAGACCAAACATCAATGCACATAAAATAAAAAAATACAGATATTTCATTTGGAGAAATTTGCCTTAGGACTTTGGAAATTCAAGGCTTTGTTTCTCCTACAAACTACTACACCTCTGCATACAATACATGTATGCAGATACTCACAAAGCCCTCTTCCTGTAATCTCATCATGTAGTTAACCACACAGCAAACCATAGCTAATTTTAAAAGTAGATTGAGCTATATCTGATAGCATTCATAGGAAGTAATAAAGAGGTGGCGAGGGTATCTCAACCCCGGAAGATCAAGGAACACCCTCTTAAATAAATTACGGCCTATACTCATGCAGATGAAAATAAACTCTGTGCTCGGATGGGAATGTTTAGTAATGTAAAGACACGCGTTTTGCTAAAACGAATGTACACATTTGCTATTTCAGATAGCTACACAGTCACCTTAACATCTTTTGGCTAAGAGAACTGTGAATCTCAAATAGATGAATAATGTCTAGGAATTCCTATGGGGATAAAGATAAATAAGGAGACATTTGCTTTACCAGCTTTTTAAAGTAGTAAAACCCTAGCAATACCAGGATAAAAGTGGATCAATAGACTCTGAAACAGTATAATTTAGGAAATTGATTCCAAATATGTTATCATGTATTGCAGAAAGGATATCTTGAGGGCCACCTGGGAGATGGCCCAATAGTTCAGAGCACTTTGCTCTTGCACATGGTCCTGGTTTGGTTCCCAGCACACACTGAGCAGATGATAACCATCCGTAACTCCAGTTCCAGGGGATACTGCCTTCTCACTTCCATGGGCACCAGGCACATAGGGGTACCTACACAGATGTGCAGGCAATACATTCATACACATACAATAAATAAATAAATACATCTAAAAAGCTTTCTCAAGTGATAATCTTGGTTCAGTGGGAAAAGGAGTGGTTTTTGTTTAATAAATGGTTATGATATATAGCTAATTAGCCATCTGGATAAAAATAAAATTGGACTTTTATCTCATACTATATATACACAGTTAAATTCCAGATAGGTTAAAGATGTAAGTTAAAAAAATAAAACAATAAAGATGATGGAACAATTTAATCCTTGTCTGTAAGCTAGAGTGTAGGAAGCACTTTATAGTCAAAACAAGAACCCCTATATTTGATTACATAAAGAGATATTGTATAAGGGTAGGAGATTATACAAACAAAAGTGAAGACAGACAGTAGATTAGGAAAAAGTATGTGTCAGAAATATGACAGATAAGGATTAGTATCTACACCATGCAGAGGGCTCTTAAAAATTGATAAGAAAAACACAGAGCAGAAATGTGGTCAAAGACTCAGAGTATTCAATTCACAGAAGAGCAAATCAAATGTCGCTTGCTTTCCACCAGCTCCTAGAGAAACCCTTCCTCCAGCGGCAGGTTATCTTAGTTGGGGTTTTATCGCTGTGAAGAGACAACATAACCACCGCAACTCTTGTAAAGGAAAACATTCAATGGGGGACTGGCTTAACTTTTCAGAGGTTTAGTCCATTATTATCATGGTGGGAGAGAGGCATGGCAGCAGCAGGCAGACATGGTGCTGGAGAAGGAGCTGAGAGTTCCACATCTTGATCCACAGGCAACAGGAAGAGACAGTGCCACACTAAGCCTGGTTTGAGCTTCTGAGACCTTAAAGCCCACCCCCTAATGAGGAACTTCTTCCAACAAAGCCACACCCACTCCCACAAGGCCACACCCACTCCAACAAGACCACACTCCCTAATAGTGCCCATCTCTATAAGCCTGTGGGGTTGTTTTCATTCAAACTACCACTCAGGTCTAAGGGTGACTTCCCATAAGGCTCTGGGAGGGATAACGATGATACAAACCAGTCCCATGATATGTGTCTTTTCCCCCCTGCACAGACCACAGTGACCATCGTGGGAAGCTTCTCTGCTAGACACTCTGAGTGTGTGGTGAAGAATGCAGGCACCGGCAAGCTGCTCTGCCAGGGGAGAAGCCAGCTGAACCGGACCTGTGCCTGCAACATCCCCAGCAGAGCCAGCTACAGTAGGTGGATGCCGCGGGGCACTGCTGTAAAGTCAAGGAGCAGGAGTACCTCCTGAATTCAGTCCCTTGGAATTGGGATGTTACCTGCTCTTCGCCCTCCCTCTACCACTGGTTCCCGCCTGGGTCTTCACTGCTGCTCCAGCTCCTGTGTCGACCCCAGCACCCCGCCGTGGGATATGATTGGGGAGAGCAGGAGACATTGGCTAGGAGAGCCTAGAAAAGCCAGACACCAGTGGCCTGAGTCTATCCAGGTGGCTGAAATGATTCAGAGTTTTGAAAAGCAGGAAGTGCCTCTGGTGGAATAAGAAAACACTGCAAGTTCATGGCATTTATTCATCCATACATACAGGAAGTATGAACACCTGTGCACAAAGTATTGTGCTAGGTTCCCGGAATATGGAGATGGAGACAGGTTAAGCTGACCCTTGCTCAGAATCCTTATTGGGGTTAAAAGCTGTGGTGTATAATGTTGGTATGCAATGTAGTGTATAAGTGTAGGAATATAATGTGGTAAATGGATACTAGGAACCTATAGCCCTAAAGGCACCTGGGTTGGGCAAGGATCTCTTTCTGGAGTAACGGATAACAGCCTAGAAGAATGACGGGTGAGCAGAAGAGAAAAGGCTTTGATTGAAGAACTACAAAAACTCTATATGAGTAAGGCGAGGGGGAAGGGGCAGGGGACACTGGACAGTGTGGAACCTAGGGGACCATAGAAGGCTGTGTGAGACATGGACTCCATCCTGGGAGCCGTCATGGAATGCTGAGAGGCAGAGCTGCAAGTTGCATGGTCAGATTCATTAGCAGAGAGACACAATTGTGGACCATCTATCCCTCCCACTGGAATAGAAGGCCAGCCCTATGGGGCAGTTAAAAACACTTTGAAAGGGTCTTTGCTATGCGTAGAACTGCATCTGACCCAGAATGTCCATTTATAATCAGTACATTTTTAGTGGGTGGGTGGGTGGATGGATGGATGGATGGATGGCAATAAATGGAGGGGGAAGAGGAAATGAAGGACCGGAATACTTAGTTCCTAAAGAGCAGCTAGTAGAAGAGTCATCACAGTGGTCCAGATAAGAGAGAGTGTAAGCTAGAATTAAGGGAAGATGGATGTGAAGAGATGTAGGGATGTTGAGGATGCTCAAAAGAGGATTCATGAGTCTGTTAAGATGGAAAAGACTTGAGTTAAGGTGATAGCAGAGGCCTCCTAGGATGTGTGGTGTGGTCATATTGGAGCTGTGTGAGTTGTTTGTGAGCAGTGGAGTTAATATTGAGTGATATATAGGCAAATGGGAACTCACTGCTTATAGCTCCAAAGGCTGGGAGATCCCAGCCAAGAGTACCAGGAGATTCGGTGCAGGCTACTCTCTGCTTCAGAGCTGTCTTCTGAGGATGCCCATCCCATTCATGAGGATGAAGTTCTCATGACTGAAGTACTTCCCCCAAACACTCCACTTCACAATATTATCCAATTGAGTATTAAATTCCAAAATAAAAATTTTGACAGTATACCAAACACTGAGACCACAGCACTCAATTGATCCTTCACCCCATGAGAAGGAATTTGAATCACAAAGCCAGAGACATGAGCTAAAAATAATCCCTTGCAGCCATTGGGTCTGAATTCTTAAAAAGTTCTTCAGTTTCCCACCTTGTCACCACTACGCAGACTTTAAAATGCACTTCTGGTTAAATTGGGTCATTAAAGATTCAAGTCTTGCTCACCTATAAAATATGACTTTATCTAAGGCTGACTTTTAAAGTTAATCAACGGCATCATAATCAACAATTTGTCTCCCTCCCCCTACCCTTGACTGAATGCAACAAATTCAATAGTCTACCCATTGACCAAATTTAGTCATGGGCTTTGTCTGTCTCTCTGTTTCTGTGTTTCTGTCTCTGTCTCTGTCTTTGTCTCTCTCTCTCTCTCTCTCTCTCTCTCTCTCTCTCTCTCTCTCTCAGTGTGTGTGTGTGTGTGTGTGTGTGTGTGTGTGTGTGTAGAGATGATCCCACTATGTAGGAAATTCTTCCAACTCAGCCTCCTAAGTCCTAGAATTATATATATGAGCCATCATGTCTAGCTTCATGACCAACTTTGTCTGGCCTTACCTCTACTATCAAGTCCTGTTTACCATATATTTTGAAACACTGGAGAAAGGTCTTGTTTCTCCCATACAGCCTTGCTAGTCTGACCTGGCCTTCCCAGTCACTCTGTCACACCCTTGGTTCTCCACAGGCTCCTATCTTGCACCCAAATGCTACATGGAGCTCAAACTACACACATGGTGTTCCGTTGACTTCTGTGTCTTCTTCATTTTGCCTATTTTTCGTCTTCTAGGAAAGCTGTAAGTGCTTCCAAAGGAGAGACTGTGAATATTCATTTCCCTGTGAAATTTCCAACGTGCTGGGCGCGACTGGTACTCCGTGAAGTCTGCCTTCTGCAGGCATCCTCCCTGGGCACTTGTCAATTCTGTGGAAATATATTTTCCCTGGGAGTCCTTCAGTGCTAAATGGCCATGTGTTCGTTTCCCTAACATGCATCAAGTGTCTGTTCAGGTGCTCCTGGCAAGAGGTCGTGTCAGCCCTCCAGACCTCCTTGTCTTTAGAATAAAAGATTATCATTGCACATAAACCCACTGGATGTGAGCAGCATGTTATGTGGAATTCTAGCCATCGGAGTGAGTCTGTGTGGTGTAGAGCAGCATCTCCATGAAGAATTCTTAGACTCTGGGAACAGCACACTAATAAGGTTTCAGGAAGGAACTTAGGGATGTCCACAAAGAGAGGCCAACTTCTCACAATGTCAGGACTTCCATTTAACAAGCCCAGTGTTCTATTGCCCATGAATTCCTATAAGTAAGGAACTATTAATTCCTCTGTAAGTGCTGGTTCTCGCTTGGATATAAGAGGACTTGAAGGGTGTTGCTGTGGGCTATGTTACCCAACCGATGTCCTGGTGTGCTCATTATGTTGGAAGGGGCATTACAATGTACAGGTTCTCAGCTCTGCTGTGTCGTGACAGGTATAGGCCTGCCTGGTATTGCTATTTCTCTATAGTTCTTGTGATTCTGATCAACAGCTGGGTTTGGGTATCAGTGCCTTGATCCAGCATGGAGGCTTAAGGAGACACTGAAAACAACATTTCTCTACTGCTGACTTAGCATAGGTTTCACCCTCATTTTATTCTTTTGGCGTTTTCCACCCAATGGGTAAGGTTTTCAAAAGCAAACAACAACAAGAAACACAACACCTTCATTTGACAACAGCGGACTCCAAGGAGATCACTGAGCCTCACCCCAGGGTGCCCCACTTAAGGTTTGTTAGGTAAATAGTTGCAGAGTATGGATCTTTCTGAAGGTGCATGGTTTCTTTTCCAACGCACTGGCATTCATATTCTAGGCACTTCTTGCTCGCTGACTTGTTTTATTCTCGTGCCTTGGCCAATTACAAGCTGAGGTAGTGATCCCAGCGAGAGCATGGGATGTAAATGGGCTGTAAAATGGCTTTTCCTGGTGATTATCTGTGGGCGCCTTGGAGCTAGAGTCAGGCTCAGTCTGTTTGGAGGCTTGTGCTGTGCACTGTGGCTGCCTGACAGGAATGGCCCACAGGGAAGAAGCCACATACTGACTCAAATGTTGGTGAACAGCTGGCACACCCATGCCCTCTATAGAAAAGACGTGAATATTTCTTTCTTTATTTTGCATTTCCAGCTATGCTTGACTATGGCGGGAACCCTCTGTGAATGACTCTCTTTTTTCCCCTTCCTTTCCTCCAGATGTCTTAGTTGTCAATGCAACGTTCTTCTTCCCATCCTGGAACTTATCAGAAAGATTCAACTTTACCAACTGTGCATCCTTAAAAGAGTAAGATTGGCTTTGAAATTTAAATGTTCTCGTTGCCTTTAATTTATTTGTTTTACTCCTCAATTTCCTAAAGAACTCTTTTGCGGACTAGAACTTTCCAAAGTGCCTTTTGGAGCATGGCCTAACGGGAGCTAGGAGAGTCACTGAGGTAATAAGCTGTGCTAGTTCGTTCAAGCCCTAACAAGAAAAACTGGAGCAGCTGAGGAGAGAGCATGCGCCTAGGTGTCTCTACCAACAGGGAAAGGTATTTTCCGCAAGCCTTGAGGACCTGGGAAGTAAGGTGTACACTAGGCTCTCCCACAGTGCAAATGCCTTTGGGAGTTTGGCCAGAGCAGTAAGACCCAAACATAAGGGCAATCAAGTCAGACAAGTAGAAGTTTCCCTCGCCATTCATTTTGCTGTCTTTCCATGGTGCTAGGGAATCGAACTCGGGGCTTTGAGCATGCTAAGCAAGTGTTCTACCACTTGGTTACCGCAGTCCTGTGTCTTCCGTTTATTAGGATTGGCCTCTTTCAGCGGTGAACCCTTTGAGTGTGGACCACAGCTCCCTCCTGGCTCCTAAAGCAGAGAGAAGGCAGAGGAGACAGACCTTTCAGAGGCCTACCCTCTGAAGTGGGGACAGAGACCAGGAAATCACTAGAGGGAAAGTGAATGCAGACTGTCAGTTAGCTACACTGAAAGGTGACCGGCCACACAAGTGGGGTGTCGGTGATGTCTGAGAAACAAATTTCAGGGAGAGAAATAGGAAACTTGCTATTGAGAGCCTCCACCCCTGCAAGTAGGACAAAGGAAGAGAGAATGAAATAGGGGGCAGGGAGAGTTGAACGACGTCTCTCTGTTAGAGCCCTTGCTTTAGAGCCCGGGTAGAAGGAAATGACTGACCCCGGTCCCACAGCGAGGTAAGTAAGAGTCAGACCTCAGTGCATCCTCCCAGGGAGCTGCTTGCTGTTTGGAAGTGTGCCTGGGGTGGAGGCTCCCACCTGCAAGGAGAGCTTTCTCCTGCCATCAGGAAACTACTTTCTGTAGGTTAAGGTCTTGGAATACTTCAGCATTCCTTGGAGTACATGAGAATTCCAGCCTAGGTCCACCCTCTGTGTCGTCTGCTCATCACCTCCCGATATGTTTTGTTCTGGCATCCCTTGGACAGCTTTCCACACACACACACACACACTCTTCTTCTGTTTATACCATCTCCTCCCTAACTCTGATCAGTGTTATGCGTGTTTTCCAAGCCCTCCACAGCTACCCATGCACAATGGCTCATTTGATTAGCAGACTCAATTCTTCCTTCATCTGATTGTAAAGCAAACAGTGGTGCCCCCCCCACCTCCTCTCTGCCTGCCAGGTAACGCTTTGTGTCGTACATCGTGTAGTTGGCAGCACAGCTGCTCTGCTGAGTGAGGGCTTGATGATCGGCTGCCGAGCAGTGGCAGGGAGGAGGGAGAGATCCATCTCTGGGGGGGGGGGCTTACCTGAGGGTGGGCCAATAGCAACCAGGTTCAGAAGCAGATTCAGTGGGTTCCTGTTATCAACAGACCAGCAGGTGACCCTAGCTTCAGGTCTCCATGGCAACACTACTGTAAGTGTGATGACAATTCGTCAACTCCCTAAGGGCTTCTCAGAGCAGGGCACAAAGCCTTACTCTCTGCCCCAACCTCAAAGGGGCCACCCTTTCTCCTTGGTCCATCCTAGGCTAGTGAAAGATTTTATTATTAATAGTAGTATTAGCACTAGTAGTAGTAGTACTAGTAGTGGTAATGGTAGTATTCCTATTCTTTAGTGTTCTTAGCATGTAGCACCACAGAGGGAAACCTTGAAGGTGAATAACCCCCTAAAAATGTAAGAATTAAGTCGGTTTTCCATGTTGCCAGATGCCCAGCATGTATAGGAACTGGCTGTGCCTGGTGTAAACCTGACCAAAGATGCATCCACCCCTTCGCGCCCTGCGACCCATCACATTATGAGAGGAATCAGGTAAAGTGGCGTTAGAGGTATTACTCGATCTTTTCAGAAGCAAGTGCTGGTGTGCACCCAGCCCCGCCCCTTCCTGTGTGTTTCACCGTGATGCTGAAGGGTTGCTCTTCAATGCAGGAGCTCTGCCACGTCACTGTGGAGAAGCTGCCCAAGGCCCCAGGAGGAGGAGTCAGAGAGAATCAGAGTAACAGAACGGACCAGTCTTCAAAGGTCAGACTCACTTTTGTGTTGATAATGGAAAAAAAAAATCCCCCTTCAATGACAACTACTACTTTGGGTTTCTTTTTTAAAAATTCCCCATTTTACTTACAACTCAAATCCCTCCCACACCTTTTTTTTGGGTTCATTTTTAACCAAGCTTCACATAATTGGCTCAATACATCAAAGGCTTCACATTCACATAAAAGAAATTAAAATTTTGTAATTATGAAAAATGATGCTGTTCCGGTAGAAGGAGAATCGCAAAGGTGACTTTGTGGCTCACTGGGAAAAGTATAGTATACAGCTGAGGAAACCTCAGTTTAAACACGATGTTATGATTGGACTTGTGATTGGGGTTGGGTGTGGGGGACGGGTCTATACAAAATATGCAAACTGGCCTTGCTTAATTTTTTTCACAATCAACTATCAAACCCATCATTAATAATGCCAAAAGAGAATGGCTGTAGAATGTATGCTCCCTCTTCTCAAAAGTGGTGGCTTTTTCCCCCGTGAAAACTTCCTGAAAACTCAATGTGCCTTCTTCATGGCTACAGTTATCAGCATACCTTCCCGGTGTGAAGACAAAGGCTGTGACTGAGAATAAGTGTGAGCAGGACACCTGTGGCTGTTTAGGACACAGCGCAGTGCTGGCTCCCTTCAGCTGACAGAAGTTCATTACGTGCTTACACGTGGTGACAAACACACACAGTGGACACGTTCCCTCGCTCATTCACGTTGGAGTCTGTCAGGAACAGACAAATTAAGAACAGCACTGGAAGACATCCAGAAGTCCCGGCTTTCGAGTTTGTGACTAATCAGTGGCCCCAACTTGGCCGTTTGCAGCTATTTAAGGTCAAGTGTCAATATAAATCAGTGGCACATTTTTAATCATTACTGAAAAGTTGATAGTAACTTTAGGTAAATTAAGTAACAGGCTGAGGGCCTGTGAATCCAAATGGATTATGCAGTTAATTAAAGCATTCCAGAACCTTGGCATGCCAATATCTCTGGCCTGTAAGTCTCTGAGGCTTAATTAGGTGA
Source organism: Mesocricetus auratus (assembly GCF_017639785.1). Taxonomy (NCBI): domain Eukaryota; kingdom Metazoa; phylum Chordata; class Mammalia; order Rodentia; family Cricetidae; genus Mesocricetus; species Mesocricetus auratus. The sequence continues at coordinate 72,997,756 of NW_024429195.1, forward strand.
TGGGCTGCTTCTCTGTTCTCAATGGTTCGTAAGAACTAAGGCACAGTGACAGGAGCTTGGATGGAGAACATAGAAGCTTCTTTTCGTTTAATTACTCTTGGTGGTGGTCGTTTTCAGTTTTGGTAGACGACACAGTACATGAAATTTACCATCCTTGCTATCTTTAGTGTACAGTCCTGTAGTTTGAGTACTCCCTCACACTTCTTGTGCAGACATCACCAGAATCCTGAAACTCGTTCAATAACCCTTCCCCCTCCCCCTCCCCCAGCTCCTGGGACCACCCTTCTGTCCGTAAGACATAACTTACTGTAGGTAACTCCTGTAAGTGGATTCAAGCAGTTTGCCTTTTGTGACTGGCCTGCTTCACTCGTCATTGTGTCCTCAAGGCCCCTCCATATAGCATGGATCGGACTTCCTTTCCTTTCAAGGGTGAATAAAATTCTAGCATATGTATATGACACATTTTATTTATACGTTCTTCCACCCATGGACTCTTGGTTTGCTCCCACAATTTAGGTCCTGTGACAAGTAGAGTTAAAAACACAGGTGTATGCCTGTCTCTTAGAGCAGGTGAAAACTCCTGGGTCATGCTGTAATTTCTTTTTTAAGGACCACTATGCTGTTTTCCACAGTGGTTTCACTAGTTGAAGTGTCCACTAATGGCACTCAAGAGTTTCTGTTTCTCAAATTCTCACTAATGCTTTACCTTTTTTTTTTTGGTTTTGTTTGGTCATTACCAAACTCACAGGTGTGAGGTGTGACCTCAGTGACTTTGACCTTCTTCTCTTTGTTATCTGTGACACCTACACCCTTTTCCTTTGCTTCCTTGTTAGTTGATGTCTTCGACGGAACTCTTTTCCCATTTGTTTTGATCAGTTAACTTAGTTTCTGTTCATTGGACATAAGAAGTATTTTCTAGGTTTTAGCCCCGTGTCAAATGTGTCATTTGAAAATATTTCTCTCCCATTCTCTAGGTTACCTTTCAGCTCTGTTGAGTACATCTGTGGTGTGTGTGTCTGTGTGTGTCTATGTGTGTGTGTCTGTGTCTGTGTGTGTCTATGTGTGTGTGTCTGTGTGTGTGTGTGTGTCTGTGTGTGTGTGTGTCTGTGTGTGTGTGTGTCTGTGTGTGTGTGTGTGTGTGTGTTGCTGGATCTCAAATCCAAAGCTTCACACATTACTGCTCAAGCACTCTATATTAAGTTACATAGCTGGCCTCATTGTATTCTTTGATACATAGAATTTTTAATTTCAATGAAGTTCAATTTGTCTATGTTATTCTTTTGTGTCTTATGCTTTGGGGGTCAGGCACAAGAAGTTACTGCCAAAATTAATGCTGTGATGATTTTCAAACACTCTATTTTCTTCTTAGAGTTTTAGCTCATTTGTGCACACACTGATCAGTCTTTGAGTCCATTTTTGTCTATGCAGTAAGGTGAGGTCCACTCATCCTTCCGTGTATGGATATTGGTTTTTCCAGCACTGTTTCTTGAGCACCCCTTCCCTGGTTCCGTGATTATAATATCCTCACTGACCACCATTTAGGCTTGTGAGTGAGGCTTTATTTCTGAGGGCTCTTCCTCTTAACGTTGCTCTGTGTGTCTGTCTTCATGTTAGTACCATATTGCCTGATTCTGTGTGTCTGTCTTCATGTTAGTACCATATTGCCTGATTCTTACAAATTTTTAGTATGTTTTGAAATAAGGAAGAATTAGCTTTCTAATGTCTTTCTTGTTTTTAAGGATTGTTTTGTAAGAAAGCAACACACAAAGCTTTTACTCAGTTTCCTCTGATGATACCACCTTGCAAAATATAGCTGAAGATTATCAGCCGTGCTAATGGTTTTAAAAGCCAAGGACTAGAATGCTCATCACCACAAGACACCCCATCTACCGCCTCCTACCTCCCAACCAGCTGCGGTGCCTCACAACCACTCATGTGTTGTCCATTTCTATGGCTTTGTCAGTTCAAGAATCTTATGTAAATAGAATCATCGAGATACACCCTTTGGGAGATTAGTTTTTGAAATTACATTTATTTTTATGGATGCGGAAAAGCATAAAGAGTGTACATATTAATGGGGAACCATGCGATGCAATTATCTGGAAATTCAGCCGAGTTCTTGTATGTATCAAGAATGCTGAATAGCAGTCCAGGCAGTGGCTTTTGTAAAGGTCTGAAAGAGAGAAGGATGATGTAGTCATAGCATCTTGACTTCCTGTGTTGTACCTTCCTGTACCTTCTAAACTGTGATACTGTGGTTTTAAAAGCAGGGTTGCCAAGTCTGAAAATAATCCATGGCCCTGGTTTGCCTTCAGTGCCTGTCTTCGGATTGCCCTTCTAAGTTTGGAGAACGTTGTTTTATTGATAGTGAAACATTTACTTTAAATATGTGACTCAGAACAGAATCTCAGGTTTGGTTGTTAGGGAATGGTTTGCTGCTTGGCACAGGAGAGATTTCCTGTGCTCTGTGAAACACTGCTGTCTTTCACTAGCATGCGAATGTGAAACTTTCCTGTTTGCACTGTTGGTTCCCATGTCAGTTTTGCATGGTGGACCCAACTGTTCAAGCAGAGAAGCCACCGAGAGCTTGTCTTGAATGCACCTGCCCACATCACCTAGGTATCAAATGCTTCCGGGCACTGGCAAGGGAGCAGGCACCATCTGAGTCTCTGAGAGGCTGAGCTGGAGTCAGTGATTCCTGCAGGAGGTTATGGGGCATCTGTCAGGTGCTCTCATGTTGCATGCACTACATGGATAGTACATGCAGGGCACAAATGAGTCAAGTCCCTCTCTGGACATCAGTCCTAAAAATTCTATCTATGCAAATATACATGTCAATACAAGATGTAAATATCTATATGTAGAAATAGATACACATATTAATATAGGGCAGAACTGAAAGTACAGAATGTCTTAGTTATTCCTGTTCTTCTAAGCCCAATGCCTGGTGGTCACACATAATCGACATGGTTGGTTAGATCTTTGATGGATGGACTGATTGATGAAAATGACACCAGTTCACCTTAGAGGGGTTAAAAAACATCTAGACAAAATAAGCTGGAAGAGTGAATATTATACGCAAAGTGAGTACTATATGTAAAAGTGTGGTCATGGCCAGAAAATTCAGGAAACCCTCAGTATTTCAGTTTGTTTACATAGAAGAAGCAGGAAACAAATGATGTCATAGAAGGTAAATGATCCAGAGCTTGCATATGTTGGGATGTATATCTCAGCCCTTTGGGGATTTTGTCTTGCTTCTTTGGGGCAATGAAGAGCTCTTCACTGCATCTATTCTTTTGTTTTGTTTTGTTTTTTGTTTTTACGAGACAGGATTTCTCTGTATTGTTTTGGAGGCTGTCGGTCCAGCCTGGCCTCAAACTCACAGAGATCCGCCTGCCTCTGCCTCCCGAGTGCTGGGATTAAAGGCATGTGCCACCACCGCCCGGCTCACTGCATCTATTCTAATGCATGTGTTTGATCATCTGAGGATGTAGTGTTCTTAGAGGGGAGGATTCCTGGTTCAAACCCAGGACAGTTGTCCTCACATTCTCCTAAGACTTACTTGATCCTGGGAGCCCTGACCCAGAAACAGGACCCATCATTTGTCAGGGAACTGAACCAAGGAAAAGCATGAGCCCAATAGGGAAGGTAGCCCCAAGTCTCATCTAGCCTAGAATGAGACATCTATCTGCCAAAAAGGCCAATCCTAATCTCTCTCTCCTGAAACCATATGACTGTTGGTCCTGCTACCCGGCTGGGTGGCCACCTTTGCTTTTATTTCCTAAGCACCTTTTGGACGGCCCTCACCTGCTGAAGGCAGATGCAGCTGCCCCTCCTGAAGATCTGTGGTGTGACGTAGATGATTTCTGGTCATGGTTTTTTGTCTTTGTTGTTTTGGTCTGGTTTGGGATTTTGCTTTGTTTTTGTTTTATTCCAGATGGGGTCTCACCATGTATCTCTGGCTGTCACTATGTAGACTAGGAACTCACTATGTAGTGTAGTTGGAATTTTCTCTAGGCCGCCAACAAGCTCCCAAATAAAGACACAGAGACATTATTATGAATGCTGGGCCTTATCTTAGGCTTGTCCTACTAGCTCTTTTAACTTATTTAACCTGTTTCTATTCATCTGTGTTTTTCCTCAGGTTTTAAAAAAACCTTTCTTTCATTCTATACATCCTACTTTCCTGCTTCCTCTTTGTCTGTCTGGCCCCTGACATCTCCCTAGTGTCTCTTTTTCTTCCTTCTTGCCCCCCTCCCAGCCTAAATTCTTCATCCAACTGACTCTCTCCTTGTCTGGAAGTCCCACCTACACCTTCTTCCTCACAATTGGTCACTCCGCTTTTTATTAGACCAATCAGGTGCCTTAGGCAGGCAAAGTAAAACAGCAACACATCTTTACATAGTTAAACAAATATTCCACAACATAAACAAATGCAACATATCTTTGCATAGTTAAACAAATACTCTGCAACAGTATAGAGTAGGCTGGCCTCAAACCCACAGATATCCAACTGTCTCTGCTTCTAGAGCACTGGGATTAAAGACCACGCCTGGCCTCTGTGGTCATGTTCGTTTTTCCTCACAGCATGCTTTTCACTGGAGGACATAAATCAACAACATCAAGCTAACTCCTACTCTTAAGGACCTTATATTCATGTTATTCTTTCCTTTTCTTCTGCTCCTCCTCTTTTCTTCCTCCATGACTTTTGAATGTGTGCCTTAATTTCTCACAGACAATACCAAATGGACCCTTTCAAGAACCTTACCTTTAAAAGGAAAATTACATTTAGCAAAGACTTTTGGGGGGCTAACATTCTGTATTGATTCCATTTAGAAGGTGTTTGTTGATCAACTATTTTGTGTTGGGCAGGTCCAATATAGACCCACAAGTAACTTGCACTGTCAAACTTACAATGTTTTGGAGTGAGGAAGTGAGATTCTTTATCATCAAAGGGTTGAAAATGCATAACAGGAAAAGAGACTAGAAAGAATGCCAGAGTGGACTAAGTAGAGTAGTGCCAACTAATCTCCATCGGACCCTTTCTGTGTCCTGAATTCACTGTTTGTTCATTTAAGCTTCACAATGCCTCATTCAGAGGCATAGACATTTTGCCTCAAAACCAAAATGTGAATAAGAAGTTTGAACCCAGGTATCTGATTCAAGAGTTTGCAGGTTTAACCACTACCCTCTTATATGGTCCAACTAGCATAAGTGTCAAACCACATCATGTTAACACTAAGAGCCTCTCTGGAAGGGAAGAAACTCTTACAGACACTGCAGTCTTCTCTCAGGATTAGACTGTCACACTCTGTCCCATCTGTGCCTCAGCCGAAAAGGGAGCTTATTTTCATGGAAAATGAAGGGGAGGTCTAAGAGAAAGAGCCCAGGAAGGCCAGACATCTTCTCCAAGACAAGGAGAGCAGAAAAGGCCCCAATGGGCCAGGGTGGCCCCAAGTAGAGTGGGACAACAAGAATCCTGAGTTCAACTGAGTCTTGGCAGAGGGTTTGTTAGAAGCAGGGCTAAGCTTTGTCCTCTCTGGTCACTCAGGCCAGTTCTTTGTGGTTACATTCAGGTTCAGTGGCCAAGAGTAACTTAGGAACGGCCTTGGTAGCTCCCCCCTGGTCTGTGTCAGCCTCACCTTATGCGTTAGTTCCCAGGTCACAGAAACAAGACTTGATCTCACACAACAGGGCATAGGTCTATTACTGTTCTCTGCAAGTTTCCCATCTGCATCCTGAGGCATGGCTAACCTTTGGCAGTTCCCAGAACATACTAGAAGTTACATCCCAAGTTCCCTGGAACCTGTGCTGTGCCTCCTATGAAGGGGTGTTTCCTTAGGGGACTGAGCATCAAACACATCGCCTGGTTCATTGAACTCTCCCATTATTCTTTGATGGAATTGTACTCTGTTCTTTTCTTTCCATATCTCATTCCCTTTTACACTTTTCCATCTCCACTGCTGGTCACCACTCTGCGCACTTTAGACGTATTATTAATATATTACATCTATCCTCTTCTCAGTCATTAATGAAGATGTTAAATAATTCTAAACCAAATACTCACCCATTGGGCCCGATGGGACACTTCCCTTTAATTAGTTGTGTTACCTTTCATCTCTCTTATGTCCTTTGACTTCAGATTTCCTGCGGATTTTGAATCCATGTGACTTTTCATCCAGTCCTGTTTGAACTAATTCATGAGTGAGAATTTGAGAGATGTTTTACCAAGTGTTGATTCAGGTCCAAACCTACAGAGAGCTTCACTATATTCAGATTTTTCCCCAAAAAGATTAATAGAGCACCATTTGTTCTTAATAAACTGTGCCTTCCTAATGCACCTCTTTCTAATAGTCTTTTACCCATAGTGGTATTTTCTCCACTAATGTCATGGTAATTTTTAGCTGTGTTGGTGTTAGACTTCACAAAAGGTACTTGTGCCATGAGAGTTCATCCTCAGACGTTTTCCAGGAGAACTGTTGGAGATAGGTTATACACTTTCCAACAACTTAGTTTTTGAAAAAGAAAAATAAGCAGGTATTCTACAAACCACCTAATTAAGTAGTTTCTAACGAGCTTTCTTATCACAAAACAATGAGAAACCTGAGCCTATTTTTTTACAAAATAATTTAAAACCTACACACGTCACTCAAAAATAGTCCTTCACTATAAAATGGAACAGGAAGTGGGCCTGTCTGAGGTTAGTTGGTAGAGGGTGGTAGGCTGGGATGGTTACAGTCAGCTATGTCTTATGTGATGTAAGGAAACCTTGGATATAGGGAGGAAGAGCCTCACTGTAGAGCTCTGAGAAGTCCTGGCTGTATCCAGTGCAGCGATGGTTTTCAGCTAACCCTTCTGGGTGAGCTTGAGGGTTGGCTACATCATGTCAGGTTGTGAAGTAAGTTTAAAGTACAAAGTCAGTTCTAACGTACTGAGGGTGAAAACATTGTGGGAAAGGTTGTTCCTTGCCCTTTTTTAAAGTTATCAAAAAGTATAAAAAAAAGTCTAACAACTGTTGCAGCCATGAAGTACAGCTTATAACTTCTCTATCTTAAATTTAAAAGTAACATTGTCTTATGTATTTTCTTTATCTGGGGGTGGGATCGTCTTGGTAGCTTCTTAGCCTTCTAATTAAGATGAAGAAAACTTCTCCAGGCAAACAAAGGAGCTAATCTGACCCTTTTTGGAAGCAAACCATGAGCATCTGCTTCCACAAGGCAGGCCAGGCATGGACTCGGTCCTACGTGACCAATGGAAACGTTCTCTAAATAATAACATTTTTCAAATGAAATCCTTTTGATGTAGGAAGGCTGTTTCTACTCAAGAGGAAATAAGAAGTTAAGCAAACTTCATCCTCTGATGTTAGTTCTAGAGCCATTAAAAGAGCAAAATGTAACTGTCCTTTTTAAAAAATGTATTTTTTCTTCAGAAGTTTATAAGGCTCTTTATCATCTACTAAAAACACAAATGTAGCATGTACTTAGCATGTTTTCCATTTTTGATCCAGCAGACAACCACAGTATAAGTACGAGAGGCACCGAGTAAAAGAGTTGACTTGGATGAACATGTAGTGTTTATGATAGAAGAAAATTGTGATCTGGGGGAAGCTCAGTAGGTAAAGCACATGGAGTGTAAACATGAGGACCTGAGTTCATATCCCCTAAACCCAGGACAAGTTGAATTACCTGTAATTCCAGCACTCCCAATGTGAAACGGGAGGCAGAGTAAGGAGAGTCCCTAGAAGTGTATGCAGCAGCAAACAGGGTGGGAGGTGAGGGCTGACAGCCAAGGAGGTCATTTTTGACCTTGTAACACTCGCACGCACCGACATGCACACATGCACGCACATACATACATACGCATGTGTGCACAAAGTTTAAAAGACTTAAACACATGCACACATATCTTGCACCTCTAAGAAGACAGTGGTCTGCTGTAGAGCAGGGGCTATAAACTGTCTCTACAGCAGTAGTTCTCAATCATCCTTAATACTGCACTCTTTAATGCAGTTTCTCATGTTGTGGTGACCCCCAGCCAGAAAGTTATTTTCACTGCTGCTTCATAAGTGTAATTTTGCTACTGTTATGAAGGGTAATGTAAGTGGTCTTATGTAACCCCTGTGAGTCGTTCAAACCCTAACAGGGCTGCTACCCATGGATTGAGAATCATTGGTATACAAAGAACCAGGCAGTGTGTGTTTTACACTGTGCAGGCTGCATAGTCTCTGCTGTAGCTATTCAGTTATGCTAGAAGCAGCTAGAGATGATACACATACTTCTGGATAATAACATGTGAACTTCATGTACTTTTATGTGTTTGAGATTCTATTCTCCTTTTGACATTTTTCCCCATGGGACATCCAAAAACAGCAGATAGGATTTGAACCCTAGGCTGTAGTTGGCTAGCTCTTGATCTAGGCCACACATACTCCATGCCTACCCTCATGTAACACCGTCCTTAGGATCCTATAGGTCTTTAGTTAGTAACTTGATCATTTGGCTGTCACCTACAAAGCTACACAGTAAGCCGTCTTATACAACACACACTTGACTTTTGTAAGGGATTTATCTTGAAGTCCTTGCTAATCCCCCCATCCCAAGTACCACTCTAGCAGATAATTTTGACCCATAAAATGCAGTCAAGTATAACAGAATAATTAAAGTGACCCTTTCAGGCTCTTAGTGACTCAATAAATACAGGGCTAAAGTCCTTTTAAAGGTGATTAAAATAAAGTCTGCCACAAAAATCAATTCCCTGTCACATTACATCATCACTGTGGTGACATTAATGATGGATTTACCATAATCTACAAAATCAATCCATAGTGATAAGGAGCGAGGGCTGTTCAGCTATATAGCACCTGTGTTTGCCAAGGGAGCAGAGTGAGAAGATGTTCGTTTCAGTGGGATATTCAGTGCAGCCAGCCAGCAGGGCTGTTCTAAGGGACATTAGACTTCGCAGCTGCAGGTCACAATCTGGCACCTGAAACAGCAGGTGGTCACACAGGTGCTAACCATCACAGATGCTGGACCAGTGACTCAGTGTCTTCCTGATGGACTTTAGGCTACAAATGGCTGTTCTCAACATTTGCGCTTTGGCCCCGTGTGACATGATGATTCTTCTCTAGACTTTCAGGTCACTCTTAAATGCTAAAAGTGTGGCCATGATGTTTATGCATGCTAAGATCTGCTACTTTATATTGGCCAGAATCTTGGAACGGGGAGGACGTGCGAGAGAACAGCAAGTAATCAGAATGAAAGATGATAGCATTTAAAGGAGAGATGTTTGAGGCAACTGGGTTGCTTGGTCTTGAAAATGGAAGCCAGAAGGATGGCTCAGTGGTTAAGAGCACTTCTTGCTCTTCCGGAGGATCTGAGTTCAGTTCTCTGCGCCGGTGTCAGTTGTCTCACAACAGCTTGTAACTGTAACTCCAGACAGCCCAACACGCTCTTCCGGCCTCAGAAGCACCTGATCACACATGCATAGAAATGAAAACAAATCTTTACAGGAGGGCAAGTGATTCCTGCCTTCTTTGGGTTTATAGGGGAAATTGGTGAGACTTCCCAAAAGGAGAAGTGAGGAGACGTAGGCCTGAATGAGAGGGAAGTTAGATATTAGATGGACCCATGACACTGGGTCTTGATTAAAGCAAGAGTGTGGGTCATATGGAGTATAGTAACTGCAAGTCACGGAAATCACGTGGTTGTTCACGATGGTTTAGGCTTCTAACTTTTTAAAACAGTGCCTCAACCAGTGGATTTCTTAAGACAGACCCCCACCCCTGCCCCATTGGAACAGTCTAATTGAAACAAACAGAAAATAGAAACTCCTTTGTAGGGAATTAAATGTATCTGGATTGGCATTTGTAGCAACTGAATGATGAGTCTGGGGCTGGCTGACCTCCAGTGGGAAGGCACCTTTACCTTCTCTGCGCTTCACTCAAGCATCATGAGCCTTAGGACAGGGTAAGGCAGGGAGCTCTCCCTCAGCTCCAGTGACAGCTCACTCCTCAGATAGAATACCAGAGTTCTTCAACTGTCTTATGAGACAAAGACTAACTGGTTTGACCTCATGCTGTCACATGTTGAAAGACACAAATCTTCAGCCCTTTTCCTTGAATTCACTGATTTCGTTAAACACTATCTGCTTGTGCTTACAAAATGTGATTTCCTAGTGAGTTCTTTAAACTGCAAAACATTAACAGATTCTTTTTTTGGAGGGGACAGGGGGACAGTGCCATTTCGTAGATTTGATCTGCTGTTTTAATCTTTTATTTACAACAGGTCTTCTACGTTAAAGCCATTGAGCCACAGAAAATATCAACTTTAGGCAAAAGTAACGTGATAGTTACCGGAGCAAACTTCACCCAAGCGTCCAATATCACCATGATCCTGAGAGGAACCAGCACATGTGACAAGGATGTGTGAGTCGATACACTAATAATTGTTGGTGCACGTGACAAGGATGTGTGAGTTGTTACACTAATAATCAATAGTTGATACATGTGACAAGGATGTGTGAGTCGATACACTAATAATCGATCTTTGATAAAGTCAAAACCTGTGCCAAAGCAATGTCAGGAGGCTTTGGAGCTTTCTGAAATTAAATGATAATTAAGTATTTTATATATACAGTAATTATAACAAGTCATATGTCTTTAACGATTCATTTGAAGTTTAGGTGGGAAACCCTGCCCTGTGTTACTTCTCCTCCCTCCCCCAAATCTCAGCCTACAGCATCTTGAGGGTGTTGGCAGTGGGAGCCTTGACTGATTTTCAAAACAAAGTCAATTGTATATAGAAAAAGAACTAACTTCAAATATAGATGAATCCCTTGGAAATTGATGGAGAGTTTTATGGAACCACTCTTTCAATATGCTACCTGTAGTTGAGAAAAATGGAAGTAGAAATGTTGCTCATTGTAGCTTTCTTCTCTTGACTGGATTAGTTTCCACGTCAAATAATTAAATTACTGGGGAATATATTTGTCGTAAAAAATACCCCAAATAAATACCAGGTGAATGTGCCCCTTAAAGATAATGATATCTGATTTCTTTTTTCCTAACAAGAAAAAGTATTCAGTTTTTCATTAATATCCTTAGGGGAATTATTACACCTTCTCTGAGGGGAAAATACTAGCATTATATAATAATAACACCATAACAGATAACTTTAGTTTTCTGCTTATTAACTTTTATAAGTTTGGACCAATTTAAAGCTTAAAAAATATTGCAATCTGCATGAACCATAACACTGAGCTTATTTTCATCATGGAAATGCATTTAAGACAATCCGCCGAAGCATGATGTTTTTGTTTTTAACTACAAAACCAGATTTGTACAGCACTGTAATCTGCCACGCTTAGTTAGTGAAGTTTCTGTTTTAATTCATTGGTTGCACATCAGCACCCCCCCTCCTGCTACTGCAGTAAAGCTGAGATACCCATGATCTCGATGGGGAAAGGTGTCCATCACAGGCTTTCCTCTGTACCAGAGTGAATCAACACAATTAAAGCCTGTATCTATGCAATGTGGGTACCTTATGTGTGTCATTCATTCTGGCTAAATACCTTATTGCAAAAATCTTTCACTTTGTGCGGTGCAGTCTGTGACGTTAGGCACCTGTGCACTCAATGAAAGGCAATCACCTTGCTGCAAAGAAGTCGTTTTGTAGCATTACCCTGTTTCTGGCTCTTTATGCTCTCATTTCCATTCTGAATGCATCTTGAGATGCCACAGTTATTAAATTAAATGACTAAGAGACATTCCTGCATATAGCATTCCACTAACCACATCTGTATGGTGAACCCAGGTTCACAGGCAGTATATGTAATAACGCAATTAATCTCATACATGAGCCCCATGGTGATGCCAAACTTTCTTAACATGGACTTTTGAAGCGAATGACTATTTTTAAGAAAAAAAAAGAGAGAGAAGTATAGTAGTGGAATGATTTATATCCCTACCTTTTGCCTTCCAAAATTTATAAACAAGCTGGTGTCTTAATGATTTAGGGATGAACTTCCTAGAGCTCTGCTTTAAATAAATAGAAGCCTTAGTATATTTGGGGCAGGGCACAAACAAACTAACTCAGGTGTCTTTCAAATTTGCTTTCTCCAAAGGTGTAGCCATGACATTGGATTAATAATCACATACACAATATCCTTTAGTAAAAACAGATTGCCCTGTAGCATCATTAGGCTGAGCAGCTAGCAAACAAATGAATGTGTGCTTTAGAGAGTCATGGACACAAGAGTCACTGCATGGTACAGAGGGACTGTCATGGACACAAGAGTCATAGACACAAGAGTCATAGACACAAGAGTCACTGTAGGGTACAGAGGGACTGTCATGGACACAAGAGTCATAGACACAAGAGTCACTGCAGGGTACAGAGGGACTGTCATGGACACAAGAGTCATAGACTCAAGAGTCACTGCAGGGTACAGAGGGTGTGTCATGGACACAAGAGTCATAGACACAAGAGTCATGAACACAAGAGTCACTGCAGGGTACAGAGGGAGTGTCATGGACACAAGAGTCATGGACACAAGAGTCATAGACACAAGAGTCACTGCAGGGTACAGAGGGACTGTCATGGACAGCTTTGCTTTGACTGTTGAAGGGCATCGATCCCAGGTCTGGAAGCTGGGGAGGGGTGCCAGCCCCATGCCCATTGGTTCTGAGACTTTGGGGTTCCTGAAGCAGGCTCTCTGCTCTTCGAAGGGTAGAACTTCTAGGTCTGTCTGGGGTTATACCTTCCCAGTGCTTGACTGGAACTACTTTAGAAAGAAAAAAAACTTTAATTATGGAAATGTCAGCACATGCAAAAGAAAGAAGCATATAAATCATCTTATTTACAAACTTAAAAGTTGTGGACATTCTCCCAATTTGTTTCATCTTTTCCTTCGGTTTGTTTCTCGTGGTGGCCGGGCAGAGGGCACAGTGGCTGCAAAGTCTTAAAAGCAAATCCTGACACCACATCACTTCATGGATTCTTCAGTGCATCTCCGACAAGAGTAGTACCACAAAGTTAGCCATAATTCCTTAACTTAGTACAATGCCCCTCCTTGCCCTGGTCCATTAGGACTTCAGAGGGCAAAGGTGATACTTCTTCATTTCGCACTTCTAAAGGGAATGCAGATTAAAGATAGACACGCACACAAAAAAAGAGGAGCCTAGCCTGAGACAGCCACACCCAACAAGCAGCCAATGATGACATAGCAGCAGGCAACTGTTCTGATAGTTCAGGGCCGCCCTCAAGTGAAATCCATAGGTCACGTTAACAATCAACTGTGCTAAGTGTCAAGAGTTCCTTTTCTGACCCCTTTCTAGGATCCGGGTTAGCCACGTGCTAAATGATACACATATGAAATTCTCACTTCCATCAAGCCGAAAAGAGATGAAAGACGTCTGTATTCAGTTCGACGGTGGGACCTGCTCTTCTGCGGGGGCTTTGTCCTACATCGCTCTGCCACACTGTTCCCTGATAGTGCCTGCCACCACCTGGATCAGGTACCGCCTGGACCCACCAAGGTCTTGCCTTCTTCTCCGGAGGAGGGTCGTGTACATAAGATCATGGGCATCACACAGATCCACAGCCATGGTAGCTGCACCTAAATTTTCCTCTCGGTGCTCCTCCTAGGAGTTGTTCCTGGAAAAATGCTCGCCGTATGGCAAGCTGGTTGTCTCTTGTCACTTGAGCGCTGTGAACACAGCCTGTTTTTACTCCCCCGTGGCTGCCAGGAAACTCACAGCTCAGACGTTTGGTTCAGCCGCAGTGACCGTCCTTAGCCCAGGCTACTGCTGAACTCTTCTGTACCTTGTGCTCCTCCTGCTCGTGGGAATGGACTTCTCTTTCTTACAGCTCTCATCTTCGCACTTTTGGAGTCAGCTGTTTTGAATGCTTTGGGAGAAATATTGGGGTCTGCAAGTAGCCTCTACATTTCAAAGATCCTCCTTGAGAGTTAGAAATTCCAAAATAAACTTTTTCAGATAAATCCAATATATTAATGGGGGGGGGGGAAAGTCTCTCCCTAGTCAAATTTAATTCACATTCAGATTTTCGGAGTATAACCCCAAAGAGATTTTCTTCATCTCACATGGCGTGAAGTTAATTTTCCAATTACTCTCCGAGATAGAGCCTCTGACAAAGCATTGCAGGGCGGGGGGATGTGAAAAAGAGGGGGGGAAATCCCTCATCTTCTTATTTAAGATGAACGTGGCAGGTGGCTGTGTTTGCTGTTGGGTTAGTAAGCTGCCATGATAAAGAGTTAGGGCAGGGCGACTTCCTTCACATTGTGGGTCTCTAAGACGTGAGGAAGGTTAGCCCCTTCTGCGGCCATGTCTCTGCTCTGTTTGCAGGCAGCCATCTTTCCTGGTCCCTCCATCTAAGGCTGTGCCCTAGCCCTTTTCAGAACACCATTGTTGTGGGGTCCCGCCTGGGTCCCATTGCTGCTTTATCCCCCAAATAACACACAAGACACTGTATTAATTATGGAGCTGTTGGCCGTTTGCTGTGGTTTCTAATTGGCTAGTTCTGACTTGATTATTAACCCATAATTACTAATATACATTTTTATAAGGACTTAACTTTCCAAGGAAGCAGCTTCATGTGTCCTCTTTCCCTGATCACATGACGACGACTCACCCTTGACTACATTTCCCAGAATCCTCTTGCTTCCCTGTTGGCCAACAGTGCTTTATTTACATATACACAGAAGAACTTCCCCATCACGCCATCAGTCCTATTAGATTAGCGTCCACCCCAATGAACTCGCTGAACTTCCATTGCCTCTCAAATGGCCTTACCCCGGGTCAGGAGATGTAGTTGAGTGGTAAAATACTGCAGAGCCTGTGTGAGGCCCCGGTTCAATCTCTAACATCACAAAATCATGTCTCTACCTACAGCCTCCTCTGAGCAACTGGGAGTCAGGGTTTCTGCACGCAAGCTTTGCAGCCCATTGGAGTGGGATAGGGAGATTGAGGTTTCAAAAGCAAGGTTTCAAAAGCATGTATCCCTCTGCTCTGAGACCAAGTATGCCCTATTATAAAAAAGTAGACCGGATGTGGCACTTACCACATACTCATGGCATATCTACTGACCTGGTTAAATCTTACAAGAACCGTGAGAGACCAACAGTGGGCTGTCCCTTTGGCAGGGGTGAACCAAGGCATAGGCACAGTTCAAACAATATACCCAGCTCTTTGATAGCTGAGCTCAGGATGAGTGGTTTCCACCACAACATTTTGTTTCCTCCTCGTGTCACTGTTGTCCTATCATGGCTGTGCTGAGCCTGTGTGTCTCAGCTGCTCCTTGTCTTTGAACTCTGAGCAAGAAGCAGGTGCTGCAGTCTGAAATCAGTAGAATATGCTTGGGCTGGTTTTCTAGTGATTGAGGCAGGTCATCAGATGGTCATATGGGCCCGGCCACCTTGTGTCTGGAGGGCTCAGGATCCATTTTCTTCTCTGCCTGCATGTATTGGCCTGCTTTTGTCTTTCTCCTGAATGTCGTCTGGGCCTCTGCCGGTGTTGGATCTGACACACTGGGGTTCCTGTCTGGTGACCTATGAGAATGGCCAGAGTTGTGGACAGCTACTTACTTCACACCCAATGACCACTTGGATGGTATCTGGTGACACACTGAGAATAGGGGAAGTCACACAGTGTGGTTTTGGTGAGATTTATGTACCCTCTCCTTGCACTGAGACATTGCATCTCAAACAAGAAATCAAACTTCAAATGTCACTTACCATTTTACCTTGTCCAACATGTTCCCCATCTCACTAAATAAAATATAATTGGTAGGTTGGACGCTTGATCATGAAAATTGTTAGCACGGATCATCTTCAGATAGATTAAACAGTAATCAAATGAAATTTTGTTCCATGAAATGCTTTTAAGGTGCAGCAGATGATCTGGTTATATGTGGCGAAATAGCACAAAAAGCTCAACTTCTGTTAAAGAATTTGGGCATTTTCCCAGATTTAAAATAGGCTCTGACCTGCATTTTTATAGTCTGTGTCTTAAAAACTATGAGTCTCTACCTAGTACTATTTAAAGACTTCTAAAACTACCTAGCATTTGAAATTGAATTTAGTTAATTGTCTTCCAAATATTACTAAGCTTAGCATTAATTGTGAATCACTTAATAGTTTTGTTAAGTATAAATTGCCTATGGCTTATTATTGTCCTTTCATTTCTTGCAGTGGTGGGCAAAATATAACCATCATGGGCAGGAATTTTGATGTCATTGACAACCTGATCATTTCACATGAACTAAAGGGAAACATAAACGTAAGTTTAAGAATTATTTTCACTAAACTGTGCATGTATGGAGGGGATATATTTCATTTCTATGACTTTGGCAGTATAAACTTCTGCTCATTTATGATATACATTGTCTGTCCTGTGACAGAAAGACTTCATTCTTGGAGTCAGTTGGGGTTGTCACACAGAGGAACAAGAAACAAATTCCGTATGATAAGACCGGCCATGTTCTCACTGTGTGAGACTTGTGTCAAGCCATTTTAATGAAATAATGCTTTTGCATGTGTGTGAAAGTCTTGGTGGATGGATAAGGTATGATTTACAGAACCTGTGAAGAGTAGGCAGTGGTGGTCCAACAGGTGGGGGTTGGTGACTTGCTGAAGTAACAAAAATTCTCTTGGTCTCATTGTCTCTTGCCCCCTCCCATGACGCCAGAGGAGAGACAGACTGTAAGAAGTGTCTGGTCCCTATCAGGGCTCAGTTCTCTGAGAAGAGTCTTAAGATTCTCCCAGGAGCCTATAGGTTGAAGCCATGGGTGCTGTGAGGAGGGGGTGAAGGAGGCAGCCGCACCCTGGTACCTCTAGGTGTGCTGTCAATGTAGGTCCTTCTTGATTGATCTTCCCTTCCCTTCCTCCTTCTCTGGGCTTCTTTCTGCCAAGGCCAGCAGAGCTGGGGATGCCAAGAGCTTTGTCCCAATTGCAGCCAGTGTGTGTTCAGGCCTAGAAACAGGAGGCATATCAATCTATCTTTCACATAGTCTTGTCCTACATGCACACACTTTCTGTCAGTCCCCAGCCTCACAGTGTGTCTGACTCTGGTCAATTCCCCATGATGGGATCACATTCAGTTGTGTTGTCACCCTTGACCTGTGGCACATCCTAAGCCAGTAGACATGGAGACATGTTCTCTTTCCCAAAGCACGTCCCATTGAGTGCTTTGCATACATACCTACTGTATGCAAAACATTTTGCTGCCTGCAAGAACAAAGGGTAAATGAGCTACTGCCCCCTCCCCCACCTTCCTGAAGGAAGATGGCAGACCTGCACTGAACTAGGAGAGCAGAGCTAGTGATGCTAAGTGCTAGGTCCTCTGATTCCCTCCAGACAAGAAACCCCATGAGTCCCAGTCCCAACAGGTGTGATGTGTTTCCCACTGAAAGTATGAGGGGATGGAGTTGAGACAGCAAATGAGTACTATGGGCAGGGCTGGACAGACAGGCTAGGAAGCAGGGGGTAACTGCAGGCACAGAAAACAGGTTCCTCACCAATTCTTGACTGAAAAACCACTCACATTTACTTTGTTGGAACCTAGAGGCTACGTAAGGGCAGATGATGGGAATGGCTGAGAACCATGAGGGGACGTGCAAGAGAGAGTCGTAGTAAAATTAGCACTTCATTCTGCAATAGCTCCCCATTACCCCTGGTTCTGTAGGCAGTGGGGGAGCCCTTGAGTGTCTTTGGCAAGAAGTGTATGAGTGTGGGTATCATTTTATCAGTGGTGCATAGGGTAGTTTGGAGAGGCAGCAACTCAGAGAGGGTGTTCATGCAGAGGTGTTCAGATATGGCTGAGCCATCCCCAAGCTGTGTGGAGCTCTCCACTGGACTGCTGTCTGCAGGGTGGGTCTAGTGGACTGGTGATGGTGAGGCAAGTCATTTCAACATTATTGTTGAAGAGGAGGTGGGGACAACAGTGTCAAATGGAGAGTATCAAGGACCAAGAAAGGATAACTAGACTCTGCCAGCAGCCTCAATTCCAGGGGTCAAAGAGAATAGGATGACCAGGGAAGGTGGCTAAGAAGTTGTTCAAAAGTAGGGGTTGGTCCCCACTACAAACAGATGGGGTCTTAGGATTATGAAGCTGGGGTGACCCTGTTACTCGTCCTTCTTTTAGGAAGTTGGTAAAAAGCCAGCATGTTGATGTTGGGGCTGCTTAGGTAATTGTGGTTGTGGCCCGGTGGCTTTCCACCCTGTCTCAGAAGAGCTAAGGCAGGGAGGAGGGCTGGAATTCAGAAACGTGGTGAGCTAAGGGATGGTGCATTTGCACTAGTGTGACTGTCTCCACCCTGTGTCCACGCCTTTAACTCCAAGCTTAGAGAAAAGGAAGAGAGGAGATGGCTCTTTGCAGAGTGTTAGTGCCTCCCCATACTGCTCTCCTTCCCTTCCTCTTTATTTTACAGGGCTAAGGATCAACCCCCCCCCACATGCATACCAGGGAAGCCCTCTGCCACTGACCACACCCCCGACACCTGCCAACCTCTCCTTCCATTACCTGCAAGCTTTCCGTGCCTGTCTGTCTGTACCCTTGAAAACGGCAGTTAACTTGTGGATTCTCTTTGTAAATAAGCCTGTTCATAAATTGGGCCAGGCTTTCTACCTCTGTTCCTGTGTCTATGCTCATTTCTTAAGGGACCTCCTGTCCTTTGGCTTTTATTTTCTGCTGTTTTCTGTTATGCCTGAAAAGCTGCTTCTTCCTTGTGGTTAGGAACTTCTGCTAACAGGGAGCCTCTGCCAGAACTTCCTCTGCTTAGGGGCTCTTCTTGCAAACACTCTGCCGAGGCTCTTTTGACACAGTGACTCAACCAGTTACAAGCAAGTTAGCAGCTGGCCGTGGCTCTCAATTACCTTCGTAAAGTTTCCAGGACTCAGCCACCTTGGTCCTTCTCTGTCCATCCTGCTTCTCTTCACAAAGCCTCCACTCCCCCAGGATGTCACCTGACAGCTTTCCTGAATGTCAATAATATCGATGATAATATGTGTTGAGTAGGCTAGCATGTGTGGAGTGTTTACCGCGTGCCTGTCAGACCCTAAGCGCTCTTGCAGATATAATCACATTCACCGGAGCCCAATTTAATTGGATGAGTATTTACCTCAGTCCATTTCACTGAGGGTTCATTTAACCCTATGAAGGAGTCTTGGTGTTGCTACTCTGGTTTTACAGAGGGAAAAAACAGAAGTTTCCTGAAGTTTGGTTTCTCAAGTCACTTAGCATATTTAGAGCTCTGGTCCTTCAACACCTAACGGGCTCTTTCCTCTCTCTAGGTCTCTGAATATTGCACGGCAACTTTCTGCAGGTTTCCAGCTCCCAATTTAAAGAGCTCCAAAGGGCGTACAAACGTTGCAGTGAAGCTAAGAGTCCAAGATACCTACTTGGACTGTGGAACCCTACAATACCTTGAGGACCCCAGATTTACAGGGTACCGAGTGGAATCTGAGATCGACACAGAATTGGAAGTAAAAATTCAGGTGTGCTTCTGTCTTTTATTCTCCGTGGGCTGCTCCCACCCCTGGCTGGACAGATGTGTGTGAGTTTCCAGTGTGCTCTGAGTCCCTCATCTCCTCTCCTTCATGTTCATTGCAGAAAGAAAATGACAATTTCAACATTTCCAAGGATGACATTGACATTACTCTCTTCCATGGGGAAAACAAACAATTTAACTGCAGTTTTGAAAATATTACTAGAAACCAGGACCTCACCACCATCCTTTGCAAGATCAAAAGCATCAAGAATGCAAACAGCATCGCTACCTCCTCTAAGAAAGTTCGTGTAAGTCACCTGGAAGTCCCACCTGTTGTCCTTATCTGAGTCTTGATAATTCCCTTCCTAACTCCCAGGTTGGAATGGGGTCTTTCATAGACTTTTTTTCTATTTAAATAGGAGATAAATAAAGCAGATACTGCAAGTCCAAGCATAATCCTACCAGAATAGCAGGCAGGTTCACCCATGTGCTTGTTTGAATGTCAAAGCTTTGAACACACCGTTGTCTGTAATCCTAATGAGCCTTGAGAGCTTTTGTGCTGGCTGGACCTTTAGACCATAGCATCTGTGAGCAGAATCCTCAGACCCACTGGTGCCTGAGCTGTCATTCTTTCTCTAAATGCAGAGGTGACATGTCTCAGCAGAAACCCAAAACAGAAGCCTCTTAGGCACAGGCAGGGTGGCACTAAACTCTGTCAGCAGCCAAATAACCTATGGTTTGCAAGTGGCTTCTTCTACTGTGGTCTCCATTGCCTATGTGCAGGTCGTCTTATCCTGGATGTGACTGAGGACCCTCTGAGAAGGGAAACATACAGAGTTGTTAGTTGTTTGCTCTTTCAAGTCAGATAGGCTCTGCCCAGTCTATGTAAAACATGCTCTCTGAGGCAGGGGCCAAGGCTCAGTGAAGAGTGCTTGCCTGTGGTGTGCAAGGCTGTAGGTTTAGTCTCCAGCATTACAAAAAGAAAAAAAGAACAACATTTTGCTTTGTGGTTAAAAAAAAAATAAGTAGATAGAAGACAAGAAACAAGAAAGAACATGTCCTAGAGGGAGGCAAAAATGACTATGTCCCAGCTGTGTTGCTTAACGGCTGTGTGGCCTGAGGTGAGGAGTTTGATCCCCTGACCCTCCCTTGTTTATCATTTTGGTAAAAGAGGTAGCAGTGATTACAAAATCAGCAGCAACTGATCCCACGAGGGCCCCACCTCCGTGGTAGTAGAGAGTGCATCAGTCTGCAGCTCGGCTCCCAGGTGCCTGTTCTGGGGTTCAAACCCAGCAGTGCAGAAAGCAGACAGAAACAGCTGCGTTCCAGGGGCTTCCCAGGGAGAGCGTGCAGTGAAGGCCAGGGTTTAAGGAGGACAGTGAGAATGGGAGGGGAAATCGGGCTAGCCTGTGCCGCCTTTCCACCTGACTGTGGAAAAGTGTGCCTGGAAGGTGACATTGGAGTGAGGGCCTCACGGAGGAGGAGGAAGAGAAGCCATGGACAGACTGGACAGACAGAAATACAGGATCCCAGCGGGCCAGCATAGCTGAGGGAGCAGGGCATCCTCAGGAGGTTAGGGAGTTCCCAGGGAAGGCCAGAGATTGTTGGGAGCTGTTAGCTATCGCCAGGGCCTTGGTGCTTGATTCTGGGCTGCTGCTAGAGAGATGATGAGTGTAGGGATGGAGTGGGCTGACGTCCTATAGGATAGAGACCTTACTACAGCCTACCATGGGTCCTGTCAGCATCCCCCTTCAGAGGCGACAGAGTGAGACAGGATGCAGACTAACATGACATGAGAGAAAAGCTGGACCACCAAGGCTTAGTGTTTCCCCAATCGGTTTTTCTTAGTGATGCCCTGGGGCAGCCAGGGTTTCATGGAGTTGTGCCTCAGTGCTTACGTGTGCAGCAGTGAGAAAAGAACCCAGATGCAGAGTTTTTCCCTTCTCCAGTTTAATTTCCGAGTTTTTCTTAGCCTCCTAGCCCCATCCTCCGCCCCCCCCAAAAAAAGCAGAAAGTGGAGAAGGCCCCCGGGGATCAGCTGATTAGCCTTACAAAACTGATTACTACTTTCTAAGTGAAAGTAGCATTTAAAACCTTCCTGCCTGATGCCAAGCGTTGGTGGTGCACGCCTTTAATCCCAGCACTCGGGAGGCAGAGGCAGGCAGATCTCTGTAAATTCAAGACCAGTCTGGACTACCAAGGGACAGCCTCCAAAGCCACAGAGAAACCTTGTCTCGGAAAAAAAAAAAAAAAAAAAAAAACCTTCCTGCCTGGAAGCAGCAGGTATGGGAGAGAGAGAAACAGAATCACCCCTGTAGGGAAAGACCACCTTCCGACACTGCGTTAGCCTACCTCTGCACTGGTAAGCCTCAGGACAAAGAGGGCCAGCATTTAAAACCTACAGATCCACCGCTTCTGTGTGTTTCTAGTGCTGGGACACTGCGCATGCCCATGCTGTGCTGCTCCACTGGGGCTAACGGAGCCAATCTGTCCCATCAGGTCAAGCTGGGGAACCTGGAACTCTATGTGGAACAGGAATCTGTGCCTTCCACGTGGTATTTTCTGATCGCACTTCCTGTCTTGCTAGCCATTGTCATCGTTGGTAAGTGCCCTGTTTCATTTTTGTCCGAGAAGTTATTCTCCGAGGCTTCTCAGCGGGCAGGCAGATCTTCAGCTTTTAGGAGCTTTTTGTTTTCATTAACTATTAATGGGTGAAAAGTCCAACTCAAAACTTTGGGAAAGGAATAAAAAGCGCTTGTTGAGACCTTTCTATCGAGTTCTTTGTGTGCGTCGTTAACGAAGAGTCGGCTTACAAGATGGCACCGTGTGTTTGAGAAATAGCCAGCTGGTTCCCAAAGTCCTTGGGACCATTTTAAAAACAAGTCTATTTGGGGACTCCCAGGACTTGGTCATCTCCTTCTGCCTCCTCAGTCCACCAAGCTCCATCTCCCGTGTCCTGTTTTTCCTGGGAGAATCAGGCTTTGCAAAGTATGCCTGCATTACCGATTCCAACGTGGGAAGGGAGGTACCAAATGACTGCCATTGGCTGAATCTGGCCTACCGATACGTTTTATTGGGTCCTCTGGCAAGTCTTTTGTTTTTGGTTTTTGTTTTTAACTGAAGAAGTTGACATTTAAAACTTAGGTAGTACATTTTAAATATTTGTTGAAAATTGTGAAATGTCAAAACTACTGAATCTCAGCTGTTAGAGCTGTACCACTGCTAGTCATTGAAGACTAAGTATGTATTCCCTGGGTGTCCACCATGGTCTCTACCAACTCGTAGGAGCTCCGCCCATCTCTCTATAGCTAGTGCCCCCAGGCACTTTGTTTGTGACCTTTCTTCTCCTTCATCAAACGGTGTGGCATTTCATGTTAACTAAATACGTGTCTTTTGACAATGTAGGGAAATGGAGGCACCGGCCAGTGTCTCCTTGTACCTTCTCACCGCCTTGCTTATGCGTTTGTTTCCGGCGCTGTTTTCCTTTGTTTCTATTGAGCATTGGCTACGATGCTGATGTCTGGGCCAGTCTCTGGATTGAGAGATGAATTAAGGGCTGGTGCTTTTCCTGAGCAATTCACTCTCCTGTGGGGGAAGATGTTACAAGTGTGATTAACCGGTTTGGTGAAATGAATTTGCTTTTCAGAAATCCTATTTTGCTTTGTCAATGATTATTTCGGGTACTTTTTAATGCTCTCCCCAAGTTGTCTACCTCTGTCATGTATTTGCGATCTAAAATTTAGCTTGACATTTTAATAAAGTCCTGGCTGACATGGGCTTCGATGAGGAAGATTGCATGCATAAATGCCGAGCCAGGCTTTGAACATCTGCTGCTGTTAAATGCTCAGATCTCTCAGACTCACCAGGTAGTTATGTCCACTTCGTGACTTCTAGGAGTTTCTAGAAGTCTCCTGACTTTGTAGAGGTCATTTTTTGTCCTTTAAAGTAATTTGCAGAACCTCTCAAAACCACCCCATTCTGACTCATTTGAGGAGGACATATGTCATCATCAGCTACAGTAAGCACACCCTAGTCTTCCGGTCATGCCATTAGTGAAAACACTAAGCATACTTAGCCTAAGCCCGCCACCAACAGAGCAAGGAAACCCAGCCTGCTGTGTGAATGCACCAGCTGCCTTTACATGCTTAGCCAGGGTTGTTCAAAGTAACTTCCTGGAGAGTCAAGGTCCCAAATGATATTCCTGCAAAAGGGGGTTTTCTGGCTGGGTAGGTTTGGGCTTTACTGAAATATACAATCCTGATTAGGGTAAGCACTGTTGAGGTGATGGAGAAGTCTAGAAAAGAATTCTATGTAGCTGCGTTGAACAAAAATTGTTTGTACTTGCTGGTAGCCATTCCTTTGTGTAATTTAAAAAGAAATCTCTCTCTCTCTCTCTCTCTCTCTCTCTCTCTCTCTCTCTCTCTCTCCCTCTCTCTCTCTTTCTCCCTCCCTCTCCCTTCCCTCTCTCTCTGCTTCTGTGTGTGTGTGTGTGTGTGTGTGTGTGTGTGTGTGTGTGTGTGTGTGTGTGTGTAGGGGCATGCCCAAATACTATAGCAAACATGTAGCTGGTAGAGGACAGTGTGTGTGTGTGTGTGTGTGTGTGTGTGTGTGTGTGTGTGTGTGTAGGGGGCATGCCCAAATGCTATAGCAAGCATGTAGCTGGTAGAGGTCAATGTGTGTGTGTGTGTGTGTGTGTATGTGTAGGGGTGTGTCCAAATACTGTAACACACATATAGCTGGTAGAGGACAGTGTGTGTGTGTGTGAGTGTGTGTGTGTGTGTGTATGTGTGTGTGTGTAGGGGTGTGTCCAAATACTGTAACACACATATCGCTGGTAGAGGACAGTGTGTGTGTGTGTGAGTGTGTGTGTGTGTGTATGTGTGTGTGTGTAGGGGTGTGTCCAAATACTGTAACACACATACAGCTGGGTTTCTGACAGGGTTTCTTGTTCATCGCTGCATCACTGCATACAGCCGAGGTGGCTGGTCTTGAGACTTCTGGGGAGTCTTCAGTCCCTGTCTCCCATCTTGCTGTGGGTGTCTCTGGCTTTGCATGGGGTCTCAGACCCTCACAGTTGCATGGTATACAGTGTACTGACCATTTCCCCAACCTCTTTTGTGTATGCCTGTTCTATTATCCTTCTGGGATAATAGAAGAGTTGGCAATTGCTAGTTCTTCGGGTCGATGTGATTTCTTGATTTACCGCTTGTAATCTCTTCTACATCTCAGCTCTTGTGGGTAAACGCAGGCAAGCACAGAGATGCTCAGGGATTTGCTCAGGGTCACACAGGTAGTAAAGGAAATGACAGAGCGAGGCTATAAACCCGAGTTCCAGGATTCATTCCGTTGACTACCTAGATTGCCTGATTCAGAGTAATGATACGGACCCAGGCAGTCGGCTGGGGGGGCTCCCAATGGTTTGCCATTTGTCGCCCTTTTTGAACTATGCAAGTTAAGCTCTTGTAGTCAGAATGGACCTGTTATTCTCTTCTGCATTTGCATCACTGCTTTGTTTCTCCAGAGATGTTGGAGAAAGAATGGAATGCTACAAATGGCCAGTGACTGCAGGGAAACTTAGCTTTTTTCATTACTTTCCAGGCAGCTGGGATCTTTGGTTACAAGCGAAGGTTATTTGATTTCATTTTCACTTTAAGAGGAGTGAGTGGATTTTTTTCTTTTCTGTTACATTTAATATCTTCCTCTTTAGAATGACATTTATGGAAATGTCCCTTTAATAAAAATCCAGCTTTTGTTTTTCCTTTTGTTTTTGTGGCATTGGAGGTAGAACCAGGGCTGGTGACATGCTAGGCCATTGGGGACATGCTAGGCCATTGGGGACATGCTAGGCCATTGGGGACATGCTAGGCCATTGGGGACATGCTAGGCCACTGGGGACATGCTAGGCCATTGGGGACATGCTAGGCCATTGGGGACATGCTAGGCCAGTGCTCTGATGCCAAGCCAGACTTACCAGCTATTTTCTACGATTAGTTCTCTCTCCATCATCTCCCTGTTTCCTTCCCTAGTTCTCATTCCTGTGTTACTATGCCAACCTGACACAGTATCCCTGTCTCCTTAGTGGCTGTGGTGGTGACCAGGCACAAATCGAAGGAGCTGAGTAGAAAGCAGAGCCAACAGCTGGAACTACTGGAGAGTGAGCTCCGGAAGGAGATACGTGACGGTAGGCTCCGAGAGTTCGTTTGTAGAAAAAGAAGCCCCCTTCACTTTCATTTAAATTTTTGTCTTTACACGGAGAGTGCCACATAATGAGGACTGTTTGTATAACAGACGAAAACCGAACAGCAGGGTATGGGCCTGGCTTTGTGTCTCATTTCAGCTCTCCTCTGCAGCCAACTGAGTAATTATCTATTGTTTTTTTTCTTTAATGAAAACCAAGGTCATACTCTGTGTTAGACAAAACAGCAGAAGATCTTATCCATTGTTTGTGGAGTTAAAACATTGCTCTCCGGATTCTGTGTTGCAGGCTTTGCCGAGCTGCAGATGGATAAATTGGATGTGGTTGATAGTTTTGGAACCGTACCCTTCCTTGACTACAAACATTTTGCTTTGAGAACTTTCTTCCCTGAGGTAAAACAACATTGATCACCATCCTCAGGTTGAGCCTTGAATAATAATGCAAGATCCTGCCTTAAGTTCAAGCTGAGCAGGGAAGAGGATAATTATTAGTTGCATTGATTAGGGTAAAATGCAGCAACAGGCTGCTGGAGATTACTCTTTGCCTGGTACCAAAACCCTAGTAGGAACCGAAGTTTAGAGTGATGGCTTTTGCTTAATTTTTTACTACCCGTTTCGAACTGAATTTGTTGCTGGGAAGTGAGCTAATTCATTTAAAAATCAATAAATTGTGGGGCTCACCAATTTGTTGTGTTTATCTGCCTGTCTTGCATGGCCGCTCCTAGATTAGTCACTATTATTTTTCAATTGGAAACGAAAAGTGGGACTAGCCATAAAGAAAGAAAGTAGACACGCCGGGAATTTGGGTTGATGGCTGGCATTTTTAGCTAGGTAGAGGTTTTATGGATTGTTTTTGGGCAGCTGTTGTTTAGCGGATCAGTTTGTAGCTTCCCGGTTTAATAGACATAGGCATATGAGCTGAGCTGTGAGTTGTTCTAGAGCCTCACGGAGTGGTGTACAGAGCCTTTGGGTTGCTGCTCCCACCTCTGTTCTGACACCTCCATTTCCTCACTCATTCTGTACTCTTCATGCACCCTCCCAAGCCTCTGGCAAAGCACTCACTCTTCTGTCTCATTGGCCCCATGTCCTGATACCTCAGCTCTATCACAGTGCTCTGGTGATCCCAGAGAGACACCCCCTCCCCACCCAGGGACACATTAACCCCAATGACCGTATCTGTAGCATGAATAATAAAAGACCAGAGCAGCTGAAGATGAGAAGAAAAGCCGTCAGGCGAGAACTCTCACCTCTACCAATGCTCAGTCAAAGAGTCAATCCACCGACTCTCAGACTGCCCTCAAATGCACTGCTCCTCAGACTCACTGAGTCTGCAATGTGCTCCTGCCTCCTCCTGCCTTACATTCCTCTGTAGTGCTGGGATTAAAGGCATGGGATCCCAAGTCCTAAAATCACCTTCGTGTGAGCTCTGTTGCTCTTAGACTGGATTAATTTCATATAGCTCGGGGTGGCATTGTACTAATAGAGAGATCCATGTGCCTCTTTTTCCTGAGTGCTGGGAATAAAGGTGTGCTTCACCGCTACCTGGCCTCTATGGCTAACTAGTGTGGTTAGCTCTGCATTCTGATCTTCAGGCAAACTTTATTTGTTATATCATAAACAAAATATTACCACACATATTTAGATTCAAGGTTATCAGCAAAGTTAGAAATCTCTTCAAGTCTCATGGGAGGAGTTTTGTATCACCTTGCTAGAAGCATCTCGGCTCTGCTGGCCCAGAAGCCTGGGAACACAGGCACTTGCAGGAAGCAATGTCCAGTTTCTCTACAATTCTAGCAGCAGATGCTATGATTTATAGCATACTGTCAGAGATTAGGACATTGCTCTGCCATATTTGGGGAGGGGCGGGGCTAAGCCTTGGTGTTATAAATCAAGAAGACAACAAATAAGACCAGGTTATCCTCCAAAAGTACCAGGCACCAAGATTTGCTGCCTCATCCATTTGCTGTACCTGGGGAAAGGAGGGAAATTTAAGTCCCTGAGTCAGGGTGATGCCCAGGGCTTCTAAGCAGCTTGCATCATGAGTCCTAGTTCCCAGCTCTCTGAGATCCCCATTAAGAATTTAAAAGCAATAAAATAACAGAGATTTCCAGCATCAAGATGAGTACTGTGTGGGTTTCTACAGTTAATGATTGCCCTTGAGTGCTGAATAGCATAATCTGTGGCCTGGAAAAGAAATTCTCCTATCTTCTGAAGTCAGTAATCAAGGACAAGGCAGAGTGATGAGTGTCCAGGAACACGGTGGCGAGCTGAGTGTGTCAAAGGGAAAGAAAACCCAGCATAACGTGACGTTATTTTAGGCCAAGAGAAAAAAATAGTCACAAGGCACTAAACTGATTTAACTCAGGGTTCAGTGTAACCCTGAAAGGCAAATGGAAAACCATAATGCCAGAAGTCAGAGAAGTCATTAGGAGAGAGGACCCCAGAAGAAACCACCAGGGATTTTTCAGAACTCTCCGAAGGAACCCAAGTCAAAACCGAGTTTATAGGAACAAGAGCGAGGGGACGGCAATGCTGCATGACCAGGCCTCATGTCACACACTCTAGGCAGCAGGTGAGGCTGAGTGCTAGTCACTTTGCTGATTGACCGGGAGTCAGATGCTTTCACCTGGAGAGAACTTGATGATCAATTCCTTCAGGACAGTGAAGGAAGAAGCCTCCCAGTTTGCTACTCCCCTAGCTTACCCCTCTACTGGTTTTGTGCTTGAGACAGGGCCCCAGACAGGACAGGCTGGCCTCAAATTCCCAGAGTCACAAAGAATGACCCTGGACTTCTGGTCCTCCTGTGAGTAGACTAGTTTTTGTTTTTCTGAAAATAGAAGAGATAGGGCAAGCAGAGTATCTAATCTCGTGGAAGCAGGAAATTTGAATGAAAAGGGGAAAGAACTTGGAGTCAGGGAGCCAAGGTACCACCTCCCAACAGAAGGTCAAGAATGAATTGTTGGGCCACAGGAGGGCTCAGAGGATAAAGGCACTTGCCACCAAGTCTGATAAAAGTTCAGCTTCGTGAACTCGTATAGGAGAGAACTCACTCCCAAGAATTGTACTTGCACACACCCATGCGAGCGCAGGCACACACAGTGGCATGCTCTCTCCCTCCCTTCTAAGTAAATGTAATTACAAAAAGCTGTTTTAACTGTGTGAGCCTTACCCTTAGGAGTTAAGTTGCTTGACAAGAGGTCTGACATTTCCATACTCTCCCACCACCATTTCTTTAACTTTCGAGTTCATTCTTTTTAAAATGCAATGTAATCTACCAACAAATGAGGCTGATGTATGCTGATGACTATTCTTAGAGGCTTCCAGAAGTTCTTGAGAACATAATAGTTATTTATTACATCTTGGAGGCTATACAGTAAGCATAAGCCCGGGGCTCTTCAGATTAGCAAATAGCACGTCTGCTTTATTAAAATGGACTTGTATATTATAACAAAAATACACTATTCATTTCCTTTGGATGTTATGAATAATAAAAGTGTCTCCTTCCTCTCAGTCAGGTGGCTTCACACACATCTTCACTGAAGATATGCATGTAAGTCTCTAAGTTTTCATTTTTAGCTCAGTGACTGTCTTTCAGCGTTATCATCACCATTGTCATCATCATGATTATTACTTTGAATTTTTATCGTGGGGTGTTTTTGGATCATGAATTCAATATTAAATAGTTCATTGCTGTGGAAAACCCATTGTGGATCTGCTTTCTAACTTTCAGCTTATATACTATGCTGTTACATTACTGTGACATTATCCTATGTACTATACTGTTGGATTTTTTTTCCCCCTTTCAGAACAGAGATGCCAATGACAAGAATGAGAGTCTCACAGCTTTGGATGCCCTAATCTGTAATAAAAGTTTCCTGGTTACTGTCATCCATACCCTTGAAAAGCAGAAGAACTTCTCAGTAAAGGACAGGTAGGTACATGTTAATGCTTTTGTACTTGATAAGCACTCAAGCAGATACACTAACCCTAGGCACCTGCCAGGTGTGCTGGTGCGCACCTTTAGTCCCAGCATGCTGGAACAGAGTTTGAGACTAGCCTGTGGTCCAGATCTCCTTGTGTCTACCTCTCTGTGAGTTTGAGACCAGCCTGGTCTACAGAACAAATTGTAGGCCAGCCAGGGCTATGTGGTAAGACCGTCTCAGAAACGAATAGAACTGCACGCTACTTATTTTTACCATTGCTTCATTCTTGGAGGACTGGTTGTCAAGAGACTTGTGGATGCTGAATAGGTGCTTCCCACTGAGCTATATCTCTAGCCCTCAAGCTCCTTGTTCTGAAACCGCTGCCTGAAATGCGGTATGCACCTTCCCGGTGGTTAGGGCAGGGCACTTCTGCAGACATGCTGCCTTCAGCCCAACACCAATTCTGTTTTGAAGGCACGCGCGCACGCGCACACACACACACACACACACACACACACACACACACACACCACCCTGTAAAACCCTGAAAAAACCCCAACACCAAAAAAAGAAAAAAAGAAAATTCTTAACCAAAAAAAGCAGAAGTGTTATTTTTAAATTTAAAAACACCGTAAATTTTTGGGAAAGAGATTCACTTCTTGTTGCTAAAGATGTAGAAAATATCCCAAAGTTGAAATTGATGTACAGTTTGTTATTGTTTCATGTACCCACCAGGCTGGGCTAAAACTCACCGTGTAACTGAGGGTGATCTTGAATTACCGATCCTCTTGCCCCTGACTCCCTAGTGCTGAGATGGCAAGCGTTTGCAACCGCATCCAGTATATGCCCTTCTATCCCTAGATATCCCCAAACCAGAGCTTCATGCACGAGGCAAGCAGTCTACCAGCTGAGCTATGCAGGTCCTTAGGCCTGGTGTGTAATTTTATGACGTAAGGAGAGTCGGTTGGAATCTAAACAACACAAAACTGTTCTTCAGGAGACAGTCTCCTGTTGCCAGCAAGATTCCATGGAAACCTGTGATGTCCAGCTGAGCCCAGGGCTTTGCTTCTTAAACAGGTGTCTGTTTGCCTCCTTCCTGACCATTGCTCTGCAAACCAAACTGGTCTACCTGACCAGCATCCTGGAGGTGCTGACCCGGGACCTGATGGAACAATGCAGCAATATGCAGCCCAAACTCATGCTGAGGCGCACCGAGTCTGTGGTGGAGAAACTCCTTACCAACTGGATGTCTGTCTGCCTCTCTGGTTTCCTCCGGGTAAGTGTCACAGGGCTCTGCAGTGTCAGAGGTAAGACAATAGGCAGTTATTTTTAGCACATGCTAGTGTCTTTGTGGATCTAAGTCCAGAATGCTCCATGGTGTCAGCATTTAACTGAACTTGATCTTGGACCTTCCAGATTGAATGGGGGGGGGGATTTGTGGGTCGTTTGTTTGTTTGTTCTGTTAGTGGTCCCTGTACATGTAATTCATTTAGAAATCTCTGAGGCAAGATTTTTTATATATATATGTGAGCTCAACCTTTGACATTAATTGACATCCCTGGTCCTGCTAACCCATTCTGAGACCAAGGAATGAGCAGAAACTTCTTGAGCCTCCAAAGCATGCTTGAAACACTCATTACTCAGGGATGTGCTGACAGCTAATGATGGTCCCTTCTTCCCAGGCATTCGGCATGAAAGCAAATCCCCAGTGAGCCTTCTGTCCTCAGAGTTCGCTTTCTTGAAGTGACATGGAATGTGGTTGAATTTAATTGCATCTTAAAATCTTTCTGAGTGCAAACTCTCTGTGGTTTCCATGGTTAACAGAGTGGGCCTAGGAGCCCAGCGATGGGTCTGGCGCTCAGACAGCTTCATTCCTTACTTAGCATGTTACCTGTGGAGTTGACCAAAGATGAATACTGTAGGGCTTTTTTAAGCGCAGATGAGAAAGTAAGCGCCGTTACTCAGTACTGAGTAAGAACCCCACACACACACACTGGCCATCCTAAAACATTAGGATGAAAATGAGGGTGCTCTCTTGAACTTGGTCTTTGTTAAGCTCTCTGAGGTCCTGGTATGGAAGTTCTTATCCATCTTCAGCTTCACTGGCCATTCAGATTCCGGCAAGACATATTTGCAGCTGGTTTAGAAATCTAATTAAACTCTGAAGAAGATACACTGTTATGCCGCAGGTTTTAACAGGGCTGCTTAAGTTGAGATCCACAAGCAGCCCTTTAAATCAGACTGTGCCTAGTTTAATGTTTAATACAATCTTACGAGTAGATGCACAACGTTTTTTTTTTGTTTTGTTTTGTTTTGTTTTTTTAAATTTACCTACTCTCCCCATTCCCAAGGCAATGGCTGTTTATTAAGATTAATGAAACCTGCCTTCTTTTCTGTTGGCTTGGTATACATCATCTTCTGGGGAGGCGTCAAGTGGTTATTTCTGGAATGAACTGCTTTTGAGTCTCACTGTGGTTGGGTGGGCCATAGCTGCTGCTGAGCACAGGTGGCAGACCCCCTCACCAGGTCCCCAAGTCTTAGTCCTCAGCTGGCCCTGCTGCTGAGCACAGGTGGCAGACCCCCTCACCAGGTCCCCAAGTCTTAGTCCTCAGCTGGCCCTGCTGCTGAGCACAGGTGGCAGACCCCCTCACCAGGTCCCCAAGTCTTAGTCCTCAGCTGGCCCTGCTGCTGAGCACAGGTGGCAGACCCCCTCACCAGGTCCCCAAGTCTTAGTCCTCAGCTGGCCCTGCTGCTGAGCACAGGTGGCAGACCCCCTCACCAGGTCCCCAAGTCTTAGTCCTCAGCTGGCCCTGCTGCTGAGCACAGGTGGCAGACCCCCTCACCAGGTCCCCAAGTCTTAGTCCTCAGCTGGCCCTGCTGCTGAGCACAGGTGGCAGACCCCCTCACCAGGTCCCCAAGTCTTAGTCCTCAGCTGGCCCTGCTGCTGAGCACAGGTGGCAGACCCCCTCACCAGGTCCCCAAGTCTTAGTCCTCAGCTGGCCCTGCTGCTGAGCACAGGTGGCAGACCCCTCACCAGGTCCCCAAGTCTTAGTCCTCAGCTGGCCCTGCTGCTGAGCACAGGTGGCAGACCCCCTCACCAGGTCCCCAAGTCTTAGTCCTCAGCTGGCCCTGCTAAATCGAAAGCCCTGGGCTAATGTCCACCAACCTCTCCTCTGAAAACTCCTTCGGGGAATCCCTGTGGCTGATGTGTACAAATCCCCCCACCCACCCTCGAGGGAGGCAGCAGAAAGTGCTGGCCCTGGGGGGTTTGTTGAAAACTCAAAGCTTGTTATCTGTGGCTGTGGTTCCCAGCCACCCACCTAGCTAGCTGCCTAAATCCCGGGGTTGGTGTGTTCACTGTGAGCATTGTTTTGTTGTTTTGCTTGTTTTTGCCTGCTTGCTTGCTGCTGGTTTGGTTTGGTTTGGTTTGGTTTGGTTTGGTTTGGTTTGGTCTGGTCTGGTCTGGTTTGGTCTGGTCTGGTCTGGTTTGGTTTGGTTTGGTCTGGTTTGGTTTGGTCTGGTTTGGTTTGGTTTGGTCTGGTTTGGTCTGGTTTGGTTTGGTTTGGTCTGGTTTGGTCTGGTTTGGTTTGGTCTGCATCCACTGCTGTGGCTACCCACTCCCACGCCTTCCTTACACTGAGCTCTCAGGAGCCGCTCTTGGGCATGAAAGGAGTGAAGTGTTGAGAAAATCTGGGCTCCAAGCCCAAGCAGCCCCCTTGAGCAAAGCATTCTGGGTCAAGATTTCTTCTCTGTGCTGATTCAAGAGTGTGTGGAGCACTTGGTGGGGAGCCGGGGTGTGGCACGGTGCCCAGGAGGAAGTAGCATCTAGCAGTCCTGGGCAGAACTTTCACTTTCAGTGGAAGAATTCCCTCTAGTGATCAGGGAGCTTGGGAGCCTGACTGCCCTAGGCCTCGTGCCCTGCCCATAGGTGCTGAGTAAGCAGCGACCATCAGGTAACATCCCCTTCCAGGAGTCCGAGGTCTGGTGGGGTCAATAATGACCACTGACATCTATTAAGATCTACTGTTTGCTGTACATGTCAGACACCAGGCTAAGAGCTTGTCTTGTCTTAATGGTCTGGAGAAGGAAGTGCCTTTGTGGCCATTTTGCATATGGGGGAATCGAGGTAAACAGTGCAGATGAGATTCTGTAGGTTCAAGGCTGGCATGGTGGTGGCAGCCTCTGAATGACTTTTGTGAGACAGTCAACTCTGGTCTGTCATCCAAAGACAGAAGACTAGTTTTCTTTCTTTCTTTCTTTCTTTCTTTCTTTCTTTCTTTCTTTCTTTCTTTCTTTCTTTCTTTCTTTTTAGGTTAGAAACAATATTATTTCACATGTCAATCCCAGCTCCCTCTCCCTCCCCTCCTCCCCCACCCTCCCCACCAGGTCCCCCAGCCCCCACCCAATCTCCACTCCGATCACCAAGGAGGGTGAGAGGTGAGATATACTGATGATAAAGAAATCTCATGACCTGTGGTTCCCTAGAGTGGTCAAAAATCAGTCTCTCTGGCAAGATTTTCAAACTGCCTCTGCTACAGAGATCAAGGTTGGGTAGGTGTCCTGTGTGACACATGGGGGCAGGCACCTGAATTATTACAGGGATCCTCAAAAGATGCCAGGGGTGATTAGCTGGGGTTATAATTATGGGCCTGAGTGACACTGCAAAGCCAGACATCACCATACCAGTTTCGAGCATTCTGGAAAATACTGCCTAGAGAGCCCTTACGTTAGTGGCTGTCCCTCTGCCTAGCCCGGGGGGGGGCCTGGCTTCTGTGGCAAGCAGGGTGGATGACGCAGTACCCACACAAGGGCCCCTGGTGTGTCTCTGATGTGTGCAAGGAAGCGGGAAACGAGGCTCCTAGGTTTGTGGTGAGGCCATTACCCAAGGGGGCGGGGGGGGGGGGAAGCAGATAATGGCAAGATCAGGAACCATGAAATAAAGGAAGTTTCCTGTGAGAGCGGGATGTCAGGTACTGGTCCTTTGCCCCTCCTTGGAAACTTTTGAACATCCCTCCTCTGTCCTGCATAAGAAAGACATCAGAGGATTTACAGAGGAGGGGAGAGAAGCAAAGGAAGGCCGGGAGGGGAGTGGACCAGCAGAGGTGGGGTGAGGCGGGAGGGGCAAGAGGAAAGCCCAGGCTTGGGGAGGGCACTGTGCTCGCAGGAAACACACAGGAAGAGGCAGGGGTGAGGGAGGGTGGAGGGCCCCAAAGTGGGGGATCCCTCCTGTTCACAGAGGGTCCCTGCTTTGTAAGCTGCCTTAGTCAGCTATGCAGATGCACTTGGTAACACCGGCTCCAGTTGGAGCCACATAGCTACCTCTCCGTCTCTCCTGAGGCACTCTGGCTCCCTGGCCTGGGCACAGCCCTTCACCCTCCACGGAGAGGCCCAATGCACACAGGTCCTGGAAACCTCACTATTAGGAGGGACCAAAACTGACCCGGGGCTGCATGCCTCAGGAAGACTCACAGAAGGTGAGCACGGCCTGTTCCTGAGCTACCCAGGGTCCCTTTGAACATAGTGGCTGCACATTTGGGCCACCAGCCCCCAATTCAGAGGAAAGTATCCGCAAGGGAAGGCTGGAGACAGGAGGCCCGGGCTGGCCTGAGGGGACCAGGCAGACTTGGTTGAGCGAAGGGCGTGCTGCCCATCTGACCAGGGAGCTGTAAGGGCTGGCACATGGGTATGCCACAGATACAAACAGCTGAAGGGGAGGCCACTTCCCTTACCCAAAACTGCGAAGTCTGACAGGTCACCCTCCTCAGCAAATGTTTAAAACATTTTCACGTTAGTCCCTGTTGCCAAGACTAACCGTGAAGGACTTTTTTTTTTTATGTCACTTATGTTTGGTTTACAATTAAATAGGAACGTAAACAAGGTTAAATCTCTACCTCCACAAACTATTCTTATTGCCTACTGATGAGCAGTAGTCTGCCAGACGGGAACTTAAACATGAAATTACAGGGCCCTCCTGGATGCCTCCCATAGTGTTGGGGGGGTGTGTGCATCCGCATAGCATTCAGGGGTAGCTTCCTGGCTTTCGCTCCTCGGGCATAGCGTGTTGGTTATTAGGATGAACTGCTGCCTTTCACTCTTGGTCTTGGCCCTGGCTTCCCAGGAGAGCTAACTATTGCTTTGGTATCTTTTCCAAGGAGACTGTTGGAGAGCCGTTCTATTTGCTGGTGACGACTCTGAACCAGAAAATAAACAAGGGCCCTGTAGACGTGATCACTTGCAAAGCGCTGTACACCCTCAATGAAGACTGGCTGCTGTGGCAGGTTCCTGAGTTCAACACTGTGGTAAGTGTGCCCAGAGGGCAGGGGGTGCCAGGTGGGTCACCGGAACGGAACCAGGACCCTTCTGACAATGGGGGGCCTCGTGCATCTACTTAATTATAAACAGGGGTTGATGAAATATTAACATGTGTTCATATAATAGATTTTAATTACTTGGATTGGGGAAGAAAGCATTGGTGATGATGCCTGGGATACTCATCAATTTCCAAAGATTTTAATATCAGGATTGCTTATAGCTTTTAGCATCGTCAAAGGAAATGCAAAGTGCTCCCTATTCAGCACTTATAATTGCAATCAGAATTTCTCAAATGGCTCTGCTTGGGGAAGACAATGTGTGAAGATATATTTCAACCAAATTGAGGCCGTCTTATTTTAGAACGATAACACAAGACAAATTTCACTGTGTTCCCCATGCAACATGACGCCTTACTTTATTTTCATGGATTAGTTACAAATGTTTGGTGCCACGCACTTAATGTGCTGTGAGCTCATGGATATTTTTAGAGGAATGCTGTAGATCACTCCAGGAGGATAAGGGGCTGCGAGTTTCAAACACTGGAGAACTTCCTCTTAACCCATTCCTACTCCCCTGCAAAAGAGACAGTGCTTTAGGGCCTTGTGGAGATTTTGTGGCAGAAGCCCTGTGTGGAAACTCTCTCCTGTATGACTCAGGAGCTTTCTAAGCTTTTCCATTCTCATAGACTTGGGGAAGGTCGCTGAGTTTTGGTTTGATCTTTAGCTCTATGGAGACTCTAGGTTTCTTTACCATCTCATTAGTGGAGAGGGAAGAAATGGATTCCAGTGGGATTCGGGAATTGCCCGCTGAAGAGTTAAGGCTCCTGTGGCTTTGCTCTGGGTGGCGAGTCCTGTGGTATCATTCTAGAAGAATTCACTCCCTAATTGAAGAAGGCACCACTCTGCTGTGGACCATATTATGGTTATGTCATGCCTGTGGGTGGGGAGGAGCCAATAGATCAGCTGTTTCCAGTTTCCCTCTTGGCAAATGTAACATCCCCATTAAAGATGGCTGTGTGCTGAGCAGCCGTACAAGATGCAGGAAGCTGCATTGAGAGTGAACACACATAATGGTCATCATCTCTGGGGCAGAGCAATGGTCCTCAAGCGTTAGCATGCATCTCTATTGCCTCTAGAGAATGTTAGACCCATTATTAGGTGACCCTGGATGCAAGTCAGGGGTGTGGTCTAGGATTTACATGTTTAATGTACTTTTAAATTTATTTTTATGTATATATGAGTGTCTGCCTGCATGTATTTATGGTTGCCACGTGGTCGCTGGGAACTGAGTGCAGCCAGTGCTCTTAACCACTGATCTATTTCTCCAAAGATTTGTTTATTCTTAATTATGTGTATGTGTGTGTACATGGGTGTGTGCACACGAGTGTAGGTCCCCACGGAGACCAGAGGCATCTGATTCCTCCAGAGGAGGAGTTTCAGGTGGTTGTGAGCAACCTACCAAGAGTGCTGGAAACTGAACTTGGGTCCTTTGCAAGAGCAGTGCATGCCCTTAACCACTGAGCCCTTCAGCCTTAGGCTTTCCATGGTTAATGTGCTCCTCAGATGCCACTGGAGAACTGCTGGTATGGGACATAAGATTTGAACCTTGCCTCTGCCACCAGCTAGCCAGGCGACACTGAGCAAGTCTCTCCACTTCCTGTTCCTCCTCAGTCCACACCCATGTGTAAAATAAAGGTGATAAAGGTGATAATCTTGTCTGCCCATCGCATGGAGGTGTTATAAAGATTAAGAGAGTATACAGCACACATGCTGCATACACATGCAGATGCATGTGAGTGCACACATACACACAGACAGACATGCAGGCACATGCAAACACACAGAGGAGCTCTACCCTCCCATAGAGATGACACAAATCACCTGGGCATCCCCGACTTACACTGTTGCCTCCTTTCTCACGCTGTGGTCTTTCCTGCTGCTTGACCACCAAGCTCAAAGCAGCACGTGGCCCTCAACGGCAGCAGGAAGAGGCTAGCACCATGCCCTCAGCTTTCCAGAACTATGAACCCAGGCAACCTCTTCCCCATAGAAACCACCCAGCTTCAGGTGAGGCTAACAGCCCTCACAGGGTCCCCAAAGATAAATGTTCACAAGTGGATGTAGTTTTAGGGAATTCAGCAGGATTTCTTTCCATGAAATATTGCACCGGACAGGGAGGAGAGTAGGGGAGGTAGGGCTTGGGGGCAGGGGAGGGGGGGACGTCAGCTGCCTGGAAAAACTTTTGAGGTTGGAGTCCTTTCCAGCGCTTTACATCTGAGCACTTTCTCTCCCTTTCATTCGGAAACATTATTTATTTCACAGTCAATTAAGACCATGTGTTTCTGATTTGTTAGTACTCAACTCATCATCAAAATGTTACTTGATGTTGAAGAAATTCGTGTCGACTCTTGGATTTTTTTTCCCCTTTTATAGCCTCTGGGGGAAATGCAATGGAAAATTAAATCTGTGCACTGTCCTCCTCTGATTCGTGTGCGGTGGAGAGAATGGAGTCTGGCAGACAGGTGGGCCCTGGCTCCTAGGGCCTTTGCCTTTAAGGATGGTTTTCTGATGCCTTTTGTTGGACCTGCTCCAACCTCCCTTTCATGGTGGCTGATTATACTAGAAGCCAGAGAGAAGGCGCATGATCCAGGCTAAGCTTGTGTGACAAAAATGCTACCAGAAGGTCAATATAAAAAATTTAAGGTTTTTCATTTCCTTTCATGCAAGTTCTCCCGGCCTGAATCACTCTGTTTCTATGTTTCCCCTTCTCCGTGTCCTTCCTCCCTCTGTTCCCACATCCCCTCCCCCCACCCTTCCAGGCTGCACTCCTGGTAGCTTTCAAAGCCCTGCTTTGCTAAATTTGCCTGAGGTGGTTTATGTAATTGAACACCAAGGTGTGGTGAACAAATTGGAGTGTGTGTGTGTGTATGTGTGTGTGTGTGTGTGTGTGTGTGTGTGTGTGTGTGTGTGTGTGTGTGAAGGGGGATCAGAAGGCTCCAGAACAGTCACATGAACAACTTGAAATAGCAGAATAGGTGCCATGGCAAGGCCCGTTTGAGAAAAAGCCCATTTGGATGCACCCTCAGAAACGAACTATGAGTTAGGTTTCACACCTCCTAGGTTAGGATGTTTCCTCTCTGAGGTGTAGGGTATTTTCTAGAACATAAAGCCATGCTGCCAGTTTTCTTGTATTTGAAATCATTATACTAACACATCGTTCTGAGAAGTCAGGTTTTGTTCGTCGTATCCAGAGGATAATGCCTCTGACTTGCCTTCGCAAAGCCCTTCAAAAGCCACTCTGGCTCTAGTACCTGGAGCCCCAGGCTGGCATCTGGCAAGTCAAATGGGCCTCAGCTCAGCTCACTCT
Source organism: Mesocricetus auratus (assembly GCF_017639785.1). Taxonomy (NCBI): domain Eukaryota; kingdom Metazoa; phylum Chordata; class Mammalia; order Rodentia; family Cricetidae; genus Mesocricetus; species Mesocricetus auratus. Next base: position 73,037,054 of record NW_024429195.1, read on the forward strand.
CGGATGCTTCGGGGGAGGGCTTGTCTGTGCACACCTCCCTAGCCTTCCATCAATGTGTGTGAGTTCAAGGTAGGAGACAGTTCCAGAGGTAAAGTTTGGATCGCCAATACTCACATTAAAATTAGTCTCTACAGCACACCTGTAGTCTCAGTGCTAGGACATGGGACATGCACTTCCGGGAGGCTTTGCTATAGCTCCGGATTCAGTGAGGACACTGTCTCAAAAACTAAGGTGGAGAATTGATTCAAGGAAGTCTGTGGTTTGGCAGGATGGCTCAGCAGTTAAAGGTGCTTGCTGTTAAGCCTGGCAACCTGAGTTCAGCCCTTAGCACCCACGTGGTGGAAGGAGAGAGCTTGTCACCTCAAGTCATTCTCTACCCTACACACACACACACACACACACACAGAGAGAGAGAGAGAAATTAATAAATAAATGTAATTTGAGTTCAAAGCCATCCACAGCTTGCATAAGAAGTTTTGGGCCTGTCTAGGCTACACAAGATCCTGTCTGAAAGAAAAAGAGAAGACTGATCCCCACACGCCCTCACACACCGCCCATGAGTTCAGAGTTGGCAGTCCTACTGATCCTGTTTTCCCCCACTGCACAATTGAGAGCTTGAGAGGCTGCTGAGTGCCTGACCCTCGCCCACACTCCTGCATGTCAGGAGCATGGTTGGCACGGCAGAGGGCCTGCAACTCGGAGGATTTCAGTTCCAGGAAAGTGTACCACATGGGAGAAGGGACATTCGCCTCTGTTTCAGGAGGAGATGAGAAAAACCAATAACTCGTAACAGGCGTGCTGAATTAGCAGGCGGAGTTTGACTTGTAATCAAAGTTAAGCAAGAAATGGTTTTTTGAACTCTTAAACCCAGGAAATGAGCTTGCCAATCTGCTGTATCAGAGAGATAGCATCTTGGCACCCTGGGAAAGTGTTCCGACAAACACATTATTACACTCATTCTCATATCTGCACGAAAGTCTTTAAGATTATTAGAAATTCTTGACAAAGCTCAAGGACATGCCTGCAGAAAGTGTTGTGGACATTGTTATGTCTGGAAGGTTTATGCCAGCCGATAGCAAGTCAGCCTTCTCCCCAGTGGCTACCCTTTGGGGACAAGCATAGTTAATACAACATTCCATATCTAGCACACACTGGCTATCCCCAGCAGGAGTCTCTGTGCTCTCCCTACCTCTCTCAGGCCCCTTAGGTTCCATTCAACTTGTCCTTGCAGAAGATCCATTATCCCCGTAATTAAACAACCCACTGTCCCGATTAAGTCATTCGCTGTTACTTCAATTACATCCCATTGTTCATTAAGTCCTGATGTTTGCGCTTCAGCAATCTTGTTTTTAATACTCGTAGCATTTGTGGAGAAACAGTGAAGTTAATTAACAATTCTTAAGCTCCCTTTTCTCTTTTTTTTGTACCATAGTGCAAATCATTTCCATTATGACTTGAGATAATGCTGAAACCATTACTAGCTTCATGGTTAGCTTCCTGATCAAAGAGAGAAAGCATTTTTTATAATCGTGTTAGGTAAGTCATTCCCTAGTCGATGGCAAGCTGTGGAAAATGAAAAATTAACTTGAAATGAGTGCTTTCAATGGCTCTCCTCTTCATGGTCTTCTCATCATACCTATAATCTTGGGATTAGAAAAATAATTTAGTTGTCTCAGCACAAAAGTATTTAATTTTCCTCTCTGTGGTTCAAATTAAATATTTTTCATTGTTACCATCCTTATTTATACTTATATCATTTAAATGGAAGCTTTGATGATTGCCATACCTTTCTGGACACATTCCACCTCATCCAATTTTGGAAGTTCAGCAGAGTCGGGCCTGGCTAGTACTTGAATGGGAGAGTGGTATGACAAGTCATGACGGAAGTGAAAATAATTTTCTAGGTTTGTCCTTTTGGCATTGTCATTTTCCATTTGAAGATAGTGTTATATCCATCAGGCAACAGCCTTGGCCAAATGATCACCCTTGAATATGAATAAAGCTTTATTGGAACACACTGCTCTGTGTGCTCATTTCTGTATTATGTCTGGTTGTCTCCCTGCTACTATGGCAGTTGTTAACTAGTTGCACCAGAGACCATATGAACCTGACAGCCTTAAATATTTTCTACTTAGTCCTCTACGGAAAGTTTGACAGTTTTTAAGCTGATACTTGACAAAGGAAAGAAAATCTAGGATCTTCCCTCCAACCTGAAAGTACTTGGCAATGTGTTCTCACTGTCCACAAATCTTTGCTAGGCCTGCTTCCTCCAATCGAGGATGGGCAGGTGTTCTAAGTATAGAGAAGCTGGTCATAGACACAACTTGGGGACATTGTCCCCATCACCTTGTCTTGCTCAGTGTGGAAAAGGCTATCTTCCGCTCCCCTCTGCCCACTGCTACTGCGTTAGGGGAGCAGCCTCCCAACTGTGAGCCCATCTTTGGACTGGAGCGTGGTGGGGGGTAGGTCAGTCTGGCACAGGGACAGGGTGACAACTGCTCAAATGGCTCAAACTGATGCCACAGCAGAGCAAACTGCAGCTTTTCTGAGTCTGGTGCAAGAAGAGACTTTCCCCTTGACTTTCATTTGGCCCTGAAATGAAAGTAGAAATACATTTTAAATGTTTTAGTGAATGAGAACAATTATTGCTCAAAGACCTTTTATGACAAAGTTGCTGGTTTGTAATAAATTTCTTTATGACTGCTTTGTAGGAATTATAAGGTGTCTCAAGGAGGATGCAGTCGCATCCAGCCACTGTTAGTCAAGGATGTGTCAGAGGAGCCAACAGGATGACATTCTAGCCCTCCCGTGGGGACAGCACTCTCTCCACATTCAGTTTATCCCAATCCCCATGAAGCCCCATTTTTTAATGATTCCTCAGTTCCGTAAGCTGGGGAGAGTTGCTAGCCAAGCAGGAACTCAGTTATACACCCGTGAGCTGTGGGGCTGGGATCAGGGGTTTAGGCTCTGGCAGTCCTGGGTGTGAAACTGGTCTCGGCCCTTTACTGACTGTGTGAATTGGTAAAGTCGCCACCCCTCAACCTATCTGTTCCTCTATGAACAGCTGCTGATAAAAAGCCTACTCTTGCACGTGTGTTGAAATCAGAAAATTATGTGTGTAACACACCTAGCCATCTTGCCTGGCACAGAGGAAGTGGCCACTCTCTGTCACAGTTTTTCTTGTCACCTTTAAGGCACACTAAAAAGAAAGGTTTTTTTCTGCAGTCCTTCCAGTTGGTTATTTATTGGTGATGGGTGAGGCAGGGAAGCCAGCTTAGCTGGCTCTGTAGTCATGAAAAACACATCTGAAATACCCAGGAGTGTGCTAGCACTGGGCAGGGACAGGCAATGGCAGATGATACCCTGACAGGCAGGTGTGGACAAGAGTTGACAATACAAACCTGCACAGCTACCTAAAAGAGGCTGGCTTGAGTGTTGCTGTGAAAAGACCAGCCCTTTCCATCAGGTCCTTTCCCAGGCACTCTGGCTGTGAGTCTCCAGATGGCCTTGTCTGCCTGATGGCTCACTTCCTCGTACAGCTATTAGGAGGCATTGCAGCTGGGTGGAGAACAGAGGTCCAGATGCCCAATAGGAAGCAGCAGAGAGGCTGATTTCTCCCCAGTGTAAGGTGCCAGGATGGGCATCCCTGCTCCAGAAGGCCCTCAGGTGTCTGCTTCCTCAGTCTCCTGCCACGTTCCCTCAGCAGGTCTACACAAGAAAGGACAGATGGTCACCAGCTGTCTTTCAAGGAAGTTTCCCCAAGGGTTGCCACATAGCACATCCATTTAAAGTAATTGGCCAGGTTTGGTCACATGGCCACACCCAGCAGCAGAGGCAGGACGATGAGCAGAGGCTCTGCCCAAGCCACACATGCTGCAGGAAGATGTGGTGTACAGTTTGATGTCAAGCCAGAGTCAGAAGGTCAGGCCTCCTCCAGCCCCGGTGTGTGTCCACGCATTGTCTGCTGGAGTAGTGTCTCAACGGAGCAGAATGGCTGCCCTCAGCAAGCAGAACACCATGACTGGCTTCCTGGCATTTCGGTGGGAATCTGGACATAGCCAAGTGTGACCCTCCCAGATCTGTAATCTGGGACAGGATTCCAGCCCTCTCTATATCTCCCGTCTCCATCTGTTAAACAAGGCTAATAATAGTCCCCACCTCACAGACTTGGGAGGATTCGATGAAATTAGCAGACTCATGGCTGGGATGTGGTACATGTTCAGTAAGTGCTGGCTATTGTTATTATTATTAGAAACTCCAAGAGTGTTCTTATTATTAGAAGCTCCAGAGAGTGTTCTCATCACTCTCTCCCCTAAAAATCATGCAGGGCTGCTTCCCCAGCAGCAAGTGGTGGCTTGGGGAAGGCAGGATTGGATCAGGAGTGCTCCCCTCTCTCCCATCCTAAGGAAGTGGAGTTCATTTTCCCTGCTTCTGGCCAGTCTGCTAAGTATGGCAGCTGAGGGTCTTCATGTCCAGAGGCCTCTCACCTCCATCGCCGGCTCCTTTCCAGACCTAGCTCATAACACCACCTCCTTCATGCAGCCTTCCCTGAGGTCTTTCCCTGAATGCCCCTCTCCGAACTAAAACTCTGCAAGCACCCCAGTTGCTTCTGTTTTTCTGTAGTATTAGTCAGGGCTCTTTCAAAGATCAGAATTGGTTATTAGAAATTATTATTAAAAGATTACTTAAATATATATTAAGATTAATTAAATGTCTTACTACAGTTGGGGTAATCCAGCAGCAGCTGTCCTCATACTGGACAGGCTTAGCTCTCAAGTGAGCTGCTCAGTCCATGAGGCTGGACACCTCAGCAGTCCCTACCTAACGCTAAGGCCAGGGGAGTCCTGGAAAGCCGTTGGTCTTCAATGTGCATTGGAAGCCAGAAGAAACGGATGTTGTGGTGGCGGCAGTGGAGTTGACGGAGTTACCAGTAAGACATGAAGGCAGTGAGGCAAAAATCAAAGCTGTTTCCTCAGACCTCATTTATCTGGGCTCTGACCTGAAGGTGCTGCCAATATGTGGGGCAGGGTCTTCCACTTCAGATAAACAGATCAAGAAAAGTTCCTCACAGGTATTCCCAGAAGGTTCTTAGTCGACTCCAGATCCAGTCAAGATTAACAACACACTCACCATAGCAGGTCTTAGAACTTGGGTTTGTCTCACAGTGCTTCCCCTCAGGATTGGCATGGGGCGATTGGTGTCATCTACAACGCCCTGCGCTAAGTGATGCAAAATAAATGTGTCTTTGAATGAACTGAGCTACCATAAAATTGGCAAAGCGGCACTAGTTTGGGAACATTCCGTGGTCAAGTTAGAGGAAACGGGACAACGGGACCCGAAAGGTCAAGAGGAGCAGAGGCGTGCCTCAGAGCCCACTGGAGGTCACTAGTCTTCACTCTTAAGGGACAGCCACGTGATCAGCCATCTTCAACAGAGCCCAGGGGCACCATCTCTGTTTTTCCTTGTTCCTGACCTTGTACTCATCGGATGCCTGCCATAGCACGCACGAGTGCACACACACCTTTTTTTTTTTTTTTTTTGGTTTTTACGAGACAGGGTTTCTCTGTATTGTTTTGGAGGCTATTGGTCCAGCCCGGCCTCGAACTCACAGAGATCCGCCTGCCTCTGCCTCCCGAGTGCTGGGATTAAAGGCATGCGCCACCACCGCCCGGCCACACACACACCTTTTTGTTGTGGGGATGGAGAATCTTTCCTTTCTTTGTCCTTGTCCAGAGCGTAGTCACATGACTGCTCCCAGGTGGAGGAGGAGAGAGCTGCCACCAAAGGCATTCCTGTACCCTAGTTGGGCTCTTTGCTGTTGTTAAGAGCTGTGGGCTAGACACCAACCGCACATGCCAATAATTTATGGCAAGGGAGGGGAGCTTCAGGGCTAACAGGGGGGGCCCATTTCCAGAGAAGGGACGGATGTGCTTCCAAGAACTTTGGCCTTTTGCGGTGACCAGAAAAGGAGCTATGGATCTTATAGAACCAGACCAGAGAGTGTTCTCTGCTTCCCATTCTCTGCCTGCAAGGAATTCTTTGAGTGTGTGAGTACTGGGGTGACAGGTGTGTCTCCCGTATCTGCTGAAAGTGATCTGAAAACAGATCTTAAGCAATCCCCTGCATCAAGAAGGATATGCACAGCTTGGCTCCATGGCCTCGACAGAGGAGGCTGCACAGTAAATGTTCATCAACTTGGGGGATGTTGCTAGGAGGCAGTGACCAAAGGTAGGCCCTGTCTGCCCACACTCTGAGGTGACATGGCCCCTTACTGCTCTCTGGCATAGAAGAGAGGCTCACATGGGAGTGTTAAGACCCAGGTTAGACCTGAGGGGCCCTCCACTCACATTCTAGGAGCATTAAGCGTAACCGGCATGAAAAATGAATACAAATCAATTTGTGTCTGGATTTACTCTCAGAATTCCCTGTGGACTCTAAAATGCCTTTTTACCCATTTTCCACCCATCTAGCTGTGGAGGCAATGGCAGATTTACATTAGTTTACATGCAGTTAAGATATTTTTTTCCTTTTGGTTATGTTTTTAAGAACATTTATTGCCTATAAAGAGGTGTTATTGTTAAAGACAATAGTGCCCTTTAGGTAGCAACAGAACGTTATTTTGTAAATGCCAATAAAACTGTTTCACAAGCCAGGATGGCTGGGGCTCTGATTAAAGGGTGTTTTCCATTCATTTTTATCTTGGAAGCCACCACGAAGTGGCTTTGTACCATCACTCCTGACACGAAGAGCCATGGGTAAAGGTGACCTGACCACAGGGACGGAAGTTACTCCAACTGCCCTTCCCAACTTTCATGTATGCTGCGGCTCTAGTTAAGGGCTCTGCTTACGGCAGTCATGCAAAGATTCTGACACTTAGAAGCTGTGTTTCTGGAGCAACTAACTTGACCCTCTGTACTTCAGTTTCCTCTAAAGTGGGAGTGGTAATAGCAATATAACTTTTGCCTGGGGGTTAAAAGATTCGAAGAGGTTATTTCCAAGGACGGGGGTGTAGCTTTAATTGACAGAGTATGTGCTCAGCATGCTCTTCATGTTGAGTTTGACATTCAACACTCCTCTACCATTAAAAAATATTATGTCTTGAAATGCATTAGGCAGTTCTACACTGAGAACTCCCCTAATGTCTCTAAAGAAGGGAGGTGAGAAAGAGGGTTTGGGTAGGAATCTTTACCATGTTGAATTCTTCTAGACAGTCCAGATAGCTGCTGTCTCACTTGCCTGGAACTCCTGCATTCCCCCTTGTCTGGTATTGTGTTGTTTTTTTTGTTCATGTGTGGAGAAGCATTTGGACCCCTTGCTGAATTGCCCAGAATACAGATTTTCCTAGGGAGCAGGCAAGAGTGACACTATTTTAGGACTGGGACTTAACTGGAGCACACTGAGACTACTGGTCAACCCCAAAGTTCAGATTCCACTAATGGTGGTGGATTTAAATCGTTTGGCTAGGACTGCACTAAAGTGAATATTGTATCATAAATGGGACTTCAGGGGGAAAATATTAAGTCTTGGCTGTTACAGCAAAATGCCATAGGCTGAGTGGCTTGTGAACACTGAAGTGTTCCTAGCTCTAAAGACTGGATAGTTAAAAGAGTCTGGTCCCTATCAAGTTCAATGCATGGTAAGCACAACTTTCTCACTGATAGTGCCCCATTCTCTGCCTTGGGAAAGCTCTACTCGGCTTCACTGAAATTGCTCCCTCCTGAAGCTTCCTTGACCACATGTGTGTAGAATCCTGGCTAGCCCAAAAGCACTCAGGGCATTTATGGAGTGATCATGAAGCCTGGAACTCTATGCAGGATCCCGGAGCAAGGTCTTCTCTTTACTACTGCCTGTACTGAAATCCTAGCTCCCAGGGTGACAGCGCTTGGTGGGAGGAAAATGATGGGGGCAGAGGCCTCAAGAGTGGCCTCAGAACTACAGTGTCCCCATAATGAGACACATAGGTCTAAGGGACTTGACGTGGAGACAGTTGCCAAAGAATACATGGCTCTGAGAACCTGCCCAGAGTTTCAGATGCCCTTGTGGGGATCTGTGAGTTGTATGTCCTGAGCTCAGACATAATTCTAAGGGTAATGGCAGTTCGATTCATCATCAGTTACCATCAGAAGTCAGCTACCATCCACTCCGTTCACTGAGTCCGCTGTTCAGTGCGGCCCCAGTCCCTGTTTCCGAATGCACGTATACTAACCCAGTGCTACAGTGGTGACTGTCATTACCACCACTGTCTTTCAGTCCTTTAGTGCACTATCTCCTTGACCTCTGTGACAGGGTTAGAAGGCGGGTGCTGCTATGCACACTTTACTTTCTGCACTGCAGGGAGTGGAATTCGGAGTCTCATGCATGCCAGGCAAGTTCTCTATCCCTGACATAGCTCCCCATCGCCACATGCACTTCTGGTAATCCTAAGGATCCCCACGCTCCATATTATCTGTGTTTTCACTTCTTTTTAAGATTTCTATTATAAACTTTATTATGAAAACAAAATCTCCCACACTAAAATTAATCGGATGTAAAATCTGTACACCTTAACGAACTTCTAGACAGTTAGAAGTGTTTTTCATTTCTTTCCGGACCCATGCTTTTATCCTTTCGCATTCCCCCAGTAAGCCAGGCCCCCAACATTAACAAATTGTGCATTTCACACTGTACCCAAGTCCCCAGCTCATTGGTAACAGTGCGGAAGAATCTGGATCATGCTAAGCTGCTTACAAATCCTCTTTGCTCACCTCTGAGTCAATCCTCCCCAAGGATCTGTGGCAGGAAAAACTTTGGTTTTTTAGATCTATGTATTTGTTCTTGGACAAAGTAAACCTGGAATTGCTTTTAGGTTATTTTTCGAACTATTCCCTGGCTCTGTTTTCTTACATACACAAAGACTCCCTTCCCATTAGTTAGATTCTCAGGTTTTGCCACACTGGGAGAATACATTAACTGACACAACTTAAGCAATGGCACGGGAACGTAATTAATGCAAGAATAATGGAGCAGGGTGGGGATCCTGGTACCTTAATGAGGACTCAGAAACATCTGACTGCAGATGTTGAAAGCAGAGGAGGAGATGAATGCTGGCATAATTAATGCTGCATATTAAAAAGTGACCTCCTTGGTGTGATCAATACAGGGACCTCATAACCTTTCCTGTCACCTGGACCTTCACTTCTGGGACTCTGTGGTTCTGTTAATAAAAACGATAATCACCAGTCTGTGCTCCTTTGCTGTGGAATCTTTCCAAGTAATTTTTTTTAGGATGAAATTAGAAATCACCATTTTTTGCAGAATTTGTATGTATGTATATATTTTTGTCTCTAATATATGTATTCAGCGCTCGCTACATAATGAGTGCTTTAACTTTCTGTTTTCCTTTCTGTTATCCCTGAAAAGAACGGATTACAGATAAAAGATTGAAGTAGTATAATGCGATACACTGTTCACTAATGCGCTGTCAGAGGTATTAGTAGGACTTGTCATGGTGTGCCTTTTGTGAATGCCTTTCATTCTGTAGTTACCTAATAGGCTTCAGACCCTGTTTGTTTGTATTCTTACAGGCATTAAATGTCGTCTTTGAGAAAATCCCAGAAAACGAGAGTGCCGACGTTGTTCGGAATATTTCAGTCAACGTTCTTGACTGTGACACCATAGGCCAAGCCAAAGACAAGATTTTCCAAGCATTCCTAAGCAAAAATGGTTCTCCATATGGACTTCAGCTCAATGAAATTGGCCTTGGTAAGGTTTCTTTCAGATCCCTGAAAAGCACCCCCCTACCTTCTTTCTGTTTGGTGACAATTATGTGGCTTCAGTTGCTCCCATAGGGACCCAGGGACTCCTGGGCTCTCTTTTGTACTTATTGATTCTTCCCAGGAAGCATCATCCTCCCATGATGCTATTTTAAAAACACCGTATTTGTAAATCAATGTGATTGCTGACCCCGGGACGCCATGGAATCACCCCGCACCAACAAGTACAGGAAGGTGTAAACCCTGTGCCCTCCGAATGTTGCACTTCACTTTGGCATTTGATTTGTTTGTTGTGATACGGAGCGTGTCATTAGTGGTGGCTCAGCCACAGAGTGTTAACTCCAGCCTGCTGGAAAGGTCATCTTCCTCTTTGCTAATCACATCCTGCATTAAGTGTATTCTCTGTTCTCCCCCAACACGAAGCAGCATCTGCTATGAATTCATTTGCGGGCTCTATTGGTATACTGCAAAGGAGAGCATATGTGTGAGCAAGCTAACAGGGCTCCATCTCTCCCGAATGTTCATCAACATTTTAAAGTGGAGCTCAGCGCAGCCCTCCCAAGAGACTGCTGTGGGATTTCAGAGCAGATAATGGGCCAGGAGAGGAGAGTGGAATCGTGGCAATGACAGACAGCATAACAAGGTTCATCTCCCCTCCATGTACAGTTGTAGGCCTCCGCTAAGCTGGCAATTAGAATCCTCCCCCCACCAATCAAACCTCCTGCTAAAACCATTGAGAAAAGCCTGGAGGCAGGCCTGGGAAACTTGGGGGAGGCCGTGCAAACGTGTAGTAACTCCAGGGTCTGCTTCTAAGAGAGCATGCTAAGGCGCTTCTCTGCACCAGTGTTTTGTTCCCTTGCATGGCCTGGGGTACCCTGGCAGCTTAAAGAGGGCCTAGCTCCTGTGCTTAGATATAAGCAGAAGGGGCAGCCCCATCTAGGAAACTGAAGCTTGACCCAAACCATCAGTTAACTTGTGTTGAACATTATCTTATGTGTGTGGCTCTGACCACAAAGGACATGGGCACACCCAGCCTAATAACCACAGGAAAACGGCCCAGCAGCGTTCTCTTCACCGCCGAAAAGTCCACAGCAGGGCCTGCAGGCCCTTCCTGGGCTTGTGCCACTCAGGTGTCCCACCCCCAACCCCGAAGTTGGGAGGTATGGGTGGAACAAGCTGGTGGCACTGTGTTCAGATGGACAGAAAGCATATATGCACAGAATGTCACCATCTAAGAGTGGGAAATAGCAGAGCCTCACCTAACTGGGAAAGATTTGTCATCTAAGACAGCAGAGCCATTTGGGTTCTGCAGAAGTTGCCTTGTGGGTTGCCATAGACAGTCACCAGATTTTGGGGGGGGGGAAGGAGTGACAAGGGGACATGAGACAGGTCTCAGTATTGTAGTCCTAACTGACCTAGAACTCATTATTGAATCCAGGCTAACCTTGACTCTGTGATGATCCTCCTGCCTCAGCCTCCTGAATGTTGAATTTATAGGCATGAACTACCTACCATATGTGGCTATTGCTAGATTTAAAATTTTTTAAATTATATTTTTATTTATCGTGTGTGTGTGAGTGTGTGTGTGTGTGTGTGCACTCACATGCACCCTTGTGTAGATAGAATACAGTGTGTGAATTGGTTCCTGCCTGCTACCATGTGGGTGCTGGGAATAGAACTCAGATCATCATGTTTGGAGGCAAATGTCTTCACCAACTGAGTCATCTCCCCAGCCCCCATTGCTGGATTTGTTTGTTTGGTTTTTTTTTAATTTATTTTTCAGTTTAAATTTAGATAAGAAGCAAGGTTGCTTCACAAGTCAGTTCCAGGTCCCTCTCCCTTTCCCTCCCCTCTGTTTGTTTAATTTTGAGACAGGATTTCTCTCTATTGCTTTGGAGCCTGTCCTGGAACGCTCTCTGTAGAGCAGGCTGGCCTTGAACTCAGAGATCCACCTGCCTCTGCCTCCCTAGTGTTGGGATTAAAGGCGTGTGCCACCCACACCCAGCTCCATTGCTAGATTTTTTTAAAAAGAGAAATCAAAAGTCCAGATTTTTTTGTGCAACTTCCACATATTTAAATGTAGCTAATGAGTTGCTAATAATAACAATTCATAAAACACTGCACAAATTCAAGAAAAGAAAACACTATCTGTGGCTACCTTCTGACTATAATGACTATAGTGCACTAGCTGGGATGTCGTGTTGGTGTATGGTGACTTGGCTGGAACCATGCAGAGGAGAGTTCACACTATGCTCTGTGAATGAACATGTACACATACTGGTGACACCGGAGGTATTTCTTTTGAAGGTTTTAGTACCTCAGATGATGGGTGATTCTGTCTTCAGGGTCTCCACTTCCAGACTTGATTCAGCATGTTTCAGGGTCAGTTGTCTGAAATATTAGGCCCTAAACACAAGCCCAAAGCCTTTGTCTGTCTGGCTGTCTCCACACCATCCAACAAAGTGTTGCCACTTCATTCAAGATTATTTATTTACCAGTAGTATTTGTAGAAGTGACTAGGCAGCACGTTTTTGTTTTTTGACTGTGACTTTAGCAGGGAATCACACCCTCCCCTCCCCTCCCCCTCCGCCTTTTTAGAGCTTCAAGTGGGAACACGACAGAAAGAACTTTTGGACATTGACAGCTCTTCTGTGATTCTTGAAGATGGAATAACCAAGCTAAACACCATTGGCCACTATGAGGTAAGACTCACCCTTTCTTTATCCACTGCCCTAACTGGATTGAATAAGCCGTTTAAAAAAGCCAAACCCAAACAAACCAAGACTCCCTACTTCTGAACGGTTTGCAAGTGGCTTGTTAGGGCCCAGTCTCCTTCTCTGCTCATTCAGAAGAGCCCACACATCATTATGTCTATTGGTGTCCCCATCACATGTCCCCGTACTCACAAGGCTCATTGTCATGCTGCCTGATTCTCCATCTTGCCATTTAGGTCAGAAGCTTTGCCATGGCAAGACTGTCTGTCCTTGTGCAGTGTGTTCTTAGGGAAACTGCGTGTGATTTATCACATGTGCAAATCCCCATGGCATGTCAAGAGTGTCAATGCTGAGCCAAGTAGACTCCTCAGCCTCACCTGTCTCCTCTGTGCTGGCCTTGTGACCTTCTGTGCAGCAGCCTTGTTCTGAAGATGTTACACATGTCCCTATTTGTTTGCACTATTCAGTGATGGCTCCTTCAGCCCTGTGACCCATGAGCTGAGTGAACGCTGCAATCAGTGCAGGGTGCACATGACTTCTCAAAGACCCGAGTGCCAGGGAAGCCTGTCTATGGCAAGACAGGAGGCAGGGAAAGTTCCTGAAAACAGACACTGGGATTCACTCAGCAGCATTGAACGGATAGTCCAGATCTGCTGAGTGTCTGTTATGGGCTACGAACTCGGGCTGCAGGGGAGAGGAATGAAGTCCAGGCCACTGATTCAATGAGCCTGCAGCACCCAGGAGGGAGGAAGGGAAAGGTAACACTTTCTGACACAATAGTGCTGTAGCTTGGAGACTCAAAGGAGGCTTCCCATGGAAGCCACAGCTGAGCTGAGACTAAAGAATCTGGATGGGTTGTAGCTGTGAGTACTTCTAGCAGGCACGTTGGACAGAATGGCTTTCAGGCAGGTCAGAACCCATGGAGGAATTGTGCTAGTGAGAACACTCTGGATCACATGCTGACTCAGCCGTTTGCTAAATTTTGGCTAGTCCCATCTTTCAGTAGGAGCCATTGCTAACCCACCTTATGGATGCGTTCATGGAGACTGGGACTTAACCAGAGAGGTGGAAGGAAGCCAGAAGGGGACCATGCCATCCCTCTGGTCTTGTCCATCTGATTACTCTATCCTGTCTCGAGGACCTACATTTGTGTTTCAGAAACTGATTGTGATGGACAGGAAGTAGGGAGGCCCACTGGAAGCTGTGGGAGAATTTGAGAACAGCAGTGTCCCTAGGGATGGGGGTAATGTGAATGGTCACAGTGGGCTCAGATGGTGGGCACTGCAATCCTTATGCATGGAAATAGTGGGGGGGCAAGGCTGGCACTCAGGAGGGGCAGATGATTTCTCAGAGAGAAGCCCAAAGGAGAGCAGCTACTTCTGGATCAAAAGCACCAAGATGGACTTTGGCAGGCTTCGCCCTCAGCTAGCTTGCACGCCAGACCATTCCTGAGCAGGTGTCTGGGCAGTCAGGAGCAGAAAGCATCCTATCCCTGCATTTTGTCTTGCCAGTAGAGTCCTGTGGCTATTTCTGAAGGAAACCTCACAGAGACGCATGACCCCCACCCATGTCAGTCCCCTGCAGTTGAGATTTCCTGACCCACAGCCACCTGGCCAAACCTAGGATTCTTAGCTTAGGGGCTTTTGTGAAAACCCTCACAGCTTCTCAGTATGGGTTCCTGGGTGCCAATGGCCAGCTCCCAAGGGATATAAATGGGTAGGAAGTCTCAGAGGGGTCCTACTAGTGCATCTCTGTGCGTTCACGCCTTCAGACCATCCCCTTTCCCTGGATCTGTGGAGCAAGTTGGTCTGGTATCCAAAAGGGTCCAGGTGTTGCTGTCCCTTTTTGGTGCTCTTGGCTAGAGTTTTGGCCTTGCTCCAACAAGCCTCCTCTGCCCTCTCTCTGCTCCACCTTCTCCACAACCACATAGCATTGAGTGGGACCCCGAGGGGGGCGGTGGCCACTTATCCCCCTCCATAGGGATAGTCAGGACAGGCCATTCCAGCAGAGAAAACAGCACACAGCTGTCTGCCAGGCCCAGGCGGCCTGTCAGGAGAGCGAGAACATCACTCTTCCTGAAGCCATCGGAGTACTAGACACCTATCTGCTTAAGGATGATAATGAAATTAATCCGGCCTGTAGTCACTTCCTGTCCTGATGATTTATTGGCCTCATAGCCCAGTGTTGCTGCCTAGTGGTAATAAATGACAAGACCAGGACACCAGGGCTTAACGGATTCTGCTTATGTTTAAAAAGATAAGCCCCAAGGCAAATAAATGCAGAGAGCTTGAAGGAAACCGGGGAGGTCAGCCGGCCGTGCTCCCTAAGCCTGGACCACTCCAAAAGCCTGGGCTCCTAAGGGCTGGGCTGAAGCACCCAGTCTGCCTCAGCTGCTTCAGTCTGCACTTGATTTTAATAGCATCTCTGCACATCTGAAACCTGGGACAGTTTGAGAGGGTTGGGCTGACGTTTGCTTTTGCCCTTTCGTTAAAGAAAGCATTTTCAAGTACTTGCTTTTCCCTCCAAAGAGACAAGATGCTAATTATCACTCTTATTCATTTACTAAAGCACCCTAGTTTGAGTCACTGTATGTGCTTGAAAGGAAAAAAAAACATATTTCATTTAAAAATAGGGTCTAATTCAGAGTACTAAGTGATTCAGACTTACCTCCCCCCAATTAGTCCAAATTAGTTAGGCTTTAAAGTTAATCATTGGTGACGGCCAGTCCCTCCTCCTGTCTAAGCAGAGTCTCTGCTGCTGGAGTATTAGGCCCAGCCTCTTCCGCTTCATCTGTGAGGTGCTGGACATCTGCTCTGAGGGTACTAGAGGGGTCAGAGTGTACAGATGATACTCTGTCAACCTACTGAGTGGTTTCCAATCCTACCCCCAGTGTTGTTGACGATTGCCCTCTATGGTAGCAACAGTGGCAGTCAGCACCCACCCTTGTCCACAGTGCCGGCTCCATTAATGCTCGCCATAGCCTGATGCTTTCAGACCAGAAGGGTTATTTCTCTCAGTTCCCATCAGATGTACAAGAGGACAGCAAATTTCTGCTCCAGTGTCGTTCCATCTTGTGAAGAAAAGGGGTTATATGAGTCGGTGTCTTTATAAACAAGAAACCAGCAGCATCCTTGCCCCTATAATTAAACCCTCACAGATACTCCCTTATCTGGCTGTGGCTCAGGGTGTTTGCCATAAAGGGGATCCTACTGGTAGAATCCAGACAGACTGTGGAGGCTGCTGGTAGTCTAGGCTTCCTTCCTCTCTCCGTACCCACTGCGACCTTTTGCTCGGCCACATTGTCACACCCTGCCATGAGGTAGCAGAGGCTGCAAGACAGGTGTTTTGTGGGGCAGGAAGTTTTCTCTAGAGATCACACATCTTGTTCCAAGCTGTGAATTTTGAGGAGAAAAGATGATAAGCCACTAAGTGGCTGAGGAACATTGTGCACTAGTGTCCAGAAGTGGTCACTGATGACCCCAAATTAGCCATTCAGAGGACATATATAGCTCTCAGATATGTTTCAGACGATGTACTAGGTGAGGTCAGTGGCCCTTCTGGTCACGCTCCATCTCTGCTCTTAAATAAAAAGACTGGACTACCTTCAAAGATGCCTTTAGCCAATAAAGAGGCTGCTTCTGTACCACATACTGTCCCGACCCTGAGGACACTCTATGTGGGTCTGGTGGACACCTAGGAAAAAGATGGGGGGCAGGGGATACAAGGACGGACGCCAAGACAAGAGTCTGATCAAGGAAACAACTTTATTCATCCCAAAGGGATTTATATAGGGGAAGGGAGGAGGGGAAGGAATGGGGGATGTGCTGTAGCTGCAATAAACCTGGTAGAGCGGATGGTCAGTGGGTTGGGTAGGTCATCCTGTGTCCTCTGGTAACCTAACTGCAGACTCTAACTTTATCTTTCACAATCCACCTTCTATTAAGCCCTAGATAAGCCGCAGGTCTGTTTCTGGAATTCGGCAGGTAGCAGGGTGGGTCTTTTCTTATGAGTAGGTGAGGCAGCCGTACCTGGTTGATGGCCGGAGGTCCCTGACAACATACCATCCTACGGGCTTTGCCAATACCAGCTTCTTTGGTCCTCTTTACTACCTACCCTGTGCATGAATATTGTCATCTTCATCCTAGGCTGGGAGAGGGTGAGAAGCCTGGCCATGCTCACTGAGCTTCTCTTGATGCTCCTAGGTCATCAGCTGATAAAAGAGAACCTCCCTTCCAAACTGTGGTCCTGCTAAAGCCAATGGAATACGGTTGTGTCAGAGTGTGGGGATTGTAGCCCATGCTCCTAACCTTCAGGTTTCCTGGTGGGGAACTGGGCCTACTCTGTGACATAGTCTGGTGATTAGCATTCTCTGGTGCCGACGAAAAGGTTAACTTCTCTTGAGACCCTGTGATGGATCTTGTGGTTCATGGGACAAGACTATTTCAGTGAAGAATGACAGACACTAAGGAAGGTTTCCCTGAAGTAATTTGTATTGACCACAGTGCTTTACATAAGGATAAAGGATCAAATTCAGACCATATTCATCATTTCCATAAAACTCATAGGTGTATAATTCCATGAGTTTCAAAACTGAGCCATATTAATTTCCAATAGTTGATCATTTTTACCTATACAAATAATATTTTATTTTATTTTTCAAGACAGGGTTTCTGTGTATAGCCTTGATTGTCCTAAAACTCACTTTACAGCCCAGGCTGGCTTTGAACTCAAGAGATGCCCTGCTTCTGCCTCCTGAGTGCTGGGATTAAAGGCGTGTGCCACCACCACCTGGCCAAAAACCATTTTATAAAGATTTACCTTCACTATTTATGCGTATGTAAGTGCACATATGCAGGTATCTTCAGAGGCCAGAAAGGGGTATCAGATCCCCTGAGCTGGTGTTACAATGGTTATGACCCAACCAGCAGAGGTGTTGGAAACCAAATTTGGGTCCTCTGGAAGAATAAGTTCTCTTAACCACAAAGTCATCCCCACAAGTAACATTTTTATATGTTTAAATATAAAATGTTTTAAACATTTAAATATATTTAAATTTGTCTCTAGAAAATTTATCTTTAGGGGATAATCTAAACCTATGACATAAAGACAGCTTCTTGCCACCAAGATATCTCACATTTATGGGCAGATTTATTTTAGGAGTTTTTAATTAGTGTTTGTTTTATTTGAGACAAAGTCTCATATAGCCCAAGCTGGCTTCCAACTCCGTATGTGTGAGTTGAACTCTTGATCCTCCTGCTTCTCCTTACTGAATCCTGGTTCAAACTTGGGACTGCATGCATGCTAGGCAAGTATTCTAACAGCTGGGCTATGTCCCAGGCATGTCTCCCCCTCCCCTACACACACACACACACACACAGGGTTTCTCTGTGGCTTTGGAGGCTTTCCTGGAACTTGCTCTTGTAGACCAGGCTGGTCTCGAACTCACAGAGATCTGCCTGCCTCTGCCTCCTGAGTGCTGGGATTAAAGGTGTGAACCACCACTGGCTTTTAAATGTTGATATTTATCCATGTCACCCATGTGGCCACAACTTCTAATGTTGATGGCAAGCCTCTCCTGCCACATTCTAGCTCAGGCTAGCATCACTGGGGAAGAGATGGTCTTGTCACACAGGGCATTGTGGAACACTGTGAGGCTGGAGAGGGCTTTATTTGAAATTGTCACGTGTACCTATCTGCTCTGGGCTGGAGACATGTTCTTACTGCGGATCTATCTAGTGACATTAATCTTCCCTTGATTTAATTTAGGTTTCATCCCTAAAGTTAGGCCCAGACAGGAGGACAAGAGAATGGATGTGGTACTCTGTGGGAAGTAGTTGAGTTTCTAGGACAGAACAAACAGCCGGTGTGTTTTTAACCCTTCGGATTCCATGGCACTTTTCAAAAAGGCGTTTCTTGCCTTGCCTTGGCAGCAGTTGACTTGAGAATTGAAAGTGGAAACCTGCTTCCCCCAAACATCTGCAAATGATTTTTCTGTCCTTATAATCATGTTAAGGCATCACATGGGGCCAAAATGTTCCAGCCCCAGAGCAGCTGTGAAAGTTAGAAATATGCTCACACACATCCAACTCATCCACTAATAAAATGCTTTTACACCAGCTCTTGGAAGATAATTTCAGAGTAAAATCTTCTTAGTACGAGCTGCATCTACACTCTCTTAATGCCTGAGCACAGTGCCAGCAGCCAAACATTGCCAGCTCTCAAAAAGACATTTGAACTTTTGGCAGTGTTCCTTATCAGAAGGCCCATCCATGGTGTTTGTGATTATAGAGGGAGGGTTCTTGCTTTTGGCAAAACAAAGCGTCTGACAGTAGCAGAGTATTGGCTCAACACTCAACAGGATCCATTTGGGATTCATTCTTTGACAATTACCCAGAATGAATCACCAGCTTCCTTTTATAAAAGGGTATTTATTGGCTTAAAATCAGTACATCCAGCTCGTGGGGGCGGGGGAGTTTTGTAACTATGTTCACACATTCTTACAAGCGTGGTGTCTGAGTATTGCTATGGGGATGCCTGCACAGGGCATTTATTTTAATTGCATCAAATATGGAGGAGAATTGAAAAATCAGTCAGAAAACAATGAATGGCTCGAGGGAAAGGAGATGCTTAGAGATAAGAGCATTCCGAGAGCTCAGTAAGAGTTAACACTGGGAGTTGCCTTGAGACCTGAAGGTCTAGCTAGCTCTGCCCAGATTCCCCCTCTTCCCACAAGATGTCCTCAACACTAACAGTGGGAGGCATCTAGCCTAAACTTAGCAGCTGGCTGGACACAGCTGGCTGGACAGCTGTGTCTAGGGCCTATGGAGCTGGCTCTTCCTCTGTGGGTGTCACCTGAAGGAGGTTGTTTATCCTGTGGTGTTTAGCAGGGAGGCCTGTCCATTTTGATAACCAATGTGCAGCAAGCCAGAGAGCAATTCTTAGATTCTCCTTTCTTCCAAGCCAGGGAAGGCTGGGTCCAAATATGTATTAGAGCTTTACAGTGGAGAGGAAAGTCACTTAGCTGATAGCATTCAAAGTGACAGTTGCTCTTCAGGCCACAGCTGGAGGGAGGCGTGGTTTGCCCGACATGCTTCCTCTCTACCATCTTTTGTTTTATGTTGTGGACATCAGCCCCTCCTTCAGAACCATTTCTTCTTAAGAACCCCTGCTTGCCTCTGTGTTTTCTTCTGTCTGGAGGTAATTTCTGTACTGGCCTTTTCCAAGGAGCTACCTGGTTATGAGAAAAAGACCCTCAAGGGCCATTTGGCCCAGAGGCCTTTGGTTCCAAAAGGCTTCAAAGTGAGAGTCATGGACTTCATCTCTAGGAGGCTACACATAGACATGGCATTAGTATGATAAAACATTTACCTACTGACCTATACGTTTAAAAACTGAAGTGTTTTTGTTTTTTTTTGACAGAACTATTCTCATTTATAGTTTATGTTCCTCATAGTTCATGTTTAGAGTAAGGAATGTAGCTTGGTGATGCCTGACAAGAAACAAAGCTCTGGGTTCAGTAACCAATACAGGGGGGTAGGGGGCAGGCAACAAAACTCACCCGTTTAGAATGTGGGACTCACTTGTATTAGTTGTATACCATCAAAATTCAACTTTAGACTATTTTATTACCTTTAAGAGATTCTCATCACTATTCAGTCTTCTCTATAATTCCCATTTAAAGACCACTAGCTTTCTATATAAATTTGCCTGTGCTGGGCATTTTATATAACGGAGATCATACATGTAATCTTGTAACTGGTTTGTTTCAGTTGGCGGATTCGTAAAGTTAATCTGCACTGTTGCAATACTAACACTTCCCTTACCATACGGCAGTTTTTGTAGTACATCCATATAATGGGCTACTACACAGTTATGAAAAGGGATGTTCTACTGACAGGCACAGAGTATACTAAATTAACATCACAGACCTTAGACCGTCCCTAAACGGCATACATTAAAAAATAACAAACATATCAGTATGTATGGTATGAATCCAGTTGTCTGGATCTCAAGAATAGGTGGTCAGTGGAAGGCGGCAGGGGGTGGACTGCCTCTGTGAGGACAGGAGACTGCCTGGGAGTGGCCAGGGACAGTTCTGGGAACCTTGAAATGTTTCATACTACAATGCAGGTGGAGTCACAGTCCATTTACCCAAAGCCCTATTTACAGGAATGACCACAGCTGTTATACGTGTAGTAGTAGTTGTGCTGGCTAGTTTTATGTCAGCTTGACACTAGCTGGAGTCATTTGGGAAGAGTGAACCTCAACTGAGAAAATATTCCTCACCAGAAAGGTCTGTAGGCAAGTCTGTAGTGTTTTTTTTTTTTTTTCCTTTCTCTCCCCCTCTCCTTTTCTGGAGACAGGGTCTCACTATAAGCTCTGGCTGCATTAGAACTGACTATGTAGAACCTCAGAGACCTGACCCCCTCTGCCTCCAGAGCGCTGGGCATGTGCCATCATGGCTGGCTTGTAGGGCATTTTCTTGATTGATGATTTATGTGGAAGGGCCCACTCGTGGTGCCATCGTGGGCTGCTGGCGCGACAGGGAAGCAGTCTGAGCAAGCCATGGGGCATAAGTCAGAAAGCAGCAACCTCCATCACCTCTTCTTCAGTTCTTGCCTCAGGTTCCCTGGGTGACAAACTGATTTGGAGGGAGCAACAGAACCCCTAACTAAGACAGCAGCGTATGCTGAGCACTCACCAGTGTGGTATACTTACATCCATATGCATGCTCCAAGAGGGTCACGGGGTGAGCACACCCTCTATCTGGCTCAGATCAAGGCACAGAAGCCCCTCTGGGCCCTGCTAATCACTGGCCCCTTTCCTCTCTGACACCACCATTGACTGAGAACAGTCGAATACAGTATGGTTTCTTTCGTGTTGGACTCCTTTGCCCAACAAACTGTGAGATCCACAGCATGCAGCAATAGTATATTTTCAATGTTTTCGTAACTTATTGTGAACCATGAGGATTTGTGTTGTTGGGTACAGACCTAGACACACAACTGTTTTGTCATTGGGTACAGCTACAGATACCAGTTTGAGGAAACCTGCCTCAACTTTTCTTTATTGTCTTAGCCAATTCAGATGCTGTGACAGAATGCATTACTTGGCGGCTCAAGCAACACTTATTCCTCACAGTTCTGGTGCAGAGAAGTCAAGGGCATGCACCACTAGACACAAAGCCAGTAGTCAACGCTTCTTCCTGATTCAGAAGGCTGTCATTTCACTGTGTCCTTATATGCTGGTGGGGGAGTTGGGAGGAGGCACGCTCTGTCTTCCCAGAAGGGCACTAATCCCATTTCTGAGGACTTCTGTGATATAATTACTTCCCAAGGGCCCCACCTCCTCATACCACCATATTAAGATCATTTGGCATACATATTTGGAGGTTATACAAACATCTAATCAATAACAAGCAGAAACGGGGGGGGGGGGGGGGGGGGAGAGCACCCAGGCCTCTTCTGACCTGTTAGGCAGGGGGGCTGGCTGAAGATAGCTTACTCTTCCCCTCTCCCAGAAGCAGATCCCATTGAGGTCACAGGCGCTGCCTGTGTGCTTCCCTCACAGGACAATGAGCCCCTTGAGGACAGTGTTCTGCTGGTCACCTGGCTAACCTTAGCCTGCACACAGTGCCCAGAATTTAGTGGTCCCTGATAAATATTTAATAAGTGAGAGAACATAAGATCCATCTAATTCCTGAGTTGAAGCTGAGAAAGACATTACATTTGAAAACTCGTATTTTTTATCTCTGCTTTCAGATATCAAATGGATCCACTATAAAAGTCTTTAAGAAGATAGCAAATTTTACTTCAGGTAACCAATACAATATTGTTAACCTTTTGTTCTCACCGAGCTTTATGAAATATTGGTTTGCTTCTCTGGGACATACTGTCACAGAGGTATGATTGAGATGTTGCTATGATATTCTCTGGAAGCTGAGAAAAGCCATTTCAGTTTGGTTCAAGTCCTAAGAGCATGGGTTCTGCGTGAAGGGAAGGAAACTGTAGCCATGTTGGTACAGACGGCCCAGCACAAAGGAAGCTGCTGTCTCTTAGCAGCTCTGAACACAGGACAGTTAGTCTCAGCCCTTGTAGCTTTTCCAAGTCCTCAGTAGGATGGGCACCAACAAAAGAGGCTGCCCTGCAACTGGGCAGGAAGTTTGCACACTGCCCTGGACAGACTGAGCAAGACAATCTATGAAGAATTTCCAAGATACCAGTGTGTTAGCATTGCTGACTTCCAGACAGTGGAGACAGGAAAAAAGTCAGCAGGCTAGTCTTCTGTCTTCTTGGCAGCTACTGGACAGGAAAACACTGATAATGCCTTGAGAAAATCCACTCGTCCTGTACTGGGTTTGTCCTCAGCCCCACACCACAGATTTCTCTTACTAGCTAGCCTATGGTTGACTGTTAGCAGACTATTTCCCCTTCCCCTTAATTGCCCTAATTTTAGTAGCATCTCTAGATGGTCTAGTCCTCTTCATCTTCAGGTCTTCATCTGGTTTTCCCTCTATTTTCTTTTTAGTGACACTGTGGGTTTTACTTGACTTCTGAGTTGGACACATTGTCTCATCGTAGAGGAGCCCACATTCCTTCCCACCCTGCCTTTACCTGGCTAGTCATTTATTTAGGTTTATCTCTAATAGTCCTCCTTCAAAGGAAGCTCCTAGACTTGGCTCCTTTTCACATAGCTCTCCTTTGTTGAAATTAAGTAATTGGGCAATTAGAAGCACAACAAGGCAGTCTTAATCCTGGCTGCAGGCTTGGCACACAGGGGTGCTCCAGTTTGAGTGACAGGCTAGAAAAGGCATCCCTGTCCCCAGGAAGTGTCTACTCACTCTCAGGGATAGGGAACCTGCTTCTACTCCAGTCCCTAGCCCCTTTTCACACTGTCCAGCTACAGTAGCAGCCAAGAGCCCAGTATAACAGAAGAGCTGTTGGCTTTGGAGCACAAACGGGGCTTATGTTGAGGCTAATTCGTCCGTGGTTGTTTTTTCAATGGACTCTTTTTTCTCCTTTCTCTGGCGTTCAGATGTGGAATACTCAGATGACCACTGCCATTTGGTGAGTTCAGACTGTCTTATGTTGTCCACCAAACTGCATGCCTTCTGCAGCATACTGTTTCTTCAGGTAACACTTGTACGGTCTTTTTAGATTTTGCCAGATTCAGAAGCATTCCAGGTCGTGCAAGGAAAGAGACATCGAGGGAAACACAAGTTCAAAGTAAAAGAAATGTATCTGACAAAGCTACTGTCGACCAAGGTATACTTACTGTTCTAGGAATGCCTTCATGGCTACCTTGGGGGTATATGATGTGTTCAACTTAATTTCCGCTCAAGTGTGAAAATGTTACAAATCCCTTGTGCCTTCTAGCAAAGAAAAAGGAAAGTTTAAATTGTAGACACATCCTATACCCTCCCTTCCATTATTTTTTGTAAACTGGAAAGAGAAGAGCATTTTTACAGATTTCAACGGCAGCATCTTCAATCAGGGCGTTCACTATGTTTCTGCTCCTTACCCACCATTTCACTATTACTTTTTAGGTTGACAACATAATTATTCCTTTTTGTTTTCTTATTATAGATAAGCAATAAAACTCCTTTGACTTGAAAATAAAATGAGGGGGGATCTCTGATGATTAACCTAGTAAATCCTACTGTTTTTTTTTTCCTTTTGAAATTCAAGAATTCCGTTCACTTATGAAAGTGTCAGATGGGAAAGCCAGTGGAATACCAAATCAGGAGCAAATCTTACTGCATCTAGCGGAGTTTTGTTTGTTTGGTTGTTAGCAGGTTAACACAAGTCTCTGGGTTTTTGCTCCACTATTGTAACTGTCTCCTTAGCCTTTACTACCTTGCTGGGCAAGCTTCTTCAGCAAATCTGCTTAGACCTGAGTGGATCTGTGTGGCAGGCAGAGGAGTGCCTGTACATTTTGATTTTTATCTTTCCCAGAGAGCTCTGCCTTCATTTTATTTTTGATAAAATACTCGGCTGCTTTGGGAATTCAACATTTAAGCCCTGAGATGGAAATGCATGCAAAAGGAAGAAAATCTAGCAGCGAAGCATTATCCCTGAGTTTCTCCAGGCTGTACATAGCAAAGGCAGAACATCCGTGGCTTGTCTATATACACAGCCTACACTGGCACTGCATCCCCCTGCTGGTTAAACAGTATTGCTATCAATAAGTTTATGCACCAAGTCTAAACACAGACACAGACTTTCCAGACCCTTGTCCCAGCCCACATTGGCCTCATCTGACAATTTCCTGTTTTTTTTTTTTTTTCCTCTCTCAGCTTATTTTTCCCTGGTTGGCACATCCCTTTCTCTGAACTTAGAGCTGGCTTTTCCATTAGGTTTTCGCCCAGCACCATGAGTCTCAGTCTCTGCTTCTGTTTTCCAGGTGGCAATCCACTCTGTGCTGGAGAAGCTCTTCAGAAGCATTTGGAGTCTGCCCAATAGTAGGGCCCCATTTGCTATAAAATACTTCTTTGACTTTTTGGATGCCCAAGCTGAAAACAAGAAAATCACAGATCCTGATGTTGTACATATTTGGAAAACAAACAGGTAGGAATGTAGAGGATTACTGACTGTTTTCCAGAACCTAGGGCAGAATGTTCAATCCATAGTTACTGTATCAGAATCTCAAGGTTTGAATTCTATTCTAAAAGACAAAAATAACAAAATTCTGTTATCTTTTATGCATGAAAAATACTTATCGAGAATGTTAGACTAGCAAAGAATGAGAAATTAGTATTTTATGGTTTATTCTGTTATTTTTACTAGAGAACTGTTATTGTGCCTACAGTGACTGCTTTGCAATTTTCAAGCTATGTGTCTATAAGTTCATGCTTTTGTTATTTGTAGCAGTAGATTTCATGAGAATTATCCAAGGGTTTTGATGTTACTTATTTTAGCATTTTACCTTAAGGAGCAGGATAGCCACATTTATGCTAATACCACCTCAGAAGAGGAATATAGCTTATCGTGTTTATCTGAAATGCTTTCACTTCAGCTGAAGAAGACCCACCCCGTCATGGTTCAATAGAAGGTCTCATGTGAGCTCAAACCCCTCCACATGCTAGCAACTGGCAAAGAGAAGCTCCAGAGCTCTTGGTCAGTTCTTTCCCTTTGGTCTGGGTTTACATTCTCTGCTCTGGCTCACTCCTGTCCTCAGTTCCAGCCTCATGTCCCCAGGCCCTGTTACTCCCACCCCAGCATGGGTGCTACCACCAGTCACAAGAGATGGAGCCACTGAGATCCCAGCAGCCCTGTGGTGGAGGTAGCAAGCTAGGCCAAAGTTCACATTCTAGTATTTATCTATCTTCCTACACCATGTGTACTGTTGGGCACTGTGGTAGTACAGTAATGAATGAAACAACACCCATGGCCTCACAAAATGTACTCTATGGATACAGAGGACAAGGAAGAATGCATTCACGGAAGTGCACCAGAGGGCGATGTGTGCAATGGAGAAAAGTAGGAAGAAGGCATGAGTATCAGGACAGGGTGGACAAGGGCTTCAGAAGAGTTTGTATCTCTAGGATGAGGAAATGATATAACAATGAGACTATGTGTGAGAGGAGAGCATTGAGAAGACAGACCTCACAGCAAAATCCTGTTTGGTATGAGTAAAGATACTTAAAGGGCTCAGGGGAGATAAGAGAGGAGTGACAAGATCTGATTCTAAAAGGATCAGGGCTGGAAGAGGTCAGGCACAACAGATTTGAGTGAAAAGTTCTCATTGGTGACATCAGCTCATATAACCCAGACTTGGAGGGACTTCTTGTCCAGGGCCATTTTCTGGCTTCTCCAGCCTGCCCTTCACTCACTGTTGGGTTCCTGGTTCTAGTGATGTTGCCACCTGCTGCTTGTTAGTTTGGCTAAGCAGGTTTACGCACTTCAATAACAAGGTCATACACACTTACAAACTGGTGAGCGGACCACTGGCTATGTTAACAGTCCTGCCTGAGAAGAGATTGTTTTCCCTTCAAACAGCCTTCCTCTTCGCTTCTGGGTAAACATCCTGAAGAACCCTCAGTTTGTCTTTGACATTAAGAAGACTCCACACATAGACAGCTGTTTGTCAGTGATTGCCCAGGCTTTCATGGATGCCTTTTCTCTCACAGAACAGCAACTGGGGAAGGTAAGGCCCAGCTTTGCTTTCTGATACATACCTCTGAAAATCACTTCTGGTGACTGATGTCTCATAGGAACCTCAGATGTCCCAACCCCCTCTTCCTACAAAAACCCACCTTTGCTACTTTCTCTAAAACCTTCTTTTCCCTTCTTATTCAGCCCCTGCTCCCTACTGGACAGCAATAGCCCCCTAACCCATACCCTGCTGCCCACCCACCCCGACCTCTTCCTTTCCACTGTCTTCGTGCATTTCTTCCTGCAGCTGGCATCTTCACTATGCTACAGGGCCTTCCTGACTTGTCTCAGTAAAATCCCACTCATTCATCTGCCAGTGTTTCATTCCACAGTTTCTTGATGTGCATGAAGAACACTGATCTGTCTGACTGTGCCTATGAACACGGTATCTCCCACTTAAAAATGTGTGTGCCCAGAGTAAAAGTAGCCGTTAAATGCATCACTTACTTGCTTCTTCATGTAGTTCAGTCGGTCCTTCGGGCACTATGATTCCCATTTTATACATGAGGAATCTGAGGTACAGAGAGGTCACAGGTCTTGTTATCGCAAAGTAACACAATTGTGAGCTCTCACCTGTCCAAATTCTGTCCCCGCTGTTGTTGTCTGTGGATCCTCACATTACATTCAGGCTGTGAATTCTCTGCCCAACAGGACTGTAAGCTTCTCAAAGGCAGTCACCTTCATCTTTGTACATTTGATACGTGGATAAATGGATGGCCATACAACTTGCAGGGTTCACTTAAAACCCGACAAGCACTTCTGAGGAATATTTCTGTGTAGGCAGCTTTCAGAATAATTCACCAAGCCACTGATTCAGCCACTAGACTCTTGAAACACATACTGGGACATTAGTCTAATCATTAATTTGCCTATCTTCACTGCGATTTTTAAAAATTTTGTGAATAATGATTTTGTCATCACTACTATACTTCCATAGCACCAAATTACTAAGGAATCTTTGCAAAGCAAAATCAGACATCAGACTCACCAGTACCGGTGACATGTACTTCCTTGAGAAACTGGACGATCTTTATAATCTAATGAAGTAGGGGACAAGCTAGAAAGTCTGCCACTGCCAATTTCTTACCAGTTTTACAGTTATATAAAGGGTTCAATCAGATCTACAATCAAGTCTTTTATACATGCCAAAATTCACTGGTGGGTGAGGATGAGAGCAGTGTCTTAATTCAGGCTTTCTAACGACCATTAGTAATGAACTATGACTGAAATAAGTTCCATTGTTACCGTAACTCAAAATCATGCAAAAATAATAATTTTAGTTCTTTTATAAGAGAAAGGCTGAATATATTAGCATTTAATCTTCCTGAAAATAACAGTGACTCACCAGAGCTATCTAGATGGCAGTCAGTCAGTCAGTCAACATTTACCGAGGTCTGCTGCCTGAAGCCTTGTTAGCAGGGGTAATGCTGGTGTACTTCAGTAACATTGCACCATTATAACCCCCACCCCCCATGTCTTTTTATGCTTCTTGTGGCTGTTGCTGTTTTTCAGGAAGCACCAACTAATAAACTCCTCTATGCCAAGGATATACCAACCTACAAAGAGGAAGTAAAATCTTATTACAAAGCAATCAGGGATTTGCCTCCATTGTCATCTTTAGAAATGGAAGAATTCTTAACTCAGGAATCTAAGGTATTACTTTTAAAAAGCAGAAATAAGCTTATAATTTGGTTACTTAAAAACAGACATATTTCAGAGCCTCTCAACAAACCTTTCTTTTAGAAACATGAAAATGAATTTAATGAAGAAGTGGCCTTGACAGAAATCTACAAATACATCGTAAAGTATTTTGATGAGGTAAGATTTTATTTCCCTACAAGCCCCCATCACAAGGACTTGGGCATAGTCCTCCATCCCAAAAAGGCAGGAAAAGGAAGCCCCAAGCCAGATCCTGCACAGGCTGCCTCTCCTGTGGTCTGTCATGCTGCCCACCTTTAGACCAGCCTGGATTTGAGTTCATGGGTCCTAATGCCACAACAATGCAAGTAAACTTTGATTGGTAAATACGGCCCTGTTAAATGGGGCCAGTTTATGTTTGATTGTGGTCTGCTAAAAATGAAAGCTAAGTCTGTTAACTCACCTTGCTTCTGTTTTCCATGGTTATATGAAATCATGATATACTTCTAACTTAAGCTTTAACTCTCAATAAACAGTGTCCTCATTCAGGCTTTTTACGACCATTAGTAGGAACTACATTTTCCTTTATGACTAATTCTCCTTAATCTAGATTCCTTGTTTCCAAATATATGTTAATTCCCCCTTCCCTGATTCCCCCCCACTCAGTCATGCTGGGACAGGCTATCCATGTCAATGGTGAGAATAGCTCACCAATTCCATTTGCTACTTGAAGATCAAGTGAAGAGCTAAGGTAGGGTAGAGGCAATGAGCTCCTTAAACATGATAAGCATCCCTCGCCAGGGGTGAGAAGGGAAGCACTGGGAAGGGGAGGGGAATCAGGATGCCCTTGCCTGCTGCACTTGAGGAATACTTGCCTGCATGCTGGCTGCCCAGGGATGCTTGCTGTGCTTGGAATGGCTGTGACGTAATGCATAAAGCAGGGCCTTGGAAGTCTGGCCCTATATTTGTAAGCAGATAGTTGGTATTTCTTGCGGGCTTCTATTTCAAGCCCAAGTGTTGTTGATCCTGTGATAATGACTTAGCAAAACTTACAATGTGAGTATGGAAATGATGGAAGAAAAAATGCTGGCATCTGTTTCATACAGATTTTTACCACTCGCAGCATCAGGAAAGAAACACACACACCAAAAACAATGAGGAAAAAGAGCAAGTCCACCAGAATTGTGAATTGTGATGCTAAAACTAACATGTAAAATAACTCTTCTAATTGTCAACAGATTCTAAATAAACTAGAAAGAGAACGAGGGCTGGAAGAAGCTCAGAAACAACTCTTGCATGTAAAAGTCTTATTTGATGAAAAGAAGAAATGCAAGTGGATGTAAGCACCCTGGGGCCTGGCTTTATTTGACAAAGTTCTTCAGACAGCTCGGGAGCAAAATGGCTGCTTGAGCTACTCTTTGTCGTTAATTTCTTAAGTTTGCACATGGGTTCCATTTTGAGCACTGTCTTTTAAGAGACCAAGGCACATGCACAGCTTTTAGAAAGCATATCAACCACTGTGCCTGTGGGTAACCGTGGGAACCTTTCTGTAAATAGAGCTGAAGTGGTTGTTGCAAACAGCCTCCTTGTTTACAGAGAATACAGGGCCAGTAAGCAAGTGTCAGTATTGTAACTACAGTCTCCACTTAAGCACAATGATATCTACTGGTTTTGTTGGGATACTACAGCTATGTAGCACTACACTGTACTTCTGCAGAAGAAAGGGGATGCTAACAACGCTCAAAATGTGAAGTGAGTCATATGGAAACAAGGCGGGGGTGTTAGGGCAACCCTGAGGATCTGCAGCGTTCACTTTCCCCAGTAGTTCTTGGAAAAGCTGAAGGCCGCCTTTGGTAGTGTGTACACTTAGCGTTCGTGAGTGTGTGTGTTTAAACCAAAAACTAACAGTGTTGCAACATTGTTGAAAGGGCTCGTGTTTTTCAGTGGTTGCCAGCTGCACTCATCACCTCCATCTCATCAGAGGGGCTCTAAAGCAAGGAGAGTGAGTGGGTTTCACTGAAATGCAACAGCGTTTTTCCAGACTCGTCCTAATGTGTGTTTCCTTTCTATCTTCTCATGTATCTGGTAGTGGATATGTTGGGTATTGTAAGCAAAGAGTTCATGACTTACTTCTGTTTGATCAGAACTGTCTGTGGATGTGTAAGTCACTCCTGTAATCTTACATTTCTATACTAGTGTCTCCTTGCTTTAGATTTCTGGTGAACCCTGTGGTTATAAATACTTGTGTGTGATTAAAATAAAAGATACATTTTACATTTCATCAAATTGTTGTTCACATTGGAGTATTATATATAAATATATATTTGAGGCCCAAGGCCTGGAAAATATTAGTACAACTTGGTATCTTAGTCTTACTATGTACTTTTTGAAAGTATTCCTTACAGGAGAAAGATTATTCGTGCCTCTTTTTTTCTTTTTCAAAGAATTTCCTATCCAGTTATAATGTAGTCTTTTTTATTGCTGATTTTTTTATTCCCAGATTTTTGCTGCTCATGACCAATTTTAATACCACTGTGTTTTCCTTCTATTAAACAGAAGTAAAAAGTATAATCTGAGAACTCTCACTTTCCTTGTGGCAGGCACCTTTTACCCTTGGTGTTCCAAACCCCCACTGTAGGAAGGAATTTTCTTCAAATAACACATTGAGCACACATTCCTTACAACTATTTACCAGCACTGTATGGACCATCTAGAAGGAAATGTGATTTGTCTTGGTAAATGCAATCCTTTTTGCTCCTTACTACTGATAAAGTATAAGAGAGGTAACATCTCAGCATCAGTTACTGTCCTGATGGGCACCTTCCCAGTCCTGTTTCCTGTGACTACTGTCTGTCCAATGGACACATCTCCAGACTACTACCAAATACTTCATTTCTAAGTAGAAAGGTCAGAGGTCTGGTCCCCATTTAAAGCTGCTACAGTCTTCAAAGAGGTGAAGGCTTTCATAAGAGAAAAGCTGGAGGAGAGTTGAGAGCCAAGGGTAGGAGAATTGCCCAACAGACTTTCCCTTCTCTGGGGAACAGAAAACGCAAAGGTTCAGCCACAGCTTTAGCTAAGTATTACTAAATGCTACACGAGGGTGTCCCTGTCCAGCTCTATGACACGAATCCTGTGTGGAGTTAGGAACTTTGGGCAAATCACTTACCTCTTTGTGCCTCTGTCATTTCTGTATAATATCTCTAACCTACCTCACTGAGGTGGTATGAAGATTCACTCATGTGTGTAGTGTGTTTGTCAATCCTCCAGTGAAAAGCACTATCTAGATCACATTTTGGATCACATTAGCCAAATGCAGAGCATGTCCAAATTAGATGTGTGCTGAAGACAATCACTCACTGGGCCTACATTAAACAGCAACTAAAGAAACAGATGACAAACAGTATCTATTTTCAAGTTTCTTTGCATATTTTTGGTGCAAAACAATTAATTTATAAACTTTTTTTCTAACACTAGTGTCTAAAGCAGCATTTAAAAATGACTTCTGTTACTTTTTCTGTATTAGGATTTAAAGTCTATTTCTTACTGTATACCTGACTGAAGCTGTTCTTGGAGATGAATGTTTTAAATGTCTATATCCAAAAATAAACATTTTGATGTAACAACTGTGGACTCTTTGTCTTTTCTGGTTATAATGGGTTTCTTACTCTAAGTGGCTCCATGGAAATTACTTTTCAGGAACAAGATGTCATTGTACATTCCTCATAAATACACAGCTCCATTAAGCAAACCTGGCTCCTTGCTAAATGATGCCAAGGGCTGCTCCATTACGTTCCTGTCTTCAATGATCAACTTGGAATTTGACTGCAGAAGACTTCTGATTAATGAAAAAGCCACATAAGTTTGGCAGACTTGAGTTGAGCTTTGCTTTGTTGACATGGAATCATTCCAGCAGAATTCCTCTAAAACATGCTACATAAAGAAGCTTCCAACCGGTACACAGTGAAAAATGAAGTAAATAAAGCATAATTATTTGTTTAGGTCCTATGCAGTGAGAAACAAAATTACATACTAGAAACACTCCAAGACCCCACTGCTTCAAGTAGGATCATAAACAGCCCTTTATAGAAACAGCCACGGAGGACTTAATTTACTAAAACTCCTAGCTCACCAGAGCAAAAAGAAGTGAAACCATCAAGTGTTTGGGATATACTATATGATCAGTGAAATTAAACACAAAACAGTACAGATATAAAAATATTTATTAAGTTATTTAATAAATTAAGTGCACAGCTTTTAGAAAAGGTAAAGATTTCTATAATGAACATATTTTTAGAAACTTTTAAGTGTGTTTTTATACTTTTAAAATGGTCATCTTTTCCTATAATTTTTGTTTTATAACTTTTGTTTACAATAAAGGGGATATTTACTGATATTATTACCAAGCAGGCATCTCAAAGATGAGGAAAAAGGAATTCAAAATGTATATATTTTAGGCAAAATGCCAGAAAAATTCAATAAATTAAAAATATGAAAATTTGATTGCTTAATTAGTTCCTTTTATCTTTTGTCAATACAAGCGCTAAGCATCTGAAACTCCGAATACTTTGCTTTGGTTAGCATAATCCTAAAATCCTGGAACCCATGCAGTGCAGCACATAGTACCTGTTCTTGAGGCAGCCCGTGGATTTGGCAAACAGTAATGAAGCATCTCAATGCCACATGTTAACTTCATGCTTTATTGAGTTTCGGCCTTGCCTGGCTTCTAACATCATTCTCCAGGAGATCCGAGCTCCTCTAGCTGTTTCCTCTGTGTAGTTTCTAGTTCTTCCAGTCTTTTGCGAAGCAGAGAGAGTTCTCTTTGATGTTGTTCCTCCTTAAAAACGACACATAACAGAAACCTAGAAAAACTAGGAAAATCCCTGCCATCTGCCTCTCTTATATAGGCTTCCAACAGTGTGGCTGAGAAATGGTGTCCATTTTAGCCATCTAAAAACAGAGCAGCAAGGATAAAACCATTAACTAGTCCCCCTTCTCTTCTACCTCAGGCTCTACCCTTAAACAAAACCCAGTCTGTTCCTCCCTAGGAGTAAAATTTTCTGGAGAGAAAATTAGACAATGCTACCTGCATTACACAGGTGTACATAGATGGCAGTTTTCACACAAGACTGGAAAGTATTAGTAATTTACTAAAAGTAGCACCTGGTCTAAGCCTCAATGCAGTGACACAATCTCTTAGGCCTACACTGTAAAGCACAGTGACTTACACAGCCCATCTTCTGAATACCATATGGTCAAATCTCAGGAGCCTACCTAGGCTCTGGAATCAAACAGGGTTAGGTTAAAAACACTTAACTGTCATTTATTCAGGTAGAACCTTAGGCAAGTTACCACACTGCTCTCAGTTTCTTCACCTCTGCAATGGGAATAAAAATGGTGCCTTCGCAAAGCATTTTTTACTAGTATTAAAATATTATATGGAAATACAGTGTGTTGCATAGTAAGTTCTTGATAGTTGTATATAATTAATCTACAAAATCTAGGCTACTCAAAGAGTCATTAATCATGTAATTTGTCTATAGCCAAATATGAGAATTATGCCCAGAATCATCACTAAAGAATAGAGAAAAATCTATTCAGAAAATTTCCACAGTAAATGAAATCTACCAATGTTTTCAATTGGTAAAACAAAGAAAAAACCTACAGAAGTGTTTGTTCTTTCCTAAATACTCATACCTGCGTATGAGGAGGAAAGGAGAGCTCCATCCCAGGAACTACAGCTGATGACTGAAAGTTAGCAGGATGGAGTGATGCTGTTGGAGGCAGATCAGGAACCAAAATGAGACTTCGAAATTCATTATGTCTTCTCTGTAGGTCCTTTAGTCGTTTTTGAAGCCTTGTATATTCTTCAAATGGAACATTTTGTCTTAAAAAGAGAAAGCATTTGTGTTCCTTAATAGTTATATCCTAATGAAGATCAGAATACAATTTTTGAATGGGAAAAAGACATCCATTTATCTGAAAATCTACTTATCTAGAAAGATAAAACAGAAAAATCACCTTTTTATTGGCCCATTCATCACCACTGTAGCT
This sequence comes from Mesocricetus auratus, assembly GCF_017639785.1. NCBI lineage: Eukaryota > Metazoa > Chordata > Mammalia > Rodentia > Cricetidae > Mesocricetus > Mesocricetus auratus. The sequence goes on from NW_024429195.1 coordinate 73,071,362, forward strand.
GGAACTGGTGTGGAACACACTTTGCAGCCCAGGATGGTTTTACACCTCAATTACTGGGAGTACAGTTATTCCAACACACACACACACACACACACTTTGTTTTTAAGACAGAGTCTCACTATGTAGGCCTGAGTGGACTGGAGTTCCCTATGTAGACAAGGCTGGCCTTAGTCTCACAAAGATCTTGTCTCTGCCTCCAGAGTGCTAGAACTAAAAGCATGTGCCACCATGCTCAGTGCTATATATAACAATAGATAATTATTAGCTCTGTAAGCTATTAACTCAGTATCGATTTTTTCAATTAATCAAAGATTAAAAATACATTGGGAATTATTTTGGCACTTTTATTTTCACTTCTACTCTCTTTCCCCTTCTATAAACCCTGAAAATAAAAAGGGGACTCTAAACTACAGAAAAAAAAAACCTTAAGGTTGGATTCGACCTTACGAAACTCATTTTTACATGAAATATAGTAAAATATAAAATAGTAATTCTTTACATTTGAATTCAATCTAATTTTGAATGTAAATGGATACTGATACAATGACAATATGGAATTTAGCCTCTGGTTCCCTGGCACACCACTCCTAAGGCTCCTGGACTCTCAGGAGTGAATAGCAGCTCTTGTATAGTAGCTTCAGGTAGGAGCAGGCCACCAGAAAGAGTAAGATACCATTACAACATTACAACTTTCATTTCCACATACCCCCACACTACCAACTCTGGAAAAGGGAGAGGAACTGAAGACTCAGCTGATCATCAGTGACAATGTGATCAATCAATGGCTACCATAAAACCCAGATGAAGGGCTGGGTAGGAGTGGCTCTGCCAACACCAGAACCTGAGTCAGGATCCACAGTGCTCATGTCAAATAGTCCAACAGAACCAGAATCTGTGAGCTCCGGGTTCAGTGGGAGTCTGTCTCAAAGACTAAGGTGAAGTGTGACCTAGGAGGACATCTTACATGGATACCCCCCCCCCACACACACACACAGAGAGGCAAAAAAAGAGATAGGGTTTAGGGAACTCTACATTTAACAAAATACATGGAAACCTACAAGGTGGTATACAGGGCATGAACATGCCCTCATCCGTACTTTTTCCTTTAAACCTCTTCGAACTGGCTGTTCATCTGTGGCCTTCACAGTATTCTTTAAAATAACTAGCAAGTCTCCAGTATTTTCCTCAGTTTTGTGAGCAACTAGCAAATCAATAGATCTGAAGCAGAGGGTCCTTGGAGCCCCAATTTACAGCTGTCAATCAGAGGAACAGATGATAACCTGGGCTTTCTGACTGCCATCTAAAGTGGAAACAGTTTTGTACAACTGAGATCTCATCCTGTGTCAGTGTCAGAACTGAATTATAGGACACTCAGATCATGTCCATTAGAGAACTTTTGTCCAAGAACACAACAGAAAACACTGCTGCACAATACAGGCAATTTCCAATTCTTCACCAAATATCTAAGACAAACATTAATTAACAGTTCAAAAAGATTTTACTACCTTAAATAAAATGGGCCATACAATGTCATTATCACCAACATGACAGTACAAATCTCCCCAGCTCCAAGAACACTAATGACAATGATTAGTAGCTAACATGTTTCACATAATGTTCAGAGCTCTGCCACTGCCACAACAAGAACTCATGCTCTTCCCAGTAACAATACCAGTTACTGGGCTGAAGCCAGGGAGTGTCCTTTTTCTGTTAATGTCCCCAACACTACAAATACCTTGTATGTGATTGAGACTTTTGACTTGAAGGAACATTAAGTTAGGAAGAAAAGTAAAAGGTAATGCATTTTAGAAATCTTGTCCTTTTTTTTTTTTTTTTTTTTTGGCAATAGGATCTCACTATGCAGCACTAACTGGCCTGTAACTTATATAAACCAGGCCTCCAGAATGCTGGCCATAAATCCACAGTTTAATATAAAACATAAGGTATAGTACACCCAGAAAGAATGTTTTGGGACTGGAGAGGTGACCTAGCAGACAAGAGTACTTGCTGGTCTTCCACAGGACCAGAGTTCAGTTCCCAGTATCCCCTTAGTGGCTCACAACAGCCTGCAACTCCAGTTCCAGGGGACCTCACATACCTTCCTAGCTTCTGCAGGTCTCTGCAAGCATGTGATGCATAGAAACTCATTCAGGCACAGACACATACATACACAATGGATTAAAAAAAAAGTAAAAACAAGGTTCTACACCATTACAGGGGACATATACATACTAACACATTACCTGTTTAACACCTGGTTTTCTGTTTCTAACTCTTCTTTCTTTGCCTCCAAGACTTCCACTTTTTCCTGAAGTCTCTTCAACTTGTTTTCATGAAGAGATTTTCTCTAAAAAAGAAAAAAGATTAGTATGAAACAAGTATGTTGATACATAATTTCCTGTGTGAACAACATGATGGATAGTTAAGACCTTTTTTAAAATTTAGAGATTAATATCTTCGGTGAATATCAAGGACAAAGATTAGTATATGGCTTGTACTGAAACTGAAACTGCAAACGGAAGAACACAAATCTACGTCACACCCTCAATGGAACAAACAGAATCATTACGAATACCTACCAGAAAACAGATCAATAACCAAATCATTGCAAATAAACTCAAGAAAAAGTAGGAGGCAAATTCTTACCGAGTATGCCTACTGAGTATGCATGAGCTCTTCATGGTTTCTGATGATATGCATAAAGAACTCAGAACACAACTTAACTTAAAATTAAAAGCCTATTTGCAATTGATACATTACTACCAAAGCAAAAATTGAAAGGATGAGAATGCTAAGATAAAGCATAAGTACATCTTACTTTAAAAGTATGCATTTCTAAGTATTAAGAGAAAAATGAATTGTATAATATATAGAGTTTCTAAAAGTGAACGCTATGATTTGTTAAATTAATGGAAAAAGTATAATGCAAAAGGACTATAAGAACGAAAGCATTTTAAAGTTTTTATAAACAGGTTTTAAAAATAGAAAGATACCCATCATGTTGGAATAATTTAGCAGCTGCACATCTCTTAAATGTTTACCGAAGCATAACAAGCTTGTTTTAAAAAAAAGCATAGAACGTGAATACAAAGCCCTATGAAAACGCACAGAGCAAATGCTGACACACTCACTTCACAGGTCAAGAGCACTGCCAGGAGTGTTCACACCTCCTCCTCCTCATGACCCCTCGACCACCCGTAAAGGTAACCAACTAATAATCCATTTCCAAAGCTACGGCTCTGCCAACTTTTGAATTTCATGACATTTTCTTTCAATCAATCCACTTGTGAGATTACCATGTTATTTACTCAAGATAAGGTTCATTCATTGCCACATAGTGTTCTCAACTTCTGACCAGTACATTTATCACAGTCACCCTGCCCGACACTAAGGGTCATTTAGGTGACTTCTAGTTGTGACAGAACTGGAGGTCAAGTGTTTCAGAAATGACACTTTTGTGAGCATTCCTTAGTCTTCAATATCCAGCACCACTAAAGGCCTCAAGCTCCTCCTGGCATATGTACCTGGCAGTTACTACTCTTCAACCTTTATGACTGTACTTATCTGTACTTATTTACTTGTGGCCTGGGGAACAGGCCCATTCATCCACCCATCTCAATTGTAGAAAAGAAACTATATAGCATATATCCTTTGCATCCGAGGTTTTCTAAGCATTTTCTCTTTGTAGGAGCAATGTTACTGAATATTACAGTAGTAATTTCCCATCACTACACTGTTGTCTGGTGTACAAATGTAGTACATTTCAACCATTTTCCCACTGATGAAAATTTCAATTGTTTCCAGTTTGGAAATATTAGCAAACTTTCTCTAGGTCATGGAATATAGCCTGCCACTTTTCTAAAATGATTCTACCAATTACACACCCACCACCAGCTTGACACAAGAGCTTTGGCAATTCACAACCTTGTCAGAATTTGTTAGACCCAGTAACATTTTAGTCATTCTGGTGTAGTATGTTAGAAGGTTACTGCAAATGTTTGTAACATTTCTGATAGTTATCTAAAGATGTTAAATCTCTTTTCCTATCCTACCCATCTGTATTTTTTTTATAAGTTCTGTGTAAACACACATTTGTGCTTGGTCTAGTTTTTGCTCAAAAAAGTTTTTTTAAGTCATCTCATTCTTTTTTTTTCCATAATTAAAACTTTATTGAAAAACTGACACCAAAATAGGAGATCGTTGCATACTTTATAAAATCAAACATAGTTACATTGTCTTGGTAGAGTCACTGAACTTGATAAGGCTTTCTGTGAAAAACACAAAACTCAGGAACATGTATAGATGATTAGTGTTGCTTTCTTCTAAATGAACAGCCTTCTGTGAGCCTGGCTTTTCCTCCTGTGGGCTGGCACAGCACTGTTGAATAACCTACACAAAGAACCACTGTCTGAGCATGACTGAAAACTGTAGTAATCTTGTAGCAACCTGGACATTTCACATCCATGAAGTAAGAATTTGGGCTCTGAACCAGCCGTTTCTTCTTATGTTTTTTCTTTTCCTCTTCCAAGGAAGGGCTTATCAGATCTCTAGCCAAAGGCATGGTGACGGTTCCACCAACACGGGTGACCCAGATCTCTGAGGTGAGGCGTCCGTGGGCGAGTGCTTGGCTACTCATCTCATTCTGATTATGTATTTGAAGTTCTTTAAATATTCAGGTTATGAACCCTTTTGTACAGGAACTCGCTGCAGATTCATGTCTCAACCTAATGTGAGAGTTCCTTTTGTGTTTTAAATTTTTTACTTATTCTATGTGTATTGAGTGATTTGTCAGCATGTACACTGTACCATGTGCATGACTGATGCTGACATAAAAGGGTGCTGGATTCTCTAGGACTGGGGATACAGACAGTCGTGAACTGCCATATGGGTGCTAGGAATGCAAGCCAGGTACTCCTAACCACTGAGTCATCTCTCCAGCCCCTATCATGGAATTTTCTTTCTCTTAAAAACACAACCAAAAAAGAAAACCATCTTAAGTTCTAGTTTGCACATTCATTTACATGCCTTTTCAGTAGCAAGCTTTATATCATCAGATTTCTCAGAGTTGGAAGATATCTCAAAGTGTGTAGCTCAAAAGAACTTGTGTGTGTGTGTGTGCGCACGCGCGCACACGTGTGTGTAAAAAATTGCGATCTTAATTCTTAGAAAGATTAGAAAGTTTTGTGGTTGTGAAACTGAAATACCGGCAAAAAACTGTTATCAAATTCAAGCTTCTACAAGAGTCAAAAGTCTAAACTGATTTGGGGGGAGATAATAAATGGCATTACTATAGTGTGAATTCTTAAAAACAGAAAAATTGACCGAACAACATATCTAAACTTTATAAAATTTTTGATGGTTTCTTTTTATAGAAAATGTGAAAATATAGATATTTGGCATTAAAAACATAGAACAGAATTTTCCAAAACATTAACGGTAAAAAAAAATTTTAGGGGCTGGAGAGACACTCAGAGGTTAAGAGCACTGGCTGCTCTTCCAGAGGTCCTGAGTTCAATTCCCAGCAACCAAATGGTGGTTCACAACCATCTGTAATGAGATCTAGTGCCCTCTTCTGACCTGTAGCCATACAGAACACTGTATACATAATAAACAAACCATTAAAAAAATTCTTTACAAAAAAGAAAAAAAAACCTTATTTTTTAGAAAAGGTACCATTCAAGAAATCTTTTATTTTGGAAAATTTACTGTTAATTTCAAATTGTCAAGCATATCTTTTATAGTTAGTACTTTCTGTGCCCTATTTAAGAAATGTTTATTTATTCCAACATCCTATGGCTTTCTTCTCAAGTTATTTTATACTGGCTATATTTACTTTCACCTTTCACTTCTGGGTACTCGGACTCTTTTTAACCATATTACATGGAGGGAAGGACAATCAAGTGATACAGTGCCCTCAGAAGACTCTTCTCTAGTGAAATTACTGGTGGGTACCTTTGTAGCAAGCTCTTGCCTGCCTCATTTTTCTTCACAATTGACTTAGCTATTCTACTCCTTCCAATACTCTATAAGGTTTACAGTTAAATTTTTTTTTACAAAGAAATATCCAATGATTTTGATTAGATCTAATTTGTAGATCTACTTGGGAATAACTGGTTTAATAATGAATTTTCCAAAGCATGAACATGATATAGTTTTCTTCTTTAATCATTCTTTAAAATTTTGAGTAGTTCATAGTTTTAAATATAGATGTCTTATATACCTAACATTTAAAATGTTTCTACTATAAATGACATTTACATATTTCATTTTTTCCAATTGTACATAAAGATAACTGGTTTGTTGCCTGACTTTTAACCATCAACAGGGCAGTAGTAGAACATGTCTTTCATCCCAGCACTTGGGAGACAGAGGCAGGCAGATCTCCATGAGTTCAAGGCCAGTCTTGTCTACAGAGTGAGTTCCAGGAAAGCCAGGGTTATACAGAGAAACCCTGTCTCAAAAAACAAACGAAAAAATTTACATCTCTTAGGTTAGGTGTGGTGGCCAGTTCTTAATCCTAGCATTCAGAATGCAGAAGAAAGAGGATCTCTAGGAGTTCAAGGGCAGCCCTGGATATATAATATAGCAAGACTGTCTCATAAACAAACAAACAAACAAACAAATAAATGGAAGAATGCCCCAAACCTATTTTAATACTTACTTCTAGATTTGCTTGTTTCATGTATAATCATTTAATTTATAAATAACAATCTTACTTCTTTCTCTCCAATCATTATGTCCATTTCTTTTTCTTACTTCATTAAATTAGCTAGAACCTCCAATAAAATAATGAACAAACTGTTGATAGTGGCTTGTTCCTGGACTTGGCTGTAATCAGTAAGTGTGTTAGAGGATTTTGTAAGTACCAATGATCACACTGAAAATCCAATCTACTACTAATTTGGTAACAGCTTGTAATGAAAGATCCTGGTTTTCTTCAGCAGGTCTCTGTCCAGTAAGACAGTGACAGTAATTGCCCTCTTTGTTGATAGGTCACTGAATTATACTGGTCAGTTTTGCTGGATAACCTACTTTTAGTCTTATAATGAACTTTACATGCTCAAGACACACTATTTAATATATAATTATACTGAGTTTGCTAATATTTACAACTTTGTACCTTTTTAAAGGATGTTAATTTCTCTTTTCTATTGGCAGCAGCAGATCTGAACTTCATAAAAATACATGAGGACACTCTACTATTACTTGGGAAAATTAAGACTAGTTTATTTCTTCCTTAATTATTTAGAATTTACCAGTGAAGCAAAGGAGGAATTTTCTTTGTGGAAGGTTTTAATTAAAGATCCCATTTCTTTACCCTTAATAGATGTAAGACTCCAGATTTTCTAATTATTCTCATACCTGCTTCATTAAGATGTTCAAGGAATGTATTTCTTTCATTTGAATATATAATCAGCATAATTATTTTATGTTCTTTTTATTTTTACTAAGTATACAATATGTAGTAGTAATCACTTTTTCATCAAAGATAAACATTTGTATTTGTCTAATTGGTCCTTTGAGGCATCTGGGAATTACCAATTTTACCAATCTTTTAAAAATCTATACCTGAGACTGCTTAGATCCCATCTGGGTATGTTTATATTTGTTATTTTCTTGGCTTTTTAATGTTATTTCCTTACATGTCCATTTTCATTTTAAACATTCATTTACACTTTTGTGTGAGGAGGGTATGGGTGTATCTCAGGACACATGTGGCAGTCAGAGGACATCTAAGAGTTGGTTCTGCAAGGGACTAAACTCAGTCATGTCAGGCATGGCCGCAGCCACCTCTACCCACTGGGCCATCTCCCTACCCCAGTTTTGGTGTTTCCGTAACTATTTTTTACAGCAATTTAAACTTACAAGAAGACTGAACAAAAAGTGAAAAATTTCCATCTGCTGTCTTGTCTGCTCAACCTACATTATTACCCTCTTACATTGTTAAGGCACACTTGTCAAAACTGATAAACCAACACTAGTTCATTATTGTACCCAAAGGGTATAGTTGCACTAGGGCTTACAACAGAAGTATATCCTATGCTTTATTCTACAGCGCCCCACCACAGTGCTCTGCCTCTTCATTCTTTCATCCATCTTCAAAGCCTGGCAAGCACCACCTTTTCACTCTCTCCGTGGTTCTGCTTTATCCACATTATACTTGCAATCATATTCTTTGAGCTAACAAAATGCACTGAAGGTTCTTCTGTGTCTCTGTGTGGCTTGGCAACCCACTCTTCTTACTGCTAATAATAAACTATATGTATGTACCACAGTTTATCCACTTACCTACTAAAAGATACCTTGATTGTTGTCAAGAATTAGCATAAAGTTGCTGCAACTGTGTGTGTTTCAATTCTTCACAAAGATGAATGTTCTAAACTGATTTGAGTGAACACCTTAGAATGTAATAGATGAGTCATAGATAGTTTATGTAGCATTGTTTAAAACTGACAATAGTATCTGGTAGTCGCACATTTGGTATTCCCACCAGCTATGAATAATAGAGTTCCTGATGTTCTATGTCTCCACTATAGTATTAGGCTGTGTGTTGGATTTTAACCACTCTGGTTGCATAGTGTCATCTTCATTTTGTATTTATGTAGACCTATGCATTACATATAAGAACTCGAAGAAATAATTTCTTACCCATGGTAATGTTATTTTTCTTAAAGTCAAGTCATATTTGTTTCTGGTAGGCAGCTAGGAACATTAGCCATATGTGTAAGCTTAATTCACATTTAAGGACTGAGATTTGAAGCTCTGCTTCAATACAAAGTCAACATTTTTCAGTTGACTTTTGTCCAAGGATCCCAATCCAAAGCACTAGAGGATTTACCTGAACTCCTGTTTGTGGCACAGCCTGAACTCCAATTATTGCTCCCCACACCCACAAGGCTGTTCAAGCTTTGTTCCACTTCTTAGCCTCCCAGCTATCTCTTCTGGAATCAAAAGTTTCCCCTAAGGGAAAAGCAAACACAAGTACCATGCTCACCCTTCTAGGAACTACACTCCAGCACACTAGCTTCACTGACTTGCTAGCTCTCTGGGGTCTTCATGGAGATATTTATACAATTCTTCCAGGGGTTGTCATGGTGTCTTAGTCTTGTTCAAACTGTTCTAACAAAATATTTGAGATCTTAGATAACTTATGAACAATAGAAATGTATTTCTCCTTCTTCTGGAGCTTGGGAAGTCCAAGATCACAGTGCTGATAAAATCTGATGAGAACCTGGTTCCGCACAGATGGTGTCTTCTCATTGGAACCTAACAAAGGAGTAAAAAGGACAAAGACAGCTTTTTGTGGCCTCTTTAATGAGGGCACTGTCATTGTGACACAACTATCCCCCAAATATATTTTGTAGTAACTGCTTAGTGAGTCAGATGTCATCATATATTTAAGATGGGTCTCACTATGTGGCCCAGGCTAGTTTCAAACTCACAGCAATTACACTACTTTGGCTTTCTGAGTGCTGGGATTCAAGCGGTGCACCACCAAGCCTGGCTTAGAATTTCATTGTATAAATATGGGTAGGGGGACAAACAACATTCAGATCATAGCCTATTTGATTCCTATGCTTCCTAGTTGTACGTTAACAAAAGTACTACTTTCAGACATTTTAAGACAGCTAATTATTGTATGATCATGTAAATACACAATCTTAAAATCTAGTTGCATTTCTGCATTTACTGGTCATTTAAATTGCATTAAAATATAATACCAATCATTTTCAAGGTTTATTATTAATTACGTGTGTATGTGTCTATATGGGTATGTGCACATGAGTGCAATGCTTTCCGAGGTCAGAAGTACTAGATCCCCTGGAACTGCAGTAACAAGCGTTTGTGAGCCACCAGGTGATGTGGATCCCTCACCACAAACTTGGGTCCTTTAGAAGACAAGCAAAATGAGTCAATGAGTCATCTCTACAGCCATCAACAAACATTCAACTGAGCATGTCTACTAAGCATAGACATACACATATTTATATGTGAAAGGAACATAGAAGAGGGTAACACACAGATAAAGAGATCTATAAAATCATGAGAGGAATCAGTCCCAGTCTAGAGAATGTTTAAAAAAAAAAAGGTTTCACTATTCTATAATTTACAGGATGTAGATTCACCTGAAAGTTCTCCAGTGGGACTGATTAGGTAAAAACACTGGCTGGAGAAAATGATTAGAATAAGGGATACTGTGAACTTCCTCAAGCTAGGACTCATGTCCAGTGTTGTCTTCATCCACTAAGCACTATTTAGCACATGAACTACAGGGGCCTTTTCTTTTCTCACTATGTGAGAACACAGCTAGAAGACACCATTTATGCACCAACAAGTAAGTCCTCACTCAACACATAATCTGCTAATGCATAGGATAGACTTCCAAGCCTCTTCAACAATAAAGAATAAATTCCTGCTGTGCATGAGCTATTCCATTTATGATGCTTTTGTTATAGCATGATGAAAAGAATAAGGAACTATCCTTCCCTCTCTAAATTGAATCTCATGCTCATCTGCCTACTGTCCCTACAACTGTTCTCTTTATCTCTTCCTCTGTGCTTTCAAAATATCCTACAATTTCTTCCTTCTTAAAAAAACAAAAACACACCCTCCCTGCTCCTTTTTACAAGGAAACTCCTTAGACAAACAAATGTTTCCATATAACCAGTTCTTCCTGACTCCACTTTAATCATTCTTGCATATTTACTACTCCAAGGAAATAACCCTTGTGAAGGTAACCAGCAATTACCACATAGTGAAATCTATCCTTGGTCTTCATGTGCTATCTTATCATCATATCTATTAATGTCACTTGATCCAGAGTGACCCTTTGTGAGGCACTTTTTCACTTGACATCAAGTACTTCTTTTGGTTCTCCTACCATACTGGCCATTACCTATTTCTTCCTCTTTACCTTCTAAACTTCAGAATTCCTTAAATTTCAATTCTCAGATCTATTCTCTTCTCATTGAATTTCATTGCTTTAAATATCATTTACATGCTGATGAGTCCAGCTTTTAATTTATCAAACCAGTATACTCTCTTCTAGTCAATTAGATTCATGAAACCAACTAATTTATCATCTCCATATGGAAGTTGGATGCGCATTTGAATTTGTCGGGGTCACATTATTATAACAAGGTACCGAGGTGACTAGTTTACAAAGAGAAAGGCTCTATTTTGGTTCACAATTTGGAAGTTCCAGTCTAAGGTCAGGTCTCCCCACGGCTTTGGTACATCATGGTAGGAGGGTTTAATGAACAAATCACTTACAAGACAAGTCAGAACCTATGTGAAGCATAGAGACTGAGGTCCTGTTTTCCTTTTTAAGTGCATGTTTTCAGTGACCTTCCACTTCCTTCTAAGAGCCACAGCACTTTGAACATTTCTGCTTGAGGAACAAACCTTTTAACACATGAATGCTTGTAGAATACTATACAAATAATTGTAGCATTTCACAAGCTAATATGCCAGGGGGTGGAGAGATGGCTCTGTTATTAACAGCACTGCTGTGATTCTAGAGGATTCAGGTTCAAGTCCCAGTATCCAAGAGGTGTTCACAACAACCTAGTTAACTACAGTTCCAGGGGATCTGATGCTCACTTCTGGCCTCTGTGGGAACTGCACACACATGGTCCATCGATATAAATGCAGACAAAACATCCATATACATAAAATAATGAAATACTTTCTAAAACAGGATCTTTAAAAGTTAGCATGTTCAAAAGTGCATGGTTATTTTGCTCCCAACCCCATCCATTCCAGTCTTTCCCATGTCAGTAAATGCTAACTCTGTTTTACCTGAGGTTCAGTCTACAATCTTTATCTTCTTGTATTTCTCTCATTCACACTGTAAAGCTTTACCTTTAACAAATATACAAACTGTGACCACTGAGACTCCATCCTTAGACCAACTTAAGAAACCACGAACACTAACTACTATAAAGCTGTCTCCCTGAGTGTTTTTGCTTTTGCTTTTCTATACAGCAGTATTCAGACACTCTTTTAAAATGTAGTTCAGATCATAGTCACCCCTTCATTCCTACTTCATTCGGAATAAAAGGGAAAGTTCCCGTGTCATCTGCCCTGGTGTATGCCTCCTCATCCTAGACATCAGAATCTCCTTGTGTCCTCTCAACACAACAAGCCATCTGTATACTCTTGTGCTTGCTATTATGTCTGAAAGTCTTCTATATAAATCAACATGATGCCTTCTTTCTTTTTCTCTAAGTCCTGATCAAATGTCACCAAATAAGCCTTGCCTTATCACTTAAAGGATGCAACACTCACTCCTTCATCTTGTTACTTTTAATCTTAGCAGGCACCTCCTCCACCTGTGTGTGTTTCCAATCTGGCCACCTTGGTATTCCCGTGAACTATACCAAGTACTTAGCAAGTACTCAAAAGATTTTCTGAATTGTCATAATGGTAACACTATGAATAATACCTCACCAAAACAACTCCATCTGGAACCTGAGGACATAAATATAATATCCTAAGAAATATTATTTGGTTTTTGTGCCCCATTACTGGCAGAGTTCCGCAAACCCCATGGATTTCTTAAGTGATAAGGGTGCTCTTTGTAACCAGCAGGCAGTCCCTTTCAATCTCTCCTATTTATGGTAATGAAATGACTTAAAGTGGGAACCAAAGAAAACCCTCAGGATGTAGGAGGCTACTAGAGATACCAAGTGAGTACATGATGATACTTTTAAGATCCACTCCTCAAGCCTACAGGGAGGAGAGGGTGGGAAATTGAGCTCTGCCAAATCTCTTCAGCAAGCAAATTAGATATCTGGAGAGCTTCTGTGCTGGTGGACAAAGAACTTCACCCCATACAGTTATCTATATGTCTGCTCCATTTGGTTGTTCTCGAATGGTGTCATTTATAATAAACTGGCACACATCAGTAAAGTGCTCTCCTGAGTCCTAAAAAATTTTAAATATTAAAACAAAACCATGGGAACTCCTACCATAATGGCTGGCTGGGTACAATATACTTGTGGCTAAAGTTGGAGGGGAGGCATTCTTGGGGGACTAAACCCCTTAACTTGAGAGATTTAACTATCATTCCAGGTGGTTTCAAAATTGAATTGCTCAAGCAATAATACCATCTGGTGTCCAGAGAACTGAGGACTGGTTGTTGGTATTGGAAAGCACCCCGGAGTGATATGATTGGGAAAAAGGGTCTTTGCAGCTGCAATCAAGTTAAAAAGTAGTTATGGTGGATTAGAGTAGGCATGTTTACATTAGCATTCCAATATAATCACAACATAAGACAAATGAATGCCTTACAGTACAAAGAAGAAATAGAACTCTTATAGAGTACATACAGTGGGCTGTAGTTGCACTCAGGAAGCTAAGGCAGGAGGATCAAGCTAGTCTGGAACACAAAGAAAACTCAAGGCCACACTGCACGACATGAGATCCTGTTTCAAAAAATGGGGAGAGGAAAAATGCAACATAGGTAGTTGTAGTCCCATGTGAAAAACCTCATAAACAGTAGTCAACTGGGAATCCCCCTTATTAACCAAATTAACCACATTCAAGAACCATTTGCCCCCTTCAAAATATGGGGTGAGGTGGTAAGGGTACAGAAGCCACAGGAGGATGTCAGGTACCCTGCTGTTAACTCTTTGTCTCACTCTTTTGAGACAGTGTTCTCACTGAACCTGGAGGTGACAGTGGTTTGCTTGTTTTTCAGCTAGGCTGACAGCCAGCAAGCATCCTCTCTGCAGCCTACAGCACTGGGGTCATGGGCAAGCACGTGGCCACAGCAGGAAGGATACCTCCCTTCTCTCTCCTGGGGCTCCCACAGCACTTACACTATTGCTCCTATCCACCAGCATCTTCCACAGCGCCATCCTCCTTACCACTCTATCCAGGTCTTAGTCTTTGTCTTCCTCATTCATTCAAAATCTCGTTTCACTTGCATCGTCACTCACTTGCTCCTCTTCCTGCCTCGCTTTTCGATTCCAGTCACCAGTGCAGCATCCTTACTTGAGCTAGGGCATGTCGCGTGCATGCATGCATGTGCTGCCATGGCTTCACGTCTGCCTTTGGTCAAATCGGCTTGTGCTCCAAGCTCTGCATCCTACCACCTAGCTCACTGCATCCTCTCACGGCTATTCGACTCCTTCCACTTCTTTGCTCACCAGCATATTGTGGGCTTTGTTTGTTTGTTTTATAGGCAGGCTCTCACTATGCACAGTCTTGCTCTACACCCGAGCCCTGGGACTACATGCACACTGAACTCCTGTATTTTGTCATTTCTCCCTTGAGAACACCTTTGGGAGTTAGTTACTCTTTCCCTTTGTTCTATACTCTGAACTTTCATCTAGCTTTCACCTCATGGAATCAGTTTCTTGTCTTCAGCTATTGCTGTAACTTTTACTGACTTTGCTCTTTGACTATTGCATACATGTATATAATTCTGAATACTCTCTCCTCCATTCTTACCTATCCCCTCCCATCCCTATCGATCCCTCCCTTCTCCCTACAAGTCACATCCCACACTCACATCTTTTTGTTTTGTTTAAGCAGGGCTGTCTGTGGCCATGGGTTTCAAACTGCGAACTGCTACCTCAAGTGCCTCAAAAGGGCAGACAGCTCATTGTGCTCACACGAAGAGACTGTTCCTCATACTCACACTCAAGCAGTGAAGACAGGAGACAGACATACCCAGAGAAATCTTCAACCAGAGAACAACACTCCAATTCAAGGTCCCTGGCCATGCTTTTCAAAAATAAATTAAAGAATGATGAACATATCAACATTTCATTTCACCAAAGGCTGTATCTAAATACACTTACTAAAAATGATATTAAGTCTTATGCTTAGAAGTTTAGCATTCTGAATAAACATACCCAGATGGCATGCTTATTTAGCCTGGAGGGAAAACAAAGTTGCTAGTCTTGAGTTTAAAATGTTTTCATGGGTAAGAAATTACAAAAAATTACAATTTCTATTCTAGATTACTAGTTTGTGGTTTAAGTCTTATTGCATAATAAAACTATGATTTTTTTGACATTTAAATGAAGAACGTAAAGTTTGCTGCCCTGATATAAATTATGTTTGCAATAATAGAAAAATTGTGATAGAGTAGTGTTTGTTTTGAGACAGTCTCACTGTGAACTTTGCTGGCCTATGTAGAATTCCCTATGTAGACTAAGCTGGCCTCAAACTCCACCTGCCTCTGTCTGGGCCTCTGGGGTACTGTGATTGAAGGAAGGGTCTACATCATCATGCCTGGATAAAAGCTTAACAAAAGCAAGGAATCGTAAGAGTTAATGCACAGTGATTATCCCGGCACAGGAAGTAAGACTAATATGAAGCAAGGCTCCAAGGAGAAAACTTCAAAAGGCCTGGAATCAAAGCAGTGGGAAGCTGGAGAGCAATGGCGCAGTGGAAAGAACACTGGAGTGAGAGCAGAAAGTATGACTGTATACCAGAGACCCAAGCCAGGGTTTTCTGAAACCAAATCCCCCCTAAGTAGTTCAGGCTGGACCTGAACTCACACTCTTCTTGCCTCAGCATCCCAAGTGCTGGGCCTATAGGCACACCCCACCATGACTTGCAAAGTTTGGATTCTAATTAGTCAAGTTATTTTGGTTATCTACAATTTCAGTTTCCCCGATTTGTGAAAGCTATCTGAAAGCTAATGTCACTTAAAATCACAAAATTACATATTCTTACATACGTAATATTATTTGTATCACACACACACACAGAAACACGGGGGGGGGGGGGGAGAGAGAGAGAGAGAGAGAGATTAAAATTAAGTTCCTCGGGCAGTGTTCCAGATGGTGTGATAGCTCCAGGTTACTGTTACTCACTGTGAACTGAGCAATTTCCTAAGACTTAAATCATAATCCAAGTAACACATATTAAAAGGTGAAATAAAAGCTGAGTGTGGTGTCCCAGCACTTGAGAGGCAGAGACAGCAAGATCTCTAGCAGCTCAAAGCCAGGCTGGTCTATGTAGCAAGTTCCAGACCAGTCAGAGCTGCATAATGATACTCTATCTCAAAAACAACAGAAAAAGATGAAATGAGAAACTGGAGAGATGGTAGTTGAAGGCTAGGACACCTGGAATTTCAATCCCAACACTCACCTAACAAAGCTAGTACTTAATGCAAACCTGTACCCTCAGCACTAAGGGAAACCAAGAAAGGGAAAACACTGACACTTGTTGGCTTCCAGGCTAGGCTCAAAAATACACCTGTGCTCTAGGTTCAGAGGCACCCTGCCTCAAAGGAATAGCTGGAGAATGATAGAGGTACAGGTCTTCTAGGCATAGGGAAGTGTACCACCCCCAATCCTTATCCCTATACCCCCACAAATAAATAATAAATGAATAGCTAAAAGTGAAATGACACCATGTTTTCACCCATCAGTTGGTTACGTACTTAAGAAGAAAAAAGTTTGCATTATTGTAGGGTTTTAAAATATCACCTCCTGCCCTCTTTCTGGTATACCTATGATTATTGTTGATAATCTCTGTCACCACCGTATGTCACTTTTGTTCCAAAACAAGTCAGCCCAAATTGCCCTAATAATTCGGATCTGATCTTCACAACACGTATTCCTAATATTGCAACATAAAAGTTTATCTACAAAAGGTAAACAGCTCATAATACTTTCTAGAGATTTCTGAATTCAGATGTTTCTAAACTTCAAACAGTACAAAGATTGGAGTATGAATTCTAAAATCATCTTGAGTCATTAAAAAAAAGTCACTGAAATTTTACTAATAGCCTTTCAGAATTAATATATGGACAGAAAGGAATACAACTGACAAAAAAAGAAAAAAATGTGCTTCTATGTGACTAAAAAATATTGGGTTTCTTCTATAAGAAATGTTGTCTTCTGATCTCAATAGTATACTATTTTTTTTTTGTTTGTTTTACAAGACAGGGTTTCTCTGTATTGTTTTGGAGGCTGTTGGTCCAGCCCGGCTTCGAACTCAACAGAGATCTGCCTGCCTCTGCCTCCCGAGTGCTGGGATTAAAGGCGTGCGCCACCACCGCCCAGCAGTATACTACTTTTAGTATTATAAAAATTGACTTGTTATTTCGCTTATGCAATTAATGACTCCTTAACTTATCCAATAATATACAGATATTAAGATACTGGTATAACTGCTACATATTTTTTTTTCACATTGTCTTCTTCACAACCAATGTTGCTGTAAAGGGAACATATCAAATGGAGACATATCAACATACACACACAACCTTGTCTCTCCCCACACCCAGGTCCACTGAAAAGAACAGCTGAATCACTGCCACAATGAGTCATGGCTGCTGATGGAATCTACTACAGTTCTTGCTGAAGCAGAAAAAAAAAAAAGCTGTAACTATTGACTAGCTGAATCATCTGGCTACTTAATTTCCATGAAGTACTGCATTGTTTCTAAGAATGTGAGGCTTTTAAACTCTAGAAAAATATATGCCTACAAAGGACAATTTGAGAAAGCATCAAGGTAGCAATTGTCAGAATGGCTTCAGAAGCCAGGGTAAGGCTAAGACCCCACTGCTATGGCAAGGAGACACTTGCTTCTCCATTTTCTAAGTTGGAAACAAACACTCTTTTTTGTTGTTGTTTTGTTTTGTTTGAGACAGGGTCTCACTATGTCGCCCTGGTTGGCCTAGAACTTGGACATCTTGGGAAATTCTATGTCCCCAGATCAAGAATAGACTTAAACCACAAAAGCAATATTACAGATGTTAAATATGATCAAAACAGGTTTAATCATACTATAACGTAAGTGAACAATGAGTCATGCACATTTGTATGTAGACTGGCACCAAAAAATGTCTTCTATAAGAAGATATATATTAACTCTAAAAATTTTTTAGAAATAGACCTGTTAGTTGGATTTTCCCAATTATCTCTGCAAGATTAATACAAAACGTGATGTTTAGATGTCAAACACAAAGTGTCAGCCTCAATTATACACTTTATTCTTGGAAAATAATGTTTGACTCTACAGAAACCATTTTCATTAAGAGGCACTTGCCTTTTTCTGAGCAGTTGCAGCTCTCTGTAGTTTCTCTTTAGCTTGATTATATTTTTCTTCTCTGTCAGTGATACGCTCATGAAGTTTATGCTTTTCTTCCAACCACTCTATCTGTTTTTCCTCCAATGTCCTGTCAGAGAATATGTATACAAACCAAGTAATTTAAGAGAAATTCTTAGATCAAATAGGCACTATCATAAGTATTCTCCCTGCCTGTCTGACCACACCCTATCTTTTCCAGCTGTACAAACTCTTATATGGCCACATATTTCCTCACATTGTCCCTACAGAGCAAGTTTTATAAATATGACAATGCACCTATAATAATATATATACACCGTGTGTTCAACAAACTCCCTAGATTAGGTCCACCTGTTCTGTCTTTTAAATAACTGAGGAAACTGATGTTAAAAGCGTTTATTAATTTGCTAAAGAAACATCTATTTTATTGGCAGGCTAAGCGTTTAAAATCTGAACAATGATTACAAACACTAAGCTGTGAAACTGTGCCTACTAATGGCAGTTAAAAACCAAGCATGATGCTCGGTGTAGGAGTGGACTCCTTAACCCCAGCACTCCGGAGGGTTAGGCAATCTGGTCTCTGTGAACTCAAGGCCAGTCTGGTCTACATAGCAAATTCCAACATAGCCAGGGCTACACAGAGAAACCCTTTCTCAAAATAAGCTATTCTGCATACTTATAAATATTATGAATTTTATTATCAATACTATGAGCATTAAAAGTCAAAATAACAAACTCTGGCATGTTAGATTACTTGTCTAATTACTCATATAGCTTTTATGTACATTAAATCCTATTGATCTAAAAACCAGTATTTTGCTTTGTCTGAGTCTGGGAGCTGAAAACTTAACTCAGAATCATGCACACTCGAAATAAGCAGTTTCCTGCTGAGTTCTGAGCTCTATCCATAGCTCAGTTATAGTATCTGGAGCAATTTAATGAATACCAGTCAGAAGTCAAAAGAGTTAGGATAATCTGTCAGCGACACTGTGTGTCATTAGAATTCTTACACGCATTTTAATAAATACTCAAGGATCAAAAATATATACACTTCTTCTTTGGCAAAATAGTAGTTAGAACCTCTGGAACTTCACAACACATTATAGAGATACATCTTTCTTACTCCATCTATAAAACACAGACAAGCCTTAAAATAGGTTGTTGTTGGTTTTTCTGCTTTTTTGGTTGTTGGTTTTTTTTTTTTGTTTGTTTTGTTTTTTTGAGACAGGGTTTCTCTGTGGCTTTGGAGCCTGTCCTGGAACTAGCTTTGTAGACCAGGCTAGCCTCAAACTCACAGAGAGCTCCCTGTCTCTGTCTCCCGAGTGCTGGGATCAAAGGCGTGCACCACCACTGCCCAGCAACAAGCTTTAAAATATGAAAAACAGAAAAACTGCAGAGAAAAAGTTTTATATAGTAAAACTGATTTAAGAACAAATTTGGAGAGAAAACTGTCCTATAAATAAAAATGACATGCTATAAAAAAGCAAATATAAAACAGTATTCTACATTTATTTGTTTTGCTTTTTTAAATCTATTTTTGTGGTGCTAGGGATCAAATCTCTATATAACAGCCAGACAACTGTACTGAGCTAAACCTTTAGTCCCATTTTACCACATGCCAATTTTTTTCTCCATGTATAAATCCTGAGCATACCCAGCACATTTTCCTTACCAGTTTACTGTCTACTATTAGTGAATTTAAAGATAAAAAGAATACAAATAAGAAAATAACTTTGCAAAAGGCTGGTTTTAAGAAGTCTATGTCCTTGTGCAACACACACACACACACACACACACACACACACACACACACACAAAACCAAATAATTCTGTTCTCTGGCATTCAGAACAGATTTGTGAAACCATGTTCTGATTTTCTCAATGAATAAAGGCTTTTCTTTAAGAGTTTTCAGAATACTGTGCTCAGAATTTTAAAGGTCCTTCATCTGTGCCTAAACCTTTAAAAGCAATTTAGGAGTTCATTTTATAAAATGAGAAAGTACTCTACCTACAGATACACTCAATGTTTTAATCATCGATAAACTACAGTAATATAGTAGAAAGAAGAAATAGTTTGTACACAATAAAAAGCAAACTCTACTTTTCAACTTCTAGTTGCACTTTTTCAGCTTGGCTTCTTAAATTTCGGCATTCTTGTTTTAATCTCTCCACCATATCCTTCAGCATTTGGTTTGAATTCAGCAAGTCATTCTCTGACTGTGTCAGCGAGGTCACCTGGATCTGCAAATGACTGATTTGCTTAAAGGAAAAAGAGAGAAATAGAAAGACACTAAGACATCCATCGAGGTATGTGGGAAGCAGAGTAGCCCCCTCAGAAATGGCTCTTTCTGGTGGCAAGGCCCACAGGGATGCCCTGTAAGTGAGATCACAAATAGCAAGGGCTAGGGTCATTTCTCACTATAACCAAAGATTTACAATACCATACACCATATCAAAGGGCTGCAGCATTAGAAAGGTTGAGAACAACTGCTCTAGAGCCATTTATCAACACATGTGCCAAACTCACAGACACTACTCCATCCCCAATCTACCTTCATGTGGAAGCACTTTTTCCTCATTGGCTAGAAAGATTTAAACTGCTTTGGGTTGTGGTTAAATAGACCTCACTGGGGACAATTACATATCTACAGCCTCCATAGGCCATTTTTATTGTATCATCTAGTAAACATCTTCATTTTTTTTCTTTCAACTTCTCCTTAGACATTCTCTAGAAGACCTTTCAGAGTTGACAGAATCAAGAGAAGTAGCCATAAGCCTAGGACTCAGCTCAGCAGTAGAGCACACTTGTCTAGTTAATTATGCACACACACCTGAATTTGGTCCCTTATAGTCACCAAAAGCAAAACATCATCATAAGATTCATGAGTCAATAGAAACAGGATCTTACTCCTAAGCCTAGGCAGGCCTCAAACTCATGATTCTCCTACTTCAGCCTCCCAAGTGTTAGCATTATAGCCAAGTACCACCCAACACCCAACAAGAAGCAAGATTCTTAGTACAATAAGTTAGTAAAGTGGGAAATAACCCCATTATATGACTGATAGCATAAAAGCTACATAAGGTAAGACTATATACATGCCTGTGGAACAATTACTAAAATACAGTAATATGGTGTGTCTCAGATTTCTATTTTAGAATAAATTTCTTCATGTAAAACTAACTCATTTTCTTAAAACTGGGGTGGAAAGCATTGACTCTATATTACAATTTTCTAACTAAGCAACTTTCAAGAAACTTAACTCTAGATCCACAGGATGGTGGAAACTCTAATGTCTAAGTATTATAGCCATGTGTCTCAGAGAATAAAACACTGTACCCTACCGGTTAAGGCTCCCTAACTGCACATGCAAGCAATGCCAGCTGGCGTGCAAGCTTCGTTCTCTCCTAATTAGGGCCCAGAACTGCACAAGTAAAGCAGTATCAGCTGATGTGCAAGAATTCTAAATGGAACCCTTACTACTCATATCCAAGAGAATAGAAATACTTCAAGCAAAAAGAAAAAAATTGAAAACAATCTTACATATTTTGCCCAACACTATATAAATATTTCCTTTAATTAAAATATTAATCTCTTCCCATCAATATAATTCTTAAATTTTATACAGATATAGCAAGAAAACAAAAACAAAACCCATTAACACATTACAGAATATAAATTTACATTTGTAACTTAAAATCTGGATATTGCTAATTAATTTTAAAATTCAGAATGCAAAAATATCATTTTAACAATAATTTAAAAAGTTTGTCACAGGCCATAACATACCAATATTTTAAGGAAACCAGCAAAAAATAAGTCTACTAAGTTAAAGCAGAAAAACTGAAATATCCTTATATAACAGCTTCATCAGTATATTATCAGTTATGGTGATCAGACAACACAGTACTGATTATGATTAATTGCAATAACTACATAAATTAGACTTTAAAAAGCATTCAACAAAATAAAAATGTGTATTACAACACCTGTTTCAGCTCAGAATTTTCAAGTTTTTCTTTCTCTGCTTTCTCTGTATTCACAATTTGTTGTTGAAGTTTTAACCTAAAAAACACAACCAAAAAAAAAAAAAAGGATTATGAATCCATCATTCATTTATTTCACTGAACTGGGTAAGCATTCTACTGAATGGTTGTTTGACAAAAGGCACTACACTATACCCAAACCTAAATATGTAGGCTCTCAGCAGCTACATTCGGTCCACATAAAGCAATACGAATCACTTCTTTCGTAACAAGAACTAAGTATATGTAGGGGCATCCCTTCTATTGCGGGTACTGGAGATGTTTACGCATAAATGCCAGAAACAATAGCTCTAAAGCAGTGGTTCTGAACGTATGGGTGTCACAACCCCTTTGGGGTCGCATAACATATTTACATTAGGATTTATAACAGTAGCAAAATTACAGCTATGAAATAGCAATTTTATGGTTGGGGATCACCACACATGAGGAACCGTATTCAAGAGTCATGGCATTAGGGAGGTTGAGAACCACTGCAAGTCTCAATGAAGAGTCAGGAATGCTTCTCCTTGTTCTTCACAGTAAGACACTATCTTATTTCCTAATTCCAGCTGTATTTTCACTCCTTAAATCATTTTTGACATTTGAGCATGTTTACACGCCACAGAGAGTGTGAGGTGGGAACAAGTATGGGAGTTGGCTCTCACCTTCCACCGAATGGATTCCAGGAACTGAACTGAGGCCACTGGGCATGATGGCAAGCACTCTGTCTACTGAGTCATCTCACTGTCCCATCTCTCTCAATATTATGTTAATGTGCTTCATTAAATGTTTATCTTTCTTTCCTTGAGATTTTCTTTCTGTAGTCCATCTTGACCTCCAACTTATTATGCAGCCAAAGCTGACCTAAGATGGCTATAAACTCTGGTCCTTCTGTCCCCACCTCCCCCAAATGTTGGGATTGCAGGCAGGTGCCCCACTACACATGAGGAACTGCTGGACAATCTAACACAGGTTTCATGCAGGCTGGACAGGTTTCACTCTACTGTTCTATATCCCCAGGCTCTCTTCCATGAAGGTTTAACAGTGTTAGTCCTCCTTGATCACTGAGCTAACAATTCTGTCTGTAATGATGAAACCCTAAGAGTGCAGAACACAGCTATGCTACAGTCAGAATGAAAAACATATCTCACTGAGGTCAGGCATTGACATAGATTTTGTCAATCAGTAAGAAAGAAAGTCCCTAAAGTCAAGGCTGAGGAATTATTATAAAATGAATTACACAGATATGAATAAAAACAACGGTGCCTTACATAAAGAAGCTAAAGGCAAAGAAACCAATGTTAAAGAATATCTTAGTAAGAAACAAATAACACTATCACTACTGAGCAGACCCTCCTCCAGTTCACATACTGAAACAGGACCCAGCTACAGTCTAAAACTGACTGGAGATGTTTTTCCCCAGAAGAAAAACAGCCCATGCTTTAAGATAACTAATCTAAGATTCTAGAAGATGACAGACATTAACATAAAATTAATTTGTAGGTATTACAAGGGTTTAAGAATACCACCAGTGGTTTTAAATCAATGTAACAAAAGCATTTGAGAAAAGTAGAAACCAAAAGATAGATTATTGAATAAAACATATATGCCTCTTGATTATTATGGATCTTGAGTATTTATGGTATGCCCAAGTCAAAAGAAGCCTTCTAATAAAAGTGCAAAGTACAAAATAAGTGAAGCTGATTTTTATGAAGGGATTAGTAAAGGCTATGTAAGAGAGAATTTGAACTGGGCTACAAAGGCAAAGTAAGTGTCTGAAACAAAGAAACTACATATATACTGTAGGCGAAGAATATAAATGAGACCTTAACAAAAAAATTATTAAGAGTACTCTTACTAAGGATTATTTTCTATTGCTGTGACAAGACCCATGACCAAAAGCAGCTTGGGGAACAAAGGGTTTTTGTTTTGTCTGTTTTTTAGCTACAGTGCATAGTCCATTACCCAAGGAAGTCAGGGTAAGAACACGATGAACTAATGCAGAGGTCATGGAGGATCACTGCTTACTCTGCCTGCTTTCTTATAACCACCAGGACACCTGCCCGGAGTGGTACCTCTTCCTACGAGTTGAACCCACCCATATCAATCATCAATCAAAGAAAATGCCCTCACAGGCTAGACCACAGATCAATCTGGTTAGGTCATTCTCTCAGTTGAGGTTCCCTCTTTTCAAATGACTCTAGTTCATGTCAAGTTGAGAAAAAACTAACCAGGACAAGAGACAAGTTGGCAGATTAGAAGGAAGAGAAGCACAAGGGCTACCAGTTTCAGTGTCTGCAGTGAGAGTAAAACTAAAAGAAAGAAGAAATGATTGTATTGTTGAAGTGAATAGTTCTGAGAGATGACAAAGCCCAGGGCATGGACAGTAATGGGATGATAAACTTTTAAAAATGCCCGAGTGAGTATACAAGAAGCTACATAGCTGAACATGAATAGTTCATCAATATGGATAATTGATGGCAAGGGACAGGAATAGAGACAGTTTGAGCAAGATATTAAATACTTCATGACTGTTGAAAGATTAGTAGACTATAACTGGAAGAGGAAAAGAAATAAATTAGATGCAACAAATATCAAGAGAAAATCATTTTAATCAAACCTGGTCAAACAATGATCGAAAACAAGAATAGTTTACCATTGCCGATTTCCTTGGTTGATTTCTTGTTTGAGGGGGAAAAGAAGTAATAATTTCCACTTAATGGTACTGACAGTTAAGAGGCTTTAAAAGAAAATGTTGAGTCACAAAATATTTCATGGTAATAGAATAAAAGAGGCTACATCGGACTGCTGCTGCTAGGTGTGTAGTTCAGTATGCTAGTTTAAGACTTAAAGCTTCATTCCCAGCATGAGAATGGGGTGGGGTGGGGTGGGGATGGCAGGGGGAAGGAAGGGAGATGGAAAGAGAAGGGAGGAAAGGAGGCAGAGGGAGGAGTGGAGAAACATGGGAGAGGTAGAGAGGGAGAGAAAGAACTTTATTAAGTAGGTAGTAAAAGATTAGGAAGTGAAGGATAAGTTGGAGAATGATAAACAACAATTATTTTATAACTTTAAGTATAATCATGGAAGAAGAAATAGGAGGTAGGATAGAGGGCCAAGTTACAACAGAGAATTCAGCTGTAGAAAAGCTTAACTGGAAATTATGGAATAGCATTAAGATAGAGCTGTTATAACCCTTCACTGCGATGGTCAAAGCCTCATGCAGCTGATATGCTGTTTAAACATTCAACACATATTTACTGAGTGATCGACTATAAATACTGAGCCTAGTTCTAACTGGTGTGGAAACAAGAAAAATGCAGACAGAGGCCCCACCAACAGCCAACAGTTCTATCTGATAATATGCTATCAGATGATGGACATCATCACCTCAGAGTTTCAATTTGAAAAGGCACTACCTTCATGTTGCTACTGAACACTTTTGACAGTGTGACTGAGGAACTGAAATCTTAATTTCTTGAAATCTTAGTTTAACCTCAGATTTAAACAGTTACATGTGAGCAGTAATACCATATTCAGTGGCAAAGGATCTTGCCTTCAATGTCCATTACCAAGAGAAAACAGATCAATGTGACAAGCAGTTCGTGGTTTCTCTATTATCAGAGATTCCTAGAACAAGTCTCTTCAGGACAGTGCCTCAAGACCAACTTTCTGAAAGCAAGCGTTCTGTCACTTAAGCACTGAAAACTGACTGGCTGTTGTTCACCATAAGAGAATTTCTTGAACAGGCATGAGGCCACTGAACCAAAGCATGACTACAGAATCGTGATATGATAACTGACATACATCATGCAAAAACATGCAACAGGAATCACTGAGCCCTTCAAATGCTACTCAAACCATCTCCTCTGTCACTTACTCTGCAGTCCAATTGTAAAGGAACTGGATTAAATGTCCAATTATAAGTCTAGTGTTTCCTAAGAAGATGACACACAACAAATAATTCTTCCCAAGATATAGATGGAAAATAGTCTACATTAAATGATTTTTTAAAAAGGGTCAATATCCACCTATGGGCAGCCAAATAAACAAGCAAACCTAAAGCAACAATATAAAAATGGAGACAACTTTAAGATATGCAAAAAATAAATTACATGGGCTGGAGAGATGGCTCAGAGAGTAAGAGCACGGGCTGCTCTTCCAGAGGACCCTCCCAACAACCAGATGGTAGCTTATAACCATCTATAATGAAATCCAGTGCCCTCTTCTGGCCTACAGGTGTACATGCAGACAGAACACTGTATATGTAATAAAAAGATAAAAGATATCACTGTGGGCTACATCTTAGGTGTTTCAGCCTCCTCCCTTGGACGATCACTGCTTTACTTTCTTCTCTTCCCTCTGATATCAAAACACACATCCTCCTGTCCCTCACACATGTCCTAGCTTAGCCAGAGCCTCATTCTTGACACACGGACAGGCCCAGAGATGAACATGTGAACCAAACCCAAACCACTTTCTAGATTTTTCTAACCTGAACTGACAAGTAACTGTTCTCCTTTTGTTTTGACATATAGTATTTGCATTACCGAGAAAACAGCAGAAAATAAGCCAAGGAGAAAGAGAAAAAGGAGGAGTGAGAAAAAGAAAGAAGGAAATAATATATCTGCTCATAGTTGAGTTGTTGATCCAGGGGTCCAAGAAAAACAACAGTGCAAAACCCTGTCCTTTCTACAGTTTGTCAGCTAACAAAACCTCTTTATTTTCTTGTAATGGTTTGTGTTAGTCCACTGCTGAGAGGGACAATTGACCCACTTCACCTTCGCATGGTTAAATGTACAGGAAACTTTATAAGTAAGTAGTACCACGGACTTCCAAAATACAAAGTGTATGTATGTGTTCATGTGGTGGGGGACATGTACGTGCACATTCAAGCATACATATACACACACTTATCTATGCAGGCACATATAGAGGCCAGACACTGACACAGGGATGTCTTCTTCAATAGCTTCTCAACCCTACTTTTGAGGCAGGGTCTCTCATGGAACAGTTAACTTGCTGTTCTGGCTAGCCTGGCTGGCCAGTCAGTCCCTGGAGCCACGTGGCTTGGCTCTCCAGCTGGCATTACAGGTGTGCAGCTATGCTTGGCTCTCCAGCTGGCATTACAGGTGTGCAGCTATGCTTGGCTTCTCCAGTGCTGGCATTACAGGTGTGCAGCTATGCTTGGCTCTCCAGCTGGCATTACAGGTGTGCAGCTATGCTTGGCTTCTCCAGTGCTGGCATTACAGGTATGCAGCTATGCTTGGCTTCTTAATGTGGGTGCTGGGGATCTACATTCAAGTCCTCATGCTTGTGCAGCTGCACATTACCCACCGAACCATCACTACCGCAATACTGAAGTATTTTAAAAAACACGATTCTTTGCACTATGACAGATTAGTGGTGAAACACCACTTTAATAAAAACAAAACAAAACACTACTATATAATAACTTAAAGCCTAGCAGATCAGCTACTTATCACATAGTGTAATTTTTAACTAATGGACTTTTTTCAATATCATTTACACTTTCTCATGTCAGGATCCATTGTTTTTAAAGCCCAAATCGTCTCTGACCTACCACAGATTCTACCACATAGAAGCTACAATTACAGTTATTTTAGTGAAAAAATAAGCACAGTTGGTTGATGTGATTAAATTTATACAACAGTAAATAAGAAGTGAAATCATAATTATATAACATTCCAAAGTGGGAAAATTATACAATCTTGAGAAGTACTCCTTGTGTCAGACTGTATATGGGTATGGTGCCCTTATTTTAAAAGAAGTATGAGGCCAATCACATTATAAATGATCTGGAGAAACTCAAGAAGAATTAAAAAAAATGAAATAGAAAATGATTTATATTGTATACTAGTTAAAAATGAACTGTGTGTATTTTATTACATGTTCCCAAATAAAACAAAAGCTATGGGAGTTTATTATTGTCTCTAAGTAAGGACAACTGAACATATATCACACTATGACTACAGAAGCTCTGAGCAAGAGAAGTACACTCAAACTCACACAGAAGACGCTCTAAATGCAAACAGAAACCATAATACAATAAAGTAACACATGGGGAGGGCAGAGTTAGAGAGCTCACAAAGAATATCTGGATTAATCGATTAAGATCTACCTAAACACAAAATATGGGCAAGACTGACTCTCAGAGGGCATTGCAGACTTAAGATTTTAGAATCAGCAGTGTAAGATCCTAAAACCTAATACACACACACACACACACACACACACACACACACACACACACACACACACACACACACGTCAGAGCAGTTCTTTCGTAAGTAATAAAAGTGGACTAGGAAATTTGCCTTAAGGCACAATCTAAAACTTTCTATGATTTTCAGTCATTTATCTTTAATCTTTATAATTAGCTAAGTCAGTAAGACTTAATTTTTATTTTAGAAAGCAAATATGAGGATTTGCAGGTACTGAAGGGCAGAGGCTCTAGCACTGTTTTATGAATGTTTTCTGCAAGAGTAATTCAGAAAATGACAAAGCCACACAAAACCACACCCTTGGTGTTAGTAAAAATACCCAAACCTCAAAACAACTACAAGTGAAAGGGGTAGTGGTGGAATGGCAACTTCCAACAACGCATCTTTCGCATTTGACTGCAAGACTGTAGATGCACACACCTCATCCATTAAATGAGAAGAATAAAAAACTTACATTTTGTTCATTTGCAATTCTAGACTATATGTTAACAGGTTGTAGAGAAAATACATTTTGCAAAAAGAAAGTAATGTAGAAAATTTATTAAGGAGACAAAAATGTACCAAACAAATGGAAGCAGAATAATGACATTAGATAATATAGAATTCAAGTAAAAAAGAAGTGAATGACCAAAAAAGGAGCATTTTGTAATGCGAAAACCCACAACTAATCATTAAGACATAATCTACAAGTATATCGCAAAGAGCACAGCAACCACCTTTATGAAACACAACTACAAACATAGCCAGAAACAGCTAATAATGTGACTTTAATATTATTTCATAAGGAGAAATCAAGTGAACAAAAATAACAAGTACACAGAAGACCTAAATTTAATGCGACAAATCTTAATGGCTTTATAAGAGTGTATGTATGTGTGTGCATACACAGCACACAAACACATAAATGTATCAAATGTTACCTGACTTGCAATGGTTCAACTTTAAAATCTTTAACTTTACAATGAGAAGTTTGCATGTATTCAGTAGAAAGAGCACCTCAAATTTCGAATGCTGATCGTTCACCAGGCTAGCACTATACAGTATAACATGCTCTTACAAAAGCAGCCGATGGCAGCACTGGACTGCCATGTGATGACGAAGGTAAATAACTCACATTTTATACTACACTGTGGTAGTATGATGAAATTAGGAAGTAGCGGTAAATACATTTTCAACTTAGGTAGGGTTGATTACAGTGTAACCCACCTAAGTTGAAGAGAAACTGTATTCACTTAACTTTACATATGGCTATGAGACCCACAAAAACTGACCACACTATAGGCATGAGGCAAATGAGGTGATCATTTATGCAAATTTTGAGACAGTCAGTCTGAGACTAATGCAAATGCCAGAGTCTGCCTATAAAGGTAAATGCTGGGGTTGGAGAGATGGCTAAGTGATTAAGAGCATTGTGTCTCTTGCAGAGGTCCCACTTCTGATTCTCAGCACCCATACGGTGGCTCAGAATCACCTGTAACTCCAGTTCTAAATCATATAACACCTTCTTCTTAGCTCTGAGGGCACCAGGCACATTCATGGTACACATACATGCAAGCAAACACAGGCATAGGCATATAAACATATACATACATATATATAGATAGATATAGATATGTCATATTAATATACTAAGATACCAATATGTTAACATATAATATTCATTAGTTAACATTATTAGTAATTACTATTGTATTGATACAATCACAATATTAATCAATGCCAATTAATTGATATTAATTATAACAAACTATTAAAGTAAATGTCTCTTTAAAATTCACACCCTGGGGTGTTTCACTTGCCTTACCTTAGTACTGGTTTTGACATATTAGATCACAAATGAAATATTAATGTGTTGCATAAAGTAGAAATATTCTCTAATCACAATGCAATGAAATTCAAAATGAACAATAAAGTAAGAGAAGCAAGAAGAGGAAGGATATTCTTTCCTACTCAAAAATTTTTAAAAAAATCTCAAGCTGGGCAGTGGTGGCACACGCCTTTAATCCCAGCACTCAGGAAGCAGAGGCAGGTGAATCTCTGCAAATTCGAGGCCAGTCTGTTCTACAGATCTAGTTCCAAGATAGCCAGGGCTAACACACACAAAAACCCTGTCTCAAAAACAAACAAACCAAGCCGGGCTTTGGTGGTGCATGCCTTTAGTCCCAGCACTCGGGAGGCAGAGGCAGGCAGATCTCTGTGAGTTCGAGGCCAGCCTGGTCTACAAAGTGAGTTCCAGGACAGCCTCCAAAGCTACAGAGAAACCCTGTCTCGAAAAAACCAAAAAACAAACAAACCAACCAACCAACCAACAAACAAAAAATTTAAATCTCATAAGGCATAGGATCCAAGGTTCATTAAGTCAACTATTTCTACTGCATCAGTGAATAATTGGAACATTTTAAAACAGCACCACTTGTAATAGTATCAAAGATTTAGGTATAAAACTTTGTAACAGATGAATATGACAGTGAAGAGGAAAAGTACAGTGGCCAGTAGGAAATTAAAAGGAGTGATGTGAGATATTCATGGATTGGAAGGATAAGTATTATTATATCAACCCATAGAGTCAATACAATTCCAATTAAAATCTTAAGCAGATTCTTTTCATACTTAATTTTAATCTATTTTATGTGTGTGAGTTTTTTGCCTGCACATATATACATGCATCATAAGTATGACTGGTACCCAAGGAAGCCAGAAGAGGGCACTAGATCCCCGAACTGGAGTTACACATGGTTGAGTGGTCTGTAACAGAACTCAGGTCCTCTGCAAGAGCAACATGTGCTCTTAACTGCCACGCCATCTCTCTAACTCCTAAAGCTAATTTCTTAATCAAAGAAGAAACAGTACAGAAACCTCAGATAATATAGGGAATGAGCAGCAAGGTTGCATATCATGTATACTTCTACTCGATGGTGCACTGGACAACTACCATTAATCAGATAGACCAGTTAGGAATCTAAAAATTGGTAAAGAAATAAAATTATGTCTACTTCTAAATGAAGTAACTGAAAGTAAAATTAACTCAATTTACTATGCAGACAGAATATAAATTAATCTATAAAAATTTATTGTCTTTATAAACATTAACAGCTAGAAAATCAAAACAAAAGGGAAATACATTTATAACAAGGATTAAGTACTTAGAAAAAACTTTTTAACTCTTTCAGAGAGAAGGAAAAAAAGAACTCAAGGACCATCAAGTCAGTAAAGGTTAATGTGCCACATGCTTTAGAAACCCCATTCTCACTACGCCCGTGGTTCTCAATCTTCCTAAGGCTGAGACCTTTAATACCGTTCCTCATCCTGTGCTGATCCCCACACATACAATTATTTTGTTGCTACTTCATGATTATAACTTCGCTAACGTTATGAATCATAATATAAATGTTTTAGGAGACAGAGGTTTGTCAAGGGGTCACAACCCACAGGTTGAGAACCACTATCTAAGCTAAATTAACACAGTTGATTTAAGGAAACTATAGAGTGGAAAATAATCAAGAATATGTCTTCCTACAAAAAGTGCAGAGTAGAAGAAGTCAGAAAAGCAAAAAATTAAATACAAAGAGGACAGTATTGAAGGTAACAAGGGGGGAAGAAAATTGCAAAATAGCCAGTCTTTCTTTGATCAGTAAATACTTATTATAAATGCAAACGTATTAAATGTGCCAATCAAAAGACAGCCAATGATAGACCGGATAAGCAATGAGATTCAACTAAATGCTACCTACAAGGCCTTCACCATAAATGTGAAGTACAAATAAGCTGAAAGGAAAGCATAGAAAACACACAGTAACCAGAAAAAGGCCATGGCAAATATACCAACACTGAAGAAAATAGACTACACTTCATAAAGTTACAGTAGGCAAGAAGGACATTATAAAATGAAAAGTTCAATACATGAAGAATATATAACAATTACAAACAGCTGGATATGCACCAAACCATCAAAACACAGAAAGCTGGGCTAAGAAGACCATAAGCATGAAGACCCGAGTTTAGATCCCCACATCTATTCGAAGAACACAGTATATAGCAGCACATTCCCGCGACTCCAGCGCTAGGGTGGCAAAGACAGAAGGATCTTGGAGCTCAAGGGCCAGACTGTCTAACTTAAACACTAACCTCCAAGTTCATGGAGACCCTCATCTTTTTTTTTTTTTTTTTTTTTTTTGGTTTTTCGAGACAGGGTTTCTCTTACTGTTTTGGAGGCTGTCCTGGAACTCGCTCTGTAGACCAGGCTGGCCTCCAACTCACAGAGATCCGCCCACCTCTGCTTCCCAAGTGCTGGGATTAAAGGTGTGCACCACCAACGCCCGGCTGAGACCCTCATCTTAAAAAATACAATAGACAGCAATAGAAGAAGATACCCAATATCAAGTTGTGGTCATCCATATGTGCAAAATCTCACAGAATTAAAGGGGACACTGTTCCAAAATAGCAGAGATTTCAATATTCTATTTTCAACGTGCAAATAGGCAACTTACTAAAAGGAACTAAATGCAAGGCATTCTAGTATGGCAGACAATCCCAGACTGAGATTTTTGTATCCCATGCCATTCCTATACCACTCTCCAATAAAAACAAACAAACAAAAAATCCCAGCACCTTAAAGAATTGGCTAAATACAGACCTGGGGCAAGGAAAGCCTAAGCAAAGTCTATCTAGCACAGCAGTTCTCAACCTGTGGATCTCAACCCTTTCACAGGGTTACCCAAGACCATCTGAGAACATAGATATTTACATTATGACTCAGAACAGTAGCGAAATTACAGCTACAAAGCAGCAACAAGTATTAATTAGGAAGATTGAAAACGACAGTGCTGATGCTATGTATGATTCCTATGATGCTAGGAAATGGGGAACTCCTCAGTAAGTGCTTTGAGCATCTAATAATCAAATCTGAGATAGTTTACAAATAGAAGTATAGTGCAACTCATGGAAGACACTAAGAATCTACTAGTCTACAGTGATTAAAGTGATATTTACAAGAGGGAAGACTTTTCAGAATTCCAAATAATAGATGTAGAAGAAATGATGGAAATACTTAAGAAAACACAAGTAACAAATGAAAATATAAGAATGGTGAATGAATGCTAAAATTAGTAGAAGAATGTTTAATGAGAATATTTACATACTCTCAAAATATGGTGAAGGGAGCCTAAGATTATTTATTAAAAGTGAAAACAATCTTACAGTGGACTAAAGATAAATAAGAAACAAGTGAAATGATAAAATCTGAGTAAAGTGAATAGTTCTGCTTTATTGTCCGATTTATTAAAATGCTAACTTCCGCTTGATTACCAATATACAGTAAGGAATCTATTACCATATGAAGACTCATGGTGAAAGGTACAGAGGAGTTTTCTGTGCTACTTTTACTCCACGATGGGGCCCCACCCCCAAAGCGTCTTAAAATAAAAATTAACCTAATGCTCTGAAGCTCCCTCCGGGCGGCCTCCTCTGCCATCTGTGAAGCCCGCAGCTTCTCTTCACTCTGCTCCTTCTCAGACTGCCTCCAGACATCGCGTTCCACTTTCATTTTCTCTAAGTCTGATAGTCGGTTCTCGAGTTCTAGCCTAAAATAACAGATGATGATTGTGTTACAACAACTACAATAAAGATGATCTGAGCGCTCAATGTTTTCAGCAACAAATTTAAACAAACTAAGGTACTAAGGACTTACTTTTCATCCTGCAATGCTACCAGTTTCTGATAACCTTCTTCTTTGGCAGCTTGTACTTTACGTATTAACTCACGGTCTTTTTCCACCAGGAGCACTTTGTGATGTTCAACAGTTGACTTAAGAATTTCATTGTCTGACTGCAATCCTAGTACATTTTTAGAAAAAAAATGAACTGTAGTCATGAAAACTTACAATTAATAAGCATCTGAAACCCAGTAAAACAAAAGAACACACGTGGTCTTTTGGACAGATATTCTTAAAGGTCCTCACAGAGTATCGTCGGTTCATCAGAACTTTCGAAAAATAACAGTGAAATAACTTTTTAAATACATATATACACAAATCTTTCAAAATGTACACTTATTCTTTAGAATCTTGGGAGGTAGAGATCAGTGTAGATAACTACCCAGAGGCTTATTTGCTTGACTTCTTACAGGGGTTCTAGAGCCCCAGAATAGTATAATAAGCTGGCAACAGTAAATTAAAAATAAACCAACAACAATAAAAAAACTGAATCTTTCAAAAAGAAACCTAGGACTCCAGCAAATATGCTACATTTCTGACAAAAATATAACAATAAGGAAAGTTTCAAGCTTATTGAGAGAATTCTCAAATTTTGTGATATTTTAAGAGGTAAATAACTATAGAAAATTTAAATTTAACCTTAAAAAATATAATACACCAAACTTAACACTAAAAAAATTATTCTCAAGTCAGATAATATATAGAAATAGTCAAAACAATCATTAATGAAAATAAACTGTACTCAAAGAAAGCAGAGGTCAATTTAAGCAGTTAGATTGTTAAAGTAGTTAACAAAGAAACTTAACCTCTGAGAAATCTTGATACATTTTAAGGCTAAAATGGAGCTTAAAAATAAGCACATGTTGAATAAGGATTCAATAACTGGCCTAGGATTTACAGCAAAAGCAAAAAAAAAAATTATGATTGGAACCTTTCTCCTTATATTCTTCCTTTAGCCTAATAACCAGATGACCTCTAAGTATTTAAAATTATAAGCACATGAAGGACAAGCTCACATTTTCAACGTTTCTTTTAATTCACGCAGTAATCAAGAACTATTATATAAACATAGATAGTTCATTAAAAAGATCACAGAATGAACAAAACATTCAACATAATAAAAATAGTCCCCATGTACTCTAATATTAAAATTCTGTAAAGGCCGAGAATCTGGAAAAGAGCTCTGGTTGCTTTGTTTTAATAATCTGAATTTAGACCTGAAAATAACAGAGAAAAGCATGGGAAAACATATATTACCATCCAGTTCACTCTGAATCTTATTCCTTTCTCTTTCTAGCTCACTCTTAGCTCTGGCTGTCTCCAGTTTGATGTCAGTTATTTCTAGTTTGTTTGAATGTTTGAGCTCTTTCACCTGTTGGTTATTAGAAATTGAAATTATTATTGGGTCATTTTCTTATCATGCAGTACATACACCTAAGAGCATAGGCAGAAATAAGGAAATAATCTGGTAGTACAGGGTGTAAGTACCTTCCAAGAAAGTATCAAAGGCCCAGAACAGCATGTGAGTCCCAGAGATACCAAACAAAGTTACCTTTTCCTAGTGGAACTAAGGCATTACTTACAAATACTTGGATAGAGTCACCAATCTTAACTACACATAACTAACATCCACTGACAATTCAGAACATGGTGGGGTCGGGGTGGGGTACACATGTTGAAACTTTGCTTTTAAAAAGGAAAAACAGCTGGGCATGGTGGTGCATGCTTTTAATTCTAATCTACTCAGGAGGCAGAGGTAGGCAGATCTCTGTAAGTTTAGACCATCTAAGGCTGGTTGGATCTAATTTCAAAACAAAACTAAAAGGTGGCAAAAAGGGCAAAGGCACTCTAGGTAGTAGGAACAGCGTATAAAATGTTAATTAAGAATAACATCATGGGGGGGTGGCGCATGCCTTTAATCCCGGCACCACTCGGGAAGCAGAGGCAGGCGGATCTGAGTTCGAGACCAGCCTGGTTTACAAGAGCTAGTTCCAAGATAGTCTCCAAAGCCACAGAGAAACCCTGTCTCGAAAAACAAAAGTAAAAAAGCAAAAAAAAAAAAAAAAAAAAGAATAACATCATATAATCTGCTCTTTAAACAATGAATTATCCTTTACAATAAAGCACAGGGAAGCATAAAATTTGTGGAGGGATGGCAGGGAATAAGAGTTATTATTGTCTTAGTTGGAGTTACTGTTTCTATGGAAACACCATGACTAACGAGGAAAGGGTTTATTTGGCTTACACTTCTACATCATAGTCCATCATCAGGGAAGTCAGCACTGAAACTCACACAGGGCAGGAACCTGGAGATAAGAGCTGATGCAGAGACCATGGAGGAGGATGCTTACTGGCCTGCTTCCCCAGGCTTGTCCAGCCTGCTTTTTTTGTAGAATCCAGGACCACCAGCCCAAAAGTGGCACTACCCACATTGAGCTGGGCCCTCCCCCCAGCAGTCACTAAGAAAATGTTGCATCTTAAAGAGACATTTTCTTAATTGAGGTTCCCTCCTCTCAGATGACTTTAGCTTATGTCCAGTTGATATAAAATTATCCACCATATTGCTCAACACACTTGCTTAGCTATTCAAGGTAGAATAATTAACTTTGTTTTAGAAAGCTAACTCTGATTTAAAATGAGTTAGGTTAAGAAATAAAAGCAAAGAACGCAACTCACAGCAAAATAATTAATAAAATAGGCCAAAAAAGGACTGACTGACTGAACTTGGAGACTAAATGTGTTTGCATGTGTAAGGTAGAAAGAAGGGTCTTTTATTACAAAATCTGCTTCTTCTAAAACCCCAGGTGAATGTGAAAACAATTTTCAATACTTTCCGTAACTATTCCATCACATATCATTTTTAGTCTGAATATTCCTAGCAAATAATTCTAGTTCATAAGCAGTATTACTTCATCCAACAAATATTTACTGAATGCTTATTATGTGCCAGGTACAATTCTAAAGTCAGGAATACAGCAGCAAATAGTTTTGTCTTTCCAATCACCCAGACTATTAACATTTCACACAAACTTTGAAAATTATATACAAAAACATTAAGCTTTAACCTACAGATATGTAAGATAAACCTGTACTTTGACTTACAACAAAGTTTAAGATTAAAGAATCATAATAGAAAACTACAAACATATTCAAGCCAAAACACAAAATGTGGGATAGGAGGAAAAGATTAAGTTATATAGAGCCCAATAAAACAGAACAACAAATGAAAATGAGAGTTAAGACACAAATCAGGTAAAGGTCCAAGAGCTAAAAAGAAGAACCACCGACAGAATAAAATATTAATTATAAAGTGATAGACAACAACTGACCTTTGGGCTCTACACACTGTGCATACATACGCAGAAAAATGTGTAACACATACACACAGAGAAAAAAGGAAACAATCTCAACAGGGCCAGGTACAGGATTGATGCTGTTGAACCACATATGCTCAAGGAACTTACTTGTTTATATTATATATAACTGAAGATTTTCTTTACTGTCATATTTCTATGATCTTAAAGGAATGGATTTACTTACATAACCAGTAATTGTTATATTTCTAAAATATATTTTATATTTATATATAAAAACACTAAGAGGAATGTTAAAAACATGAAAGCTTAGTGAGTAAACTGTCTGCCTTACAAGCATGAACATCTGAGTGTGGATCCCCAGGACCTATGCTAAAAAGAAAAACTATGTGGCAAGTCACTAATCCCAGAGCTAGGGCAGCAGAGACAGACAGACAGACAGACAGACAGACAGACAGACAGACAGACAGACAGGAGAAACCAGACTAGTCTGTCTTGGCTAGCAAGAGACCTTGTGTCAAAAAGTAAGGTGGAGAACGACTGAGGAAGACAGCTGACCATGACCTTTGTCTCCACACCCCAACGTGCACACAAATGACAAGTTCAAACCTGTGACTTCTGCTATTAGTGCCATAACCACTGTATCCCTTGTGCTCAGGCTTCCAAACTCCCACGGAAACTAGAAACCTCACTCCAAGAGCTGATGGCCTCACCCATCTTTACCATGCTAAGTTAGTCTTAAATGAATGTTTTAAATTGTGGTTTGGTCTATGCTTTTGATAACACACAATCAGATATTCAGCTAAAACAGAATTTTAAATGGAAGCACTAGGCATTTTATAGTTACTCAAAATCTGTTAAAGTAGACAAATCTACAAAGCGAAAGGAGGGGGGCTGGCATCTGTTGCTCTTTAGAGAACCCAGGTTCAGTTCCCAGCACCCACATGGTGGTTCATAATGGTCTGTGACTCCATATCCCAGGGACCCAACACCCTCCTTCTGACCTCCACAGACACAAGGCACAGATATGGCACACATACGTACATGCAGACAAAACACTCATACATCTAACACAAGTAAATTTAAAAATTTTTAAACAAAACAAAAACCTGAGAAAACAATATGAAGGACAAACAGGCTAGTTTAAAAATGTGTTATGCCAGAAGCTCTGGCTATGAATGTCAAAGAGATGATACTTAAAATTCCAACCTTTTTCTAAAATCTGAGATGATATGACTTCCATAACTTAGCTAGGTAGTCACAATTTGGGGGAATGGTTTTCTGTAACTAACTTTGATTTCCAAAGATTGAAAACCTCATGAAGCAGCTTAATGCTACTCAGTGGATGTGAAATTTCATCATTAGGGACATCATTTTTAGGTCATTTATAATAATGCCTTTAATCTGAGCCATTGATACTGGCAAAGCTTTGTTCTAAAGCCTAACATTTACAAATTTAAATAAC
Source organism: Mesocricetus auratus (assembly GCF_017639785.1). Classification (NCBI taxonomy): domain Eukaryota; kingdom Metazoa; phylum Chordata; class Mammalia; order Rodentia; family Cricetidae; genus Mesocricetus; species Mesocricetus auratus. The sequence goes on from NW_024429195.1 coordinate 73,110,158, forward strand.
TTAGTTAAACATACCACAGGTGTTCCTTTGCATTGCAAACAGCCATTTGCTAGGATTGCAAAATGTTGATGAAAATTTCAAGTTGCAAAGAAAACTGTGACACTCACGTTAGAAATACTTTTAAAATTATCCTTCCTGCAATTCTTTTACATATAAAATTTTAGATGAAACTTGCTTTGTCTAAAGTTGAAGGATATATTGAATACTCCATTTACATGCAAACTACTTTAAGTGTGCCTTAAAAAATACAGGCAATTCTCAGCAAAGTGCTAATAAACAAGTATAGAGAAAAAATATCAAACTGCTGCTTTCCTTCAGTAGAATAAGAGACACCATTTATTCTCTAACCTGAAAAAAGAAAGAACAATAGTGGTGGGTGTGTGTACAGAATACAGGAGAAAAGGGTCAGCCCAAAGGTGAGCCAGAGAACTAGGGTGGACCAAACTGGGGTGCAATAGCTCCACCCGCCCAGAGTTAGAAGCCACCACACCAAAGCCTCCCATAACCAATGTCCTACTGCTTCATCTAAAGTTCCAGTTATTGCAGGAACCCTGTCAGGCTACTTGGACCTAAAACAATAAACTGTTAGTACTAGATACTTAATTATTATTTAGCAAAACTGAAAACAATGTATATAGGGCTTGAAGAAAAACTTGAGAATTCCCTATGTCCTGAGTTTACTACTTTGTGCTTTATATCTGTTTTTATTTGGAGGGGGATTGAAATTTTGCTACATTCTTACCACTGCAGACATTTAATCTCTATCTGCTGTCCTAAATCAGGAAAAAGTCACATCATTGATTCAATTCTAATGGGGTTTATACTATATGAAGTTGAAAGAATTCTTAGTGATCAAGAGAAAAAGGTCTTGTTGTACTTAGGAAATTGGATCCCAGTGAAATCAACAAGATATTAAAGATATGAAATAGTTTGCCTAAGGTTACACAATTACTGACCAGACAGTCTCTGGGGGGGAATAAAACGAAATCTGTATTCTTTACTTTCATATTTAAGGATACACTAGAAATAAAAAATAAAATGAATGATTTAGGATACAAAATATGTCCATCTGAATCAAGCTCATGGACTTCCCATTGTATTTCATTACCTAGTCCCAAACGGTATCGTTTCTGAATATAATCTAAATTTAACCCTATAAAGATAACATTTAAAATTAGAAGATATTAACAGCTATGGTTCGGAATGTAGTTCACTGGCAGAATGCTTGTTCAGCATGCACAAAAGCATAAATTCCACTCCTAATGTCACAAAAAGGGAGGTGGGGAGAAGAAGAGAAGAAAAACTAATGTATGTGTATATTTAACCTTTAAAAATGGTATTTGTAACTGAGTGTGGTGGTACACACCTTTAATCCCAGCACTCTGGAGGAAGAGGTAGGTATCTCTCTATTTGAGGCCAGTCTGATCCAGGCTGTCAGTTCCAGGACAGCCAGAGCTACATAATTAGAGAAGCCCTGTCTCACAACAAACATTTTAATGGCCTAGATTTACTTACTTTTACTATCATTTATGTCAGATAAACTAAATGAAACATCAGCTACACAACAACTTGTATGCGTAGATATAAAATCTGCAGTATAAAATAGTATAGATTTTTAAAATTAAATTGGAGTAAGGGACATGCAAATGCCAGGTGCCTATGTGGGAGATCAGAGGACAACTTTCATGAGTAAGTACTAGGAATTGAATGCAGGTCTTTAACCACTGAGCCATCTTGCTGGTTTTTAATAGAAAAAAAGTCAAGGGTGACATCCAATACATTTAAAATTATAATCTCAGTGTTTCAAGAACAAAAACCCAATTTTATCACAAAAAGATTTTAAAGTTAAACTTATACTAACAAAACAGTCATTTCCCAAAACAGAATGCCACTTTATATGAAAAATGGTACCAAGAATATTATAAGCCTGAGTTATTAGTACATTAGTTTTCTGTAGATACAATTACATAGGAAGTCAAATGGTCACAAGATTGCATGACAAGAAAGTGACTAAGATGTTACATGGCCACAGGTTAAAACAAAGAGTGTAAATCACCCATACAGAAACCTATTAACTGGGCTTAAAAGAATTCTAAGGGAGGTGACCTGCAAGGCTGGAAAAACTGACCTCAAGACCAAGGGTTACTAACAAAACCCCCAGTACCAGGGATGGGTAAGTCCTTACAAGTTATTGGCAGGGAGGCGCCAGGCTTTGATATTCTTTCTGCCCCCTCTTCTCCTGGTTGCCATCAGAACTGGACAAGGCTCTTTTGCAAAAGACCCCACCCATCAGGCATGTATGGTATCGAGAAACCAAACTGGAACTGAGCTGAGAACCTCCTCCCTATTAACTAGCTGTCACAGTCCCATAACAAAGTTAATCAGATCTTTAAAGGGAAAAAAAGACGTCAGATGGTTTAAGTCTAACTTCCAGTAAGCATTATATTTTCAGTGAAGCCATGCTACCTCAGCTGTGGGGTGAGGGGGAGGAGGGACCACTTTCTCTCTTCTCACTCTGTACACTGCCCATGAGCCATCTCAGGAAATTCTTGGCCAAGAGTGCATAATGACTAGACAATTCCTTTAGTTGAATATTTCTACTATGCTACAATTTATATAACTGCCCTGATAAACATAAAATGACTTCACTGATTTGGAAACCAATCTTACTTTCAAGGTCCAAAGACTAAAAACTGTAATATGTTAGTAAGTATCTGTTAGATCTTATGATAAGCATTTTACTTATAATACCTCATTTAATTTTTCCACAATTCCATAGATACGTATATGGAGACAGCTATCAAAGTTTCAAAGAGAGATATACAAAGTTACAGAGCTAATTAAAAAAAAAACTAACTTAAATTCAGTCTGTTTACCCCAAAGTTGATCTTGATGTTCTACATAACACTTTTGTTGCTGTTATCTTATTTCTGGTGTTGAACTACCTTATATACACATATTGCATTTGATAGGGGAAAGCTGAATTTGAGAAAAACTTCATGACATAAAGATGACTTAAGAACATTCAAGTTACATTTTAAGAATGATTTAAAAGCAAATTAAGTTGTGAAAATTACTTACTGAAGAAATATAACAAGTATCTGCTACGTGAATGTGATTCTCCAGGAGGCAGATGGACTGCAGTGATAAAAGTAATGGCCTTGCTATCATGGAGCAGACATTGGTTAAAGGAGATAGTGGTAAGGAGAGATTTAAAAACAAGTAGGGGTTAGAGTAATGTCTCAGTGGTTAAGAACATTGATGCTCTTGCAAGGGACTAGGTTCTGTTCCAGGAACCCACAAAGTGGCTAAGAGCCATCTGTAATCCTAGTTCCAGGTAATCAGAGCCCTGTTCTGGCTTCCTTGAGCATCAGACACACATGTAAAACAATAAATGCATACAGGCACACACAGAAAATAAAAAATGAATACAAAAAGAATGCTACTAAGAGCTATGAAGAGGGGAAGGAGAGATGGTTCAGCAGTTAAGAGCACTGGATGCTCTTCCAGAGAATCCAGGTTCAATCCAAAGCACCCATGTGTGTGTTAACTCCAGTTCCAGAGAACTGACTCCCTCACACAGACATACATGCGGGCAAAACACCAATGCACATAAAATAAATAAAACTTAAAAAAAAAGACCTATGTAGAAAAACAGAACAGATTAGGAATACAAAGGACAAGACAGAAGATGGAAAATGTTAGTTCACTATTTTAAAGACAAAGAAGGCAGGCCTCTTATATTAGGTTACAACTAAAGAAAGGAGGGAAAAGTTCATGGCAGGCACATGCACAAAGACCCCAAGGAAGAGTAGACTTTTTCAAAGCAAGTCAGTGAGGGAATGAAGTGACTAAAAAGGAAAATGGATGTTGATTGCTGAGGAAGGACTAAAGAGTCAGGTCATACAGAGCTCTGCATGGGTAGAGAATACAAAAAACAGCTAGAAATCTATCACATTTAAAAGACAAAATGAGGGGGGGGGAGATTTCACTATAGGGAATTCAAACACCAATTTCTACATCATTGTGTAATCTCAAGCTCTCTAGATGAAGTATGGCAGGCAACTCACTTCACTGGTCAGCGTACTTATTTCTCGGTCAGCTTTATGCAATTTGCTGATTAAACAAGTGTTTTGTTCATTGCTTGATTGTAGCTCTTTTTCTAAGCGTTCAGCCTGTAGTTTAGCTGACTGCTTTTCAGCCTTCAAAAGATTTTAAAACATATATGTAATCTTTCACATTTATTGCAATAAAGTAAGCATTATATACAATATATATGCAATCAGACACAAAAATAATTATTAAAAATTTAAGCAACAACTAAGTCCCAAAGTAACAGTTTTCTCAAACCAACCTGTAGAATTCAAATCTTTTTCTTTCAGGAGAGAAGGCACTTACAACACTCGTTTAATACCTCAGTCTGGGAAGGCTGGCATAATTCTACCATGGTTTAGACTTTCTAGCCCACAAGTTATAGAAAAGCATTTTAGAAGACAGAAAAGGATGCTGACAAGTCCCAGAGAAGTGGGTAAAACTTGCTGTCCACAGCCTGATGACTGGAAATAGATCCCCAGGTCCTAAATGGTGGAAATCGAGTACCAATTCCTACTGGCTATCCTCTGACTGCGTACTCACACACGTATCTGTGCACGCCAAACAAAAAATATAAAATAGCTGAAAATCCACAATCAATGAAAATTTTTTTCTAAAGGAAGAGATAGATGCAAAATTTCAAAATTCTCAACTGTCCTGGAGCCTCCTGAAGTACCAGCAAAAAAGCTTTTGACCTTAGCACACAATTAAGATTCTCATTGAAGTATCTAAATTGACAGAAATTTCTTCAAAGTGATACATACTCAAAGTATTCTTTTACCAGAGAGGAAAAACTAAAGGCTTTTCAACATTTCTACTCAAGATAAATAAAATGACAGTGTCTTTACACTTACAAGATAACCTCAGTTTTCTAATTTCTATGCATGTTTACTATACTAAATAAGGACTGTATTCAACAAATAACTCAGGGAATAACAATTATTTCCTTAAAATATAAAACTACATTCTTTGCATACAACAGCAGCCCAGAAATGCTGGAGAAAAAATATCTGTTGTCATGTATTTATTTTTCATTTTATCTGACAAATGAGAAAAACTAAATAAGGCTCTTCTGAAAAATGTCACACATGAGCCATCTATCTTTGTCATCATTAACTTATCCTGAAAGCCACTTTAGATGCGTTGGTCAAAGTCCACACGCTATTCACCAGCAAATACTCCTCTTATTCTGTCACTGTGCAAATATACTAAGGACTGTGAAGTGGCAACCTAAACAATCTTACTGTTAACTAGCTAGTCTAAGGTTCAAAAACACTGACAAGTTTAACACTGATAAGTACTAACAAAAGCTTTACCCTCCCCTCTAAAAATATTTCTGCTCTTCACAACTTACCAAAGCACTCCATATACCAACTGGCTGCCAGCCATCATTTTGTATTTTGAAACTGGATATACTACAAAGCATGTGCCCATAATCTCCTTCCAGACCAACCATTGTATAACTATCCCAAAGGAAGAAAAACCAACTCTGACCAAACTAAATGGAAATGTGAAGTCTCTGTTCCATCTTAGGCCCAGGCACCAAGAGGCATACACATGAGTAAGATGGACACCAAGAGTTTCTCGAGTGATACCTCCCAGAGGTCCTAGTGTGGTTCTGCCAACATTTTCTTTCTCTAATGAACTCAAGGAAAAAATTCAGTAAAGATTTGTATGCATCAGTAGCCAGTGTTCTTTTATCACTTTGGCTAGAATCTGTTATAAATTATATGTAGCACATTATATCTGCTCAAATAGGATTTTTGATTTTAAGACTTTTAATTCTAATATAAGAAATTTATGATTATTTTTGTTTTCAGACGATTTTAGTCTTGAAAAATTAAGAAAGCAAGTTACATATCCTATTCTGTGACATTTTAAGAGTTAGGTCATTTAACTTAGATGATTATTCCAAAAGAATACATATCTCCTCCTAAATGTAGTAGCACAGCTACTGCTGATGAATCAAAACCTTTCTTCTTTACGAGTACACTTGGGACTACACAAATGCGTCAGCCTTAGACTGGCGAGCATGTGTTTATACTCTAAAACCAAAGGCTTGTCGAGTGCACCTTTAAAACTCATGCCATACTCTACTGGGAAGCAATTAAAACCTTACCTCCAAGGACCTGAGCGCAGCCTGCATCTCAGCCAGCTGCCTCACCTGTATTCTTTGGACACTTTCTACATGAGCACCAGAGTTCTCTTTCTCAGCCCTTAATTCTGCTACTTCAGCCTCTAACCCTTTCAATTTCTGAAGCAAATGGGTTTTTTCTCGAACAAGTTGCTCCACTCGTTTGCTGTCTCTCGTGGGATCAACACTGAGCAGCTGGTTTTGTAGTTCCTCTTTATCCTTCTCCAACCGCGCAGCCTAATAATTTGAAAAGAAGCATACGAGCTCTAAATTATTGAATTTTCAGTCATGAACATGCTTTACAAGTCAGTAAATTAAAATTAAAAATTACACAACATGAAAGCTCAGGTTCACAAATGAAGGAAAAAGAAAAAAAAACCAAATGTCACGTTCTTCACTTTGTAGCCAGCATGACTCAATTTTAAGGGCAAGAACGTCCTCCGACTTTCCCTCTCTCCCCCCACAGTGTCTGGCACAGGGCTTAATCAGTTGCTGACTAAAATTGCAAATTGTAAATACTACCATAAAATAATTATTTAAAATACAAGCCCACAATACGAATTCATGCAAGGCCAATTAAATGATCACTCCCAAATTTGTCCTTTTATGTAACTGTTAATTCTTTGGCTATGTCTAGGCTAATAAATCATCTGTTTGAGAGCAACTAATTCACACAAAATCTGTGTAAATAAATACAAACACAATGGATGAGCTTTTAAAGTGACCGCCACCTATTCGAGGTCTAACTGTAATGATAGCCTAGGTCTTCTTTATCATGTTCACTATTCCAGGGTATATCACAGTAACCAAGAAACAAGAAGATACAAGTAGTCTCCTCCTTCAATAACACCTCCCACTGCCAGATCCACACCCTCCTAATGAGTAGGCTCCAGTTTCCTAAGACCCAGAGCATTTCAGAGGCCCCTTGCATCTCAGGATTAAGGGACAAAGCACTGAGAATAGACCTCTTCCCCTATTAACGATCTTGCTAATTTTCTATAACTCATCATTACTTCTACTTTTAGTTCTTCATTCCTTTTATATATTAATTTCCCTCTTCTTCTGTGTGGTGCCAGAGATTGATCCAAGGACCTTGAACAAGACACATCAGTGTTCTATATTGAAGTACAAATCCAGCCTCACTAGCAATATTTTTATTTTTTCTTTATATTGGTGTTTATATTATTCAATTGAACCACTAAAAAATGAACACTCCAGGCTCAATCTACGTCAAAGGAACATGAAAGAAATGCTGTGGGACACAGACAAAGTTGGCAGAGCTCTCAATAAAGTAAAGAAATAAGAGGCTTCTACAAGGTGTTTCCTCTTCTTCAAAAAGGCAGTTGAGGCTCTCTCTGATCGTTTTCAGCCCTACAATTTAAGGGTTCCCAGTATGATTTTGTGCATGAGGGATTAAAGATATTAACAGGGCATAAAGATGGAAATACCCAGTATATAAACTCATTTTTTTCCAGAAAATTCATCCATGAAGTTAAATGTCAAATGCCCAACTAAGGGCTCAGTGATATACTCATGCAGTACTCACAAGACTCCACAGTCTAATTCCCAGTACCATGCCACCCACCCAAGAAAACCACCAAATAAACAGAAAAGGGCATAACTAACTAACAACTCGGTTCTAGTCCCCATCCCATATTCTTCATTTTTTTCCTTCAACTAACTATATGACTTTGTATTAATTCACATTATTTCTAAATTTTAACTTTTTAAGAATTGTATACATAAACTCTATTTATATCGTTTTCACCCTCCCTATCTCCTCTTTAGCTCCTGTGATCCCCCTTCCTCTCAAATTCATGGCCTTTTCTAATTATTGTTTCTACAAATATTGCAGGTATACACACACATACACTCATACTCCCTTTTGAGTCCAGTTACTGTCACCCATATGTACATATATTTAGAGCTGACCACTTAAAAATAGGAACTTATCAGGGTCTCTATCTAAGGAAAAACCAGATTCTCCCTCCCTCAGCAGTCACTGACTGCCTGTAGCTCTCCATTTAGGGGTGGAGTCTTGTGGAAATTTCTCCCATCTACTGGCATGTTGAGTGGTATAGTCTTTTGCAGGCAACTATACTGTTTAGAGTTCATGAGTGCAGTACCTCTGACATATCTAGAAAACACTACCTCATAGCATTGTCCTGGTTGTCTGTCTCTAACAAACTTCCCATCCCCCTTCCCATGATGTTCTGTGACCCTTAGGTATAGAGGTTGTATTGTAAATGTCCCAAAGAGAGTTGTGCACCACACAGTCACATGTCCTTTATATTCTGACCAGTTGCGGATCTATATAGTATCATCCATCTGCTGCAAAAGAAGGTTTTTTTTTTTTTATGAAGAACGAGAGATGTACTTCTCTATGGGACTAAAGGTATTTCATACAGTTGAAAGTTACATTATTTTAGAAAAATATCAGTAGGTGCCCCTCTAGGGTCCATGATCGCTTCATTGGTTCTTTGCTAGATTTACAATAGCAGGTACAAGTTCTCTTCTACTGAATAGGCCTTAAGCTCCAATTAGTCAACTGTTTGTTTATCCAAAAATAGAGGTGCCATTAATCCCCTGTTGTGGTGTCCTGCCTAGCCAGTAGTTCACAGACTTTACAGCTGGGTGGGACTGTTGGTAACTTTGCTCCCTTGGTAGCTTGCATGGCGCCTTCCAGACGAGTACCAGCTTGATTCCTCAAGCCCCATGACAAAAATACGTGGTATCTTCAGCAAAAGGGCCTTACCTTCAAGTTGTAGGAGACAATCAAGGGCAATGGTGCTAGCCTATATTGTTTTGGAGCTTCTTGGACAGCCCTGGTAAGTCACTGATTTTTCTTCCAGCTTCAGTTTAAATGACTGACTTACACTGGCTGATTTTTAAGGTACCGCATAAAGTAACTCAAATGTTTTGTTTTGGGCAGTGGTGGGGTCTGAAGGCAGGCTCATGCACATGGTAAAGGAGCACTTAACCACTCAGCTACATTCTCAGCTGCAAACACCGTTAATATGCTATTGTTAGCGGTAGGATGGTTCGTCTAGGGCAGGAGTCAAAGTATAACACAGGTATAGACTAGACAATGGTGCCCTCAAGTAAGATAAAAAGTGAGTAGTAACACTATCTCTTACAGTGCCACTTTACATAAGGCCACACAGCTAATACTTGAGAGGCATCTGTATAATACCTACAAAGATAGTTGAGGCAGTGACAGCTACCAAGATTAAAGTTAATCAATTCAATCAAGATTAAATTCTATATTTATAATTTTTTAACCAGAATTCACTATCAAAAATCCTTCCTAGCCAAACTGGTGACCACTGCTTTCTAGTTACCAAACTCATTTATCCATTTGCACAATCAATACTAAGTATTTTGTATCCCACACTATGTGAGGCAGTAAAGATGTGTACAGCTCAGCAGGAAACCTCTGCAGGTGAGGAGCCTGTTGTACTCAATCACTGCCATAACAACACTCCTTGTTCATTCATCTGGGCAGACTTTGGACACATCCTCAGCTCTTCCTTCTTCTTCCATTTTTAATCAGATTCACATGTCATTTTCCTTGATGTCCTTCATTTGTTTTGATCGCAATTCTTCCTTTCAATTTCCAAAGGTCTTTCTCTAATTTCTCTTCTTTGACATCTATCCAAATGTGCCTGTACTGCAGTTACATTCACATTTACTTTATCCTCTTCTAGAATAAAAACTTGCTTGACAGGTAAGACAACACTTGGTATTAACTAATTTTACTTTTCTAAAAGTTGAAGTAGAAGAAATGGACAGAAACAGATCAGGAGTTCTAAAGAGTAGTTGGTTTCCTTTACAAAGGACAGTAGTATCAATTCAATTCCCAGAAACACATAGGAAAAGGGAGTGTACCTAATTGCTCTATCCATCTTTGTTTTTATTGCCTTTGTGGTGTAGCACACAGAAAGAGTTAAGCACACAGACTCTAGAATAAAGAGCCTAAAGCTTTGCTTTTCAGTATTTTATAACTACTCTATACTTCCTTCTGGCTTGTAAGAATGTTGTCACTCTTGCCTTTCTTTTTCTGTATGCAATATCCTTCCAAAGATCATACCACATTGCCCGGGATGGCTTTGAACTAAGCAGTCAAGGATCACCTTGAACGTTTTTAAAAAATATTTTTATTTCTTAATTATGTGTGTATGTGTGTATGCACTTGAGTACAGGTACCTGTCCACAGAGGTCAAAGGGAGGTGTCAGATCCCCTGAAGTTGGAGTCATAGGCAGTAGCGATCCACCTGAGTTTGCTGGGTTTTCTATAAGAGCAATATCTTAACCACTGAGCCCAGCCCCTCACCTTGAACTCTTAATCCTTCTAACTCAGTCTCCTGAGTGCCAGGAATAAAAGCATGTATTACCAAGCCTTGGTTGGTTATTTTTTAACCAAATCCTTTATTATCAGAAAACGATAGAGTATATAATATGTCAATTCAGTGTTTGCATCTATTGCTATCTTACATTTAGTTTTGAAACTCTCTTGGTTTTGACATGAGATTAATGATTTTCAATTATATCTTGAAATAGTCAAGAATTTATGTGACTCTGAATCAAAACTAAAATTTGTTTTGGTTCTTAAAAAAAAATCACTGTTGAAAGGAAAGGATAGTGTGGCGATTTCAAAGAAAATGGTCCCCAAAAGGAGTAGCGCTATTAGGAGGTGTGGCTTTGTTGGAGTAGGTGTGGCCTTCTTGGAAGAAATGTGTCACATGAGAGTGGGCTTGATGTTTCATATATGCTCAAGCCACACCTACTGTCTCAGTTCACTTCCTGTTGCCTGAAAGATGTAGAACTCTTAGCTACCTCTCCAGTGCCATGTCTGCCTGCATACCACCATGTCCCATCAGGACAATGACTGAACCTCTGAAACTGTAAGCTGCCATCACAGTTAACTGATTTCCTCTGTAAGAGTTGCTGTGATCATGGGGTCTCTTCACAGCAACAGAAACCCTGACTAAGACGGACGACGACGTACCACCTCACTGTCACTGAATGACGGACAGACGGCGTACCACCTCACTATCACTGAATGACGGACAGACGACGTACCACCTCACTGTCACTGAATGACGGACAGACGACGACATACCACCTCACTGTCACTGAATGACGGACAGACGACGTACCACCTCACTATCACTGAATGACGGACAGACGACGACGTACCACCTCACTGTCACTGAATGACGGTAAAGCTTGCGCTCTACTCTCCCTCCTCTGATGAAACACAGGCAGGGAAGGGCACAGCATCTCACACCTGCATTACCCATGACGACACCAAGGCAGGCTGTGGGAGTACTTTACTACTCAGAGAGACTATCTTTGCTATTAAGAAAGCTGGTCCTATAGAATGATTTAGAAAGCATTCCTACTACTTTCTGGCAAGTATTATCGAGAACTGGCATGAGTTCATTCTTAAATGTAAAAATCACTTATTAGCTGCCAGTTGTTTTCCACTGTATGCTAGACCCTGAAATTATGTTTTTAGTGCTGGGTTCTTTGATTCCCTTCATATTCCTGGATTTTTATCCTGGGATAGAGTTACAAGACAGTAAATCATCTGATCTTTCATGTCTCGCTGTGTATTTGTTAGAACCAGAACATTTAGTCTAGAGAGAACTTAATTTATCATCCTGGCTGGCTGATGTAAAAGCAAATCAGTTCCATGTGAACTCTGGGTATTGTTCTCCCTGGACCATTTTCAATCCTTCTCTGGCTTTGTAAAGTTTCCTCACACATAGGCACTAACTAGTAATCAACTAAAAACTCAGGAGCTACCATGCAAAATACTAACATACTCTTATACTGTGTCCTTCAAGTTCACTGGCATGGCCTTGCACAATCTCATCTTTCATGAGAGGAAAATATACTAGCAGTAACATTTTATATATTAGTAATAGCATTAGTATAGTATTATACTATACATATATTATACATTATAGGAATAATATATTATGTTATATTAATAAAATATGTTATATTAGCATATTACTATACTATAATATACTAATATATTTTATATATTAGTGATAACAATTCTTTTCATCAATAAAAATAAAGCCAACAAAATCAAGAGACTAAAGAATACATACAATCACCACCACATAAGCACATCAGCTGATTTTAAAAGCAAAGTCTAAACTAAAGCAACACTATAAAGAACCTCAGCAGTTGCTCTCAACATACTGATTCTTCATTTTACATTTCTATTTTCCACAACAGAATGTCCACAGGCCATAAAATCTGTCATACTTAGAGATCTGAACAAAGCCTTTTACAATCACAAATAATATCAATCAGCTGAACTCTTAACAAAACTGAAGCTGTTGGGCAGTGTGGTAGTTTGAATGTTATAGGACCCCATAACCTCACAGGGAGTGGCACTATTAGAGGTGTGGCTTTGTCGAAAGTAGGTATGACCTTGTTGGAGGAAGTGTGTCACTATGTGGGCAGGCTTTCAGGCTTCCTAGGCTCAGGACACCATCCAGTGTCTCAGTTAACTTCCCGTTGCTGAAAGATTTGGATGCTCAGTTACTTCTCCAGCACCGCCTCTGTCTGGATATTCCCTGTCAAGATGATAATGGGCTGAACCTCTGAAACTGTAAGCCGCCACCCCCAATTAAATGTTTCATTTGTAAGTCTCTTCACAGCAATCAAAACCCTAACTAAAAGAGGTGGTTACTGATCAGAGTGATAATCTCAAATCATCGATCATTTCAAACTTAAAACTCTCACACGAGAAATGAGATTTGAGAGTTAGGATATCTACTACTATTGTGGAGCTAGTTGATAGCTTTGTGAAATTTCTGACTATTTGATATTTTGTGCCCCAGCTTCTAATTTCAAATGAGTAAGTCATCTTACTATTAAATGAAAATGAAATTATACCTAAATAAAGCATTTAAAGCTGTAAGAATAAATAGTTAAGTGCAAAACCCCATTTTAAGTATCCATAATGTTCAAGAACTATTATGCTAAGAACTTAAATGATCGAAAGTTTAGATAGTTTCTTATTTATGGAACAACCAAGAAACTACCCCTGATAAGAATAAATCAGTCTAAGCCAAATACTGTGGTCTTAGCTTTTTTAAAAGCTTAAAACACTAGATATATGGTAACTGGTAAAGGGAGGTAAGGATTCCAAATAAATACAATAATATAAATAACATTTAACTGCTTTTCTATATAGTATATAGTACACTGCTACAAATATCAGCCTAGTTTTATAAACATTAGAACATAATTGCTACTTGTTCCTTCTATTGTAAAAAATCATTAAGAGTAAGACAGAGGATTAAAGAAAAGAACAGTTTTAGCAAAAATAGAAGACAAACTGCAAAATGAGTAAAACAGCTGCTTAAGGCAACAGAGATGAAATAAGAGTACATGCTGTAGGGAGTGTTGCAGTGGTAAGTGTCAAAAACAAAACTTGAGGGTGATGGTTTATAGTAACATCAACAAGATACAAAGCCTTAAAGGAGACCTACCTATAAAGTGATTGGTCCTAAATAGAGAGCAGTACTAAATAAGGAATCACATAAGTAATATTTACAGAAGAAATTCTCTCTCCATGACTATGGGCAACATGAGACTGTGTGATATAACTATCTCCATTGGCTATGGCAAAATGAAATAAACAGTCAAAAGAAAACACAAGAAATTGCTGACAAAGAAAAGAAAACAAATACTTCACTAATAAGTAAAACGTAACACACAACTCTTGGGACTTATAAAAATATATAATCATAAAATTGTATCCATTACAACAATCTCTGACAAACCAGTATAACTAATTACTTACCTCTAATTCATATTTCATTTTTTCTTCTTCTGAAATACGAGTAAACTCTTCCTTCTGGTGCTCAAATTCTGACTTGAGAAATGTATGCTCATAGCGGAGCTTATTATATTCAGCTCTATACCTTTCCACTTCCTAAATTACAAAGAGATTGCAATGCATGACAAATTCAGAAGTGAAAAATGTGTGCCTTCTCTAAAACTCGCTGTACAGTATAATTTTTGGTATATTAACAGCCATTCTGAAAGGAAAAGATAAGCATAACAGACATGTGAATGGCAGCAAGGGAGTTGGCTCAGCAGTTGCGGTGCTTCCTGCTTGAGAGCTCTGATGCCCAGAACCAATGTAAACACTTGGTGGACCCGATGGCTTGCTCGTAACTGAGAGCACAGTAGCTGGCCTAGCTGGGTCAGTGAACTTTGTTCACACGAGAGACCTGCTTTGTGAATAAGGTGAAGTAGTACTCAAAGGCTCCTGCCATCAACTTTGGTCTCCACACATGCACTTCAACATGCGCCCACACACCCACATACAAGAGCACATACACTTCATGCAAGCCACTCACATACACTTTACCCATGAAAAAGGAAAAAGAAAAATGAAACAGATTAGGATCCTCCTTGAAATAAAATACCATTCAAACAAGACTTTGTCTTCACTGATTTTTATTGTGGTAACAAATGTAAAACATCACAAAAGTCACCACCTCTGGATTTAAATCTTAGTTAAGAACTTGGCATGTCTTTGAAATTATAGCTACATTTTAGCAAGCATAACAAATTATAAAATATCACTCTCTAAAAGTCAGACTAGATAACTTCAAAGTAGAAAAAAGGTTATTTGAATACTTAGTATACTAACTTAGAGTTTAATCAAATATTACAACAGTTCAACTCAAATATACTAGCCTGAAGAATACAACTTTCCACCTTTCCTGATTACCAGAAACACCTTAAGTGCTCTGACTTACCACCAAACAACCTATAAAAGCTGCTGGCCCTCTGACTATGCAACAGGAATCTTATGCAACAGAGCAGTCAGCTATGGAAGATTCCTGTACAGTATTTTAGACTACTCCAATCTCCCAAAGGGGTCCATTTTGAAGGGAACAGTAATCATTTAGATGTGTAAGACCTAATATATTTGTTTCAAAAATTAGCATATAAAATGTCTAGGGCAGTACCTAATTCACGTCTCTGCAGTTTTTTCCTGTCCCTTTATCAAACATTTAGTAATGTCAGAAATCCGGTCTTGACCCCAAAGTAATAATGAGTAGTTTTCTTTTTGAGGTTGTGTGATGTTAACACTGATTGTCCTTGGCAGGATATAGGGTCATCTAGGAGCAAAGCCTCCAAGCACACCTCTGGAGGACCGTCTAGGTGAGGGTGTCTCTGTGAACACCTGTGAGGGTTAGCCAGGGCAGGTTAACTGAGGTGGGAAGACCCCTCTGTGCGGGCGGCACCACTCACTGTGCTGGGGCTCTGAACTGGAAAGAAACGAGAAAGGAATGCATGAGCATTCATCAGCCTCTGCTTCCTTGGCAGGATTCAATACAGCCGCTACCTCATGATCCTGCCATGCCTCCCTGCCTTCATGGACTGTACCCTCAAACTGTAAGCCACTGCTCCTTCCCAAAGTAGCCTCTGTCAGGGTATTAAAGCAACAGGGAGAGTAACGAATCCAGTTCACATGAAATCCACCCTTTCTTTCAGTTGTCAAGTATCATTTCACCTACTGTATGTTAGGAACTAGTCTTAGGAACTTGTGAACAAAAACAAGTTCTTCTTTTCATGCAAAGGAAAGGAACTGCTAAAACATTCTATTGTGTTCTTCCATTCTAGAAGCACTAAAACAAAAGCCACAATAACTAAGCAAATTAGCATATTAGAAGGTAAGAGGTCCTGCAGAAAAACTAAACTAGAGCGGTAAGAAACTCCAGGAAGTTTAGGCGGTGGCAGGAGAGCAGGCTGCAGTATTAAGTGGGAAAATGGGACAGAAAGCAGGCTTAGTGAAGAAGTAACATTTTGGGCAGATTTGCAAGAGATTAAGGAGTCAGTCAAAAGAGATCTAAAAAATATTCAAGGCAGACATAGCACTAACGCAAACACTCTTGAATCACACCATTTCTTGAACGCCAAACAAATATCAGGAGACCAACCTAGAGGAGGAAGAGAACAGAGAGATAATGGAGTCCAATCCTATCAGACCTCAGAGACCACTGTAGGAACTGCCATGCAAAGGATTTGGGTAAATGAAGGATTCTTTTCACAGAGACACGAAGATGAATGCAGTTATTCTATCTTAGTTACTTACTTCATCAAGACTCCGGAACCGCTCTCGCATTGGAGCTTCTAATTCTTGTTGTATTTGGGCTTTTACCAATTCCAGTTTTTGTGGTGTTAATACCTAGTACATAAAGCAATACAAACACCTATAAATACAAAAATGCCAAGTTTCTTCTATGACAAGTACTAATTATAGACATTTTTACACTGTGGTTAATTTGTATAATCCTTAGATATGACTTATCAGGGACAGGGGACTAGCTTAGCAGTTAAAGCACCTGCCACACAAGCAAAGGGTGTAGCAGCCTGCCTATAATTCCAGACTCAGAAGGTGGAGACAGGATCCCCGAGCAAGCTGACTAGCAAGACTGGCCTTTCTTGGCCGATACTGGGTTTGACCTAGCTCTCCTCTGGATGAATAAGGGAGAAGAGCAATTGAGGATGGTTCTCAACATCACCTCAGGCCTCCACATGCATTTCCGTATACAGGCTCTCACACGTGTTTCCACAAGTATGTAAAGACATGCATGCACACATGCACTCAACACACATACACAAAATGAGTAAAAGAGAAAAAATAAATGGTACTAATTCCTGAAGGAAGACTTTAAAAATCTCAATCTTGGTATCCAATAATATGACTAATGAAAAAAAATCATTGATAGTTTTTATATCAGACAATTGTGGTGCATGCATCCCAGCACTTAAGAGGCAGAGGCAGGCAGATCTCAGAATTCGGATCTCTGAGTTTGAGGCCAGCCTGCTCTATAAACTTAGTTCCAGGACAGCCAGAGCTATAGAGCTATACAAAGAAACCATCTCAAAAGTGAAAAAGTGAGACAGGGCCCAGGCTGCAGCCAGACCTGTGTTGATATTCAAGGTTCCTGCTGCCATGGAAGGCTATACCACTGCTGAGGTCTGGGCTGACACCTGGGTCAGGTGGGTGTTAGAGGGCCATGCTGCCTCTGGGTTCATGCCATTCTGGGTGACCTGTACTGCCAACCAAGGCCATGGTGACATCTGGACCTGGGCTGCTACCCAATACCGTGTCTGCACCCATGGTCCAACTGCAGCTGGAGTCTGTATAGACATCTATGGCCATTGTCACCACTAGGGGCCATGTGGATGTCAGGGGCCTGGGCACACCTAGGGATAAGTTGGTATCCAAGGGCTGAGCCTCTGCTGGGCTATACAGATCTGAGTGGCCTGTGCTGCCACCCAGGGCCATGGTGTTGTCTGGGTCCATATCCCTGCTGCAGCCATGGTCTGTGTTGAAGTCCTAGGCTCCTTTACTATCAAAGTCTGAAAAAACTGGGTTGCACAGAGTGCCCCATGCCTCACTGGCTGTAGCACTTGGAGAGGGAGTCCTGTACCTCTCCTGAGCAGCACAATGGGCTGACCCTGTTGGTGGGGGTACAGGTGAGCCAGCCGTGAAGGCATGAGGATGGGAGAGCTAGAGCACTTTTGTCACTGCCACACAGTGACGGTGACATAGTGGGGGAGGGAGAGATACTCCCCTAGACACCTCACCTGGGGAGCACACTAGAGCTGACACGGTTGAAGGGGAGGGGGCAGCAGCAGGTGAGCCAGCCCTATGGACATGAAAGCAAGCAGGACAACGGCACCCAGCACCGTCCCTAGCATGCCATGTGGTGACATGGGTGAGGGGAATATGCCCTCCCCCACCCACCTCTTGCCACCTGCAGTAAGCAGGAGAGCTGGACTCAGGGACATGGTGATGGAAGGTCTGGCCATGCCCCTCACCAGCTGCAGCACTCGGGAGAGCAGGCCCTGATGGAGTGAGTGTGGGGGAGCCAGCCTGACAGCGAGAGCAGAACAAGCCCTGCTCCTCGCTGTTCGCTGCATTGGGTGAGCCAGCTGGGACAGCGCTGGAGAGCTTGTCCACGTGGTGAAGATGAGAGAAGGCTGGCAGGTTGACCAACCCAGCTACCCCCCAGAACCAGAACCAGGACTATGAACTGCTGGGATATGTGGAGGGGCCAGACCTGCAGATCCAAAGTTACAGGATCTCCATGACACAAGGTAACAATAGGATACCCAAGAGGAGCCCCAGTGAGGGCCCAGTATCAACAGTGTAGCAGAAGCCAGAGGCCTCAAACCAGACCAATGACTCATTGCAGGAGCACTTTCAAGTACAGATATCTGACTAAGGAGTACACCGTGACTCACTGGGCCACACTACAGCTTCCATGCTGGGATTGTTGGTTTCATTCCTGAGGGAGGGTGCAAGGGCAGAGGGTGGAAGCAAGGGAAGAAGGAGGTGAGTGGGACTGCGATGCATAATGTGAAATCCAAGAATCAATAACAAGCTTTTAAAAAATTTAAGAAAGTCAAATTGTTATTCTGACCAGCAAAACTAAATTTGTCTCTATTCTGTCATACTCTCTTAGAGCACTCACTTCAGTGAATAATTAATATTTATGTAAAAGTAACAACATATGGGCACACTTCTTGTTGGTAACATTCATCATTATTTTTCCAACACCTTCGATCGCTGCCTACCATAAAGGAACTACAGAACTCCTGTTTCATGAAATCAATAAAAGAACAAATGAAAAAATGCTGGCTGGGAAATAATATAGTTCATATTTGTTTGAATATCTCTGAAAATATGAATAATGTACAGTTTCATTTGTTTATTCAATACACCACAGTTGCTTGAAATACTACACATTCTCCTGAACGAAAGTCTTCTAAATATAAGACATTATGCAATATATGGCAATTTACATACCATTTTCTTTGGAGTATCTTACATGCAGTAATTTAGCTAATCCCCACAAGCCCTACAAAGTAACTACATTGAAACATACAAAGAACCTAAATAATTTTCTAAAAGTTGCAAAGACTCAAATGAAGAATGCATCCTCCCCTAATAAATTCAGATCCTGGCGTGAAAAGTAAATCATATACAAGTAACAATAAAGTAGGCAAACAAAGTCAATTAAAACTGAAATAATATGGTCTTATGAAATTAATGTGTAGAGAATGACAAAAAAAGATGGAAAGGAAAGGTAATAGCTAAACAAATGGCCCAAAAAGGATAATGATGCTGAACACACGAGGATACATTACACCACTCTGTTTCTGTACATGCTGGAGAATTCCCACAATTAAGAGTTAATTAAATGAAAGGCTTAAATCTCTAGTCAAAGTAATATAATAAAAGCTAGATATCCCGGCCAAATTATGAATAAAAAATTTAAATGGCTTTCAAAATTACCAGACAAAAGGTAAATTTCCAAAGGATGGGAAACAAAGGTGAACAGTGAGAGGACCCAGGGCCTGGCACACAAAGTGTATTTAAGTAGAGGCATATAAACTCCCTGCCTGACGAAACACAACTGAATTCCAGACAGAGTGACAGAGTACCAGAGAAGCATACAAAGAGCTATGAGATCTGCAGAAGGTTTGGACTCACTCAGTACAGTACCAACTGACACATGCTTGTAAAGAAACTACCTAAGCCAAAAAAAGAACCACCTGAAAAGAGTTCACACAGCCTGTGAATAATTCCCGTTTCCAAAAGTCAGAATGAGAACTTCATTTCACAAATAAATGGACCATCGTGAAGGTCTTGTCTCAGCAGTGGAAAGAAACACATACTAAAGGCTTCTCTAACTTAATGTTAAAAGAGGTGAAACCTACAACCATGACACTGTTTGCAAGTGACATGACTGTGACCCAAAACAAAGGTGAAAAATATTGAGAGGAGCACAAAAACATCCAACCTCAACAAAATAAAATCAGTGTTCAGCAGTCAATAAAAAATTTCCAAACATGAGAAGACACAGGACAAACCACCTAACACTGAGTAAGGAAAAAAAAAAAAAACAAGAACAACCTAAAACGGACCCTAAAGTCACAGAAAGATATTAAAACAGCTGTTAGGAAGTTACCATAGCTTCAAAAAACTAGAGAAAAGACTGAACATGTTAAGGAGATCAGGAAAACATAAAAAGACAGTTATGGATGATATTTACAATTCTGAGTTTAAGAAGACACTGCCTGGAACTAATTTACAATTGATGGTGCAAAAGAGAACATCAATAAACTTGGCTAAAATGAATGCCATAGGAATCTCTGAAAAAAAAACACAAAACACATGAAAACAAGACTAAAACTAAGTTAACACAATCTCAGTAAGATAGGAGACAATTTTAAATAACTAGCATCAAAGTATAATTTAGATCTTCAAGAGGTGAAAGAGAAAAAAAATTGAAATATAACACCCCAAATGTATTTGATTAAAAACTGTAAGACAAGTAAGAGCTCAAGACCTATTAAGCTTTATAAATCCCAAGCACTAGAAACATGGTACAAAGGTATGTAACCAAAAATGTTCATAAGTAGTAAACAGTCGGCAAGGGGAGAAACAGCCACCAAAGACTCAGCTCTAAGAATAACAGCACCTTTGCTGTGTGAAACACAAATAAAAAACTGATTTTTAAAAACCTTGCAGGAATTACAGGGGGAAACTATCAACTGAGAATTCAACATCCAGTGAAAACACTTATAGAACAAACTTTTTCAGACATATAAAGGCTGAAAAATAAATCTCAACAGCAGACTCACACTAAAATAAACGGGTTTTTTTTTTTTAAGTTCTTGGGAAACAGGAAAAAATGTTCATATGTATTAGAGAGATGTATGGGTTGGAAAGGGAAAGGGAATGGTTTAGCAGTTATACACAAATAAGAAAGTCACTGGTCCTTAGTAACCCTGAAACCCAGCAGTCAAGCACTGGTCTTCCAATGACTTGGTCTCAGGGCCTCTGTGGCTCATGACTCAGCTTTCTGGGCCCTTCTTTATAGTTTGGTTTGGTCTGACTTGGCTTTTTGAGACAGGGTTTCTCTGTGTAACAGCTCTGGTTGTCCTGGAACTCGCTCTGTAGACCAGACGGGCCTAGAACTCACAGAGATCCGCCTGCCTCTGCCTCCACAGTGCAGGGATTAAAGGTGTACTACACCGCCTGGCAGGCTCTTGATTTTTGTGAGGCTGTCCTTTCTTTGCATGAAAGGGAGCACAGGTCTGCAACCCATTAGGTTTAACAGCCTTCTTTGTGCCAATAAAGGTTTTATGGATCCAAAAGCCTCTGTAGCTTTGTACTTCCTACGCCCATTTCAGCCCAAGTCAGCAGAGCTTCTCCAAGTAAATGTCCCAAAATCACTGTGAGTCTTGTGGGAACATATATATATGTATATATATATATATGTATATATATATATAAATAAACACTGCTGGCTGTTACATGTAACAGTCTCAAATATGAGTGAAGGTGTTTTAGACAATGATCTTTTGGTGCTGTGTGGCTTGACGGTATACAGAGAGAAAATACTGATTGTATGTTCAGAACCAAGACTGTAGTAAAGCCATGCAATGTAGCAAGTTAAGTGTTGCCAGAAATACCTCAGATTCATTAGTGTTTGATTTCGAACCAATTTTTGGACGTTGCCTTTTTTTTTTTCGTGACACTCCCCCTTCATGACTTACGTGATTTAATATACTGTTGGGGCCTACAGTTAAAGAAGCTGTATAGAATATGTGAAAGGCTAGATTATATATCAACTGCAGATAAAGCAAGTAACCATTAGCAACATAGAAACATATTTACCAAAACTACTTATTTCCACTAACTACATGACTAATTTTATATAAAATCTAATATATTTTCTCACCTGCAGTTTCATCTTTTCCAACTCTTTAATTTTCTCTACTAATTCCCCTCTTAACTCTTCAAGGAGCAGTTGGAATTTTTCCTGGTTAGTTTGCTTTTCATGAGACACACGCTTAAGTTCATTTTGTAATTTTACATATTCTTCCTGCAATCTGATTTTTAAAAAAGAATTCAATTTTAAATGCATATTTTACTTTCAAATTCACTGCTTTATATAAAGTAAACCAATACTACAGAAAAACAAGACTGACATAAGACATTCCATTAAACTTGCAATATTTTGTATTCTTTGCAAACTTTCATCTAATTATTGACACTAATTTCTGAAAGTATTTTATTTTAAAAAAGAAAAACAAAAACATTTATCCACCTAGATTTATTTAGTGTTGTATTTCTTGCTGTTTTCAAATAATACTTCATTCACAACCCACTTAATACCAAGATCCCAAATGAATAATTCATTTTTTCTATATTGAGATTTAATACCATAGATTTGAACAAATAATTTATTCTTTCTATATTGTGTTAACTAAATACCCTACAAAGTAACAAAAATGTACCATATGTTCCAGAGCAAACATTCAGTCAAAACAATTCCAGTAACCATTTTTTAAGCATCCATCCCCCCATACTTTATCTCTAAATTTAAGTAATTTACCTTTTATGTTCAATTTTCAGGGCCTGATAATTATGTTTGTGATGTTCGCATCGTACCCTTTCATCGATTAGCATACTTTGGAACTCAGGTTCAGCATTCAGCCTACTGTCTCCACCAGGTGGAAATACACTCGGAAATGTATCCATACTCGTAAGGCAGCTGACAACCATGAAAAGAATAAGATGTGGCTTTCGTATAGTTTAGTTTTCCTTAAGGAGTATTTCCAACTTCTTTCTGGCTAAGGCAGAATCCCAGGAGACCAAATCATGCCTGCAGACAATGCACACAATTAATACTCAGTAACTTAAGCATCCTTCAGTTTTACCTGTTATCAATTGTCTTCCTATCTTTTTATTTTTAAAGTTCAGTTTTTAGATTTCTATCTATTCATAAGCAAATGCAAAAATAAAGCTGAATCATAGGTTCCTGTTTTTCCTTTACTTCTCTGAAGAAACTCACTCTATAACCACCAACTCATATCTTCGAATATTAGCCCTATTAAGTCAGAAGTAAGAACTTTTCCATTTGAAGTCATCTTTGATTCACTAAGTAAGCTGTTTCTCAAAGTTACTGTGGGAACTTTCAAGAGTAGATTCTGATATAAAATATATATTCCAATAATTAGGGGGAAATTATATAGAACTTGGCAAGGAGCAAAGAGGCAATCTTCACAACGATGACCTTCAGTAATAATTGTGTCTGTCTATATGTCATGCTGCGGGAGGCCTTCTGACACACATGCAGACTGCACCTGGGAGGCAGACTCAAGTGAGAAATCAATTAGCACACAAATACTGAGCGTTTCCTATGTGTCATATACTATGCTAAGAACAGAAAAGAAGATCACTTTGCCTATACCCCAAAATACTAATCCAGTATTAAGTACTGCAGTATCTAAATGTTTATTTCATGTACAACTTGAAAATGATAGAAAAAATGTTTTACTATAAAAAATAAAATTAAAATAGTTCTATCCCTTTAACATCATTAACCTTTCTCCAGACTACTATTATACATTTATTTTTCCTTCCTTTATAGGTTATCATGAACTATTTTATTAACGATGGATCTTTGATTTATGGTAACCATTCACTAAATTACTCCATCTTGCTTGAAAAATATAATCTGTGTTAAATTACTATCATGTCTACACATATACACATATGCATATACACAAATACACACCTATAAACTGAAATTTGATTGCCTAGGTTTCCTATTAAATTATACTTTAAAGAAGTGTGTGTGGGGAGTCCTTTAAGGACATTTTTCTCCCTTACTCTTCACTCACTTAAACACAGCTCAATTGACCATATCAATATATTCAGAGATTTCAACTTTCAGGACTCTCTGGAGAAGGCTGCAAGCAGCTCATTCTGGTTTACATCTTACAGAGAACCTTCAGACACTGCATACAGCTGCTACACTGCCGGGGGGTCGGGGAATAGATTAAGGCCAGCCTGGACTACAGAGAGAGTTCCAGACATCCAGGACTACATAGAGAAACTCTGTCTTGAAAACCAAAAGACAAAAGACAGCTGGAAAATCTTAAAATGCATTATTGCCATATAAAAGAATACAATTCTTGGTTATTGGGGGTCTTGTACATATGGTATTTAGCAACATTCTAGTCTCCATCCATTAAATGCCTACAGTACCTCTCCCAGATGTGAAAGCCAAACTATCTACACATATTGCTATCTACAGTCTAACATTTTCACCCCCAATCTCTACCCCATTAAGAATGAGTGGCCTAAGAAGAGAAGTGGGAAAACAGACATTGTAAACAAGAGATTTAAACAAACATCAGGGTTATGGAATAATCTTTTTATATACTGTGAAGATGTGTCTTTGCCAAGGCATTTTCTAATTGGTTTAATTAAAGAACTGACTGGCCAATAGCTACACAGGAAGAAGTTAGGTGGGAGAGTCAAATAGAGAGGATGCTGGGGAAAAAAGGAGGAGTCACGGGAAGCCACCAGCGGGCACAGAGGAAGCAGGAGTGAACATGCCACAGTGGAAAAAGTACTGCCACATGTTAGAGCAGAGCGTAGCTAAGAAACATGGGTCAGCCAGGTGGTGGTGGTGCATGCCTTAATTCCAGTACTTGGGAAGCACAGGCAGGAGGATTCTGTGAGTTCCAGACCAAGCCTGGTCTACAGAGTGAGTTCCAGGTCAGGCACCAAAGCTACACAGAGAAACTCTTGTCTCAAAAAAGAGGGGGGGAGAAAGAAAGAAAGAAAGAAAGAAAGAAAGAAAGAAAGAAAGAAAGAAAGAAAGAAAGAAAGAAAGAAAGAAAGAAAGAAAATGAGTTAATTTAAGTTGATAGAGCTGGTTAGTAACAAGCATAACCTATCAGTCAAGCATTTATAATTAATAATAAATCTGTGTGGTTATTTGGGAGCAGGCTGGTGGGACAGAAAAGTCTGCCTACACATCAGTAATTGCAGAAACATGCAGAATACATGTCTCAAATAGAAAACAAATTTAAAAGAAAAATCATAACTCAACCATATGCACCTTCACAAGAATTTTTGTTTTAACCTAAAAGAAAAAAATGTTGAAAGGAAAAAAGAAGAAAGGCATTGCAAGCATTAATCAAAAGATAGGCGGTAAATCTGTATTATCAGATAAAGTCAATTTTTAAGTCATCTCTCTCCAAACAAACAAAACTAGAAATAATAAGGGACATTCATAATGATAAATGTTAAATAGGCTGAGTGTTAAATAGGGTGGCGCACACCTGTAATCCCAGCACTCAGGAGGCAGAGGCAGGTGGATCTCTGTGAATTTGAGGCCAGCCTATTCTACAGAGTGAGTTCCAAGGCAGCCTCCAAAACAATACAGAGAAACCCTGTCTCGAAAAAAACAAAACACAAAAACAAACAAACAAAGGCTAAATAAACCAGGCAGAAGTGGTTGTTTTAAATTTATATGCACTTACTATGGCCACTAAATACATATGTAGATTTGTCAGAGCCATAAGAAAAAGCAGACAAATGGGGTGAAAATGCAACCACAATTCCTGGTGAATAACACAGCAAGCACATTGTGTGGACTGTTTTCTGCTTGGAAGGCAAAATGTAAGAATGGTTGTCATGTGCATGTGTCTAATTTTATATTTTAAAAACTAACAAATCTTTTTCTAAGGTAGCTGTGCCATTTTCCATTCAACCAACAACATATGAGAATGAATTCTGCTTCCTTACATTCTTGCCAACAGTTGGGGCTGCAAATCTAATTTTAGCCATTTTAGGGAGTATAAAGTGATATCTCATTGTAGCTTTAATCTGCAGTTCCCTTAAGTACTTTTTACATATTTAATAGCCTATAATAGATCTTTTAAATCTGTAAAAAGATCTTTGTTTTAAGAACAATCAAAGTAAAAAAGTAAAAGGCAAAATGAGGGCTAGCTGAGTAAATTTTAGGGGGTAAAAGCCCAAATTTAAAACTTCTCAGTACACTAGTCACTTACATAAGTACACACTTCCCCATTTGCAAATATTAGAAAGCATTTCCCAATACTCTACATATGATCTAGCGAATTCTTAATTTTCAAACACTGTCAAAGCAGCAAAGCCAATCAATCATCCCAGCACACAGGAGGCTGAGGCAGGAACATCCATCACATTTGAGTCTGGTTCAGAGGTCAGAAAAAGCAACACTTTCAAACACAAAAGCTCAATAATACATTACTTCCGCAATAAAGTACTAAGTCTACCAAACATATTTAATTAATTTTCTGGTTTGAAAGAAAAATTGCCTCCAACGGGAGTGGCACTATTAGAAGGTGTGGACTTGTTGGAGGAACTATGACACTGTGGGGGTGGGGCAGGCTTTGAGGTCTCTCTTGCTCAAGCTTCCCTCAATGTGACTGTCCCTTGACTTCCTGTTGCCTGAAAGATGTAGCCCCAGCACCACATCTGCCTGCATGCTACCATGTTTCCCACCATGATGATGATAGACTGACCCTCTGAAACTGTAAGTAAGCCACCCCAATTAAATGTTTTCTTTATAAGAGTTTCCATAGTCACGGTGTCTCTTCACAGCAATAAAAGCCCGAAGACACTAGCTTATTAATAAACATAATAAATACACTTTGATTTCCTCCATGGCAAGAAACATCTCACTTTTGCATACAGTCTCAATACCTACAACAACAAGAAGCATATATTAAGAACTCAAAACCACCAAGTAAACAAATGATATGGCTACCATTAAATGCCAATTTAGTCTCAATTCATTTTTCTCATCTGTATTCAGAAACTGTGGCTTCCAGACTATTTGGGAGCTGAATGCTAGTTCCCCAAAAGTCATCTTCTAATTTCTGGATGCTATGAATATATAATGAAATATTCAAAAATTATAAACTAACCATAGATTATATGGGTAGGTCTTAAATATAATCATGTATCTTTGTAAGAAAAGGTTGGACAAAAAAAACAAAAAATGTCTGCAGCCACAAAAGCTGGTAGAGGAGAGAGGCAGATGGTGGTAGGTGTGAGAAAAGGTTGGGGGGGGGCGTGGACAGATGGATGGACATGTAGTGGCTGAGTAGGACCAACAACATGGTGTGCAGCAGCCTGGAACTTGCACTCCCGCTCAGCCCTTGAACACCCTTGGTTCTGAGCAACGAACAGCATGTCCAAGATGAAGATGAAGAACAGTCCATTTTCTGGTTTGCACCTCCTCAGAAAGACATCTATGGTTCATACTGCCCCTAGAGGCCTCTATGATTTCCAAGATCTGCTGTCCCAGGCTGTGATGAAGCCAGAGGTTCATGTGGATGTCCATGGTCTACAGCAGCTGGGAGGTCCCTGGTCAGAGTTACC
Organism: Mesocricetus auratus; assembly: GCF_017639785.1. Taxonomy (NCBI): domain Eukaryota; kingdom Metazoa; phylum Chordata; class Mammalia; order Rodentia; family Cricetidae; genus Mesocricetus; species Mesocricetus auratus. Next base: position 73,137,688 of record NW_024429195.1, read on the forward strand.
AGTGACGGCCATGCAGATGTCCTTGATCTAGGCCACTGTCTAAGGTAATGCTGAAGTTGGTGGGTTTTACTTGGGGAAGGGGCATATTGATGTGGGTGGCCTGCCCTGCTACCTAGGGCGATGTCTGGGTCTGTGGTCCTACCGCAGCTAGCATCTGTGTTGATGTCATTGGCTCAAGATACCACCAAAGGCTATGTAGATGTCCATGGTCTGTGCTGCTGCCAAGGACTATGATGGTGTCTGTGGCCCATACAGCAGCAAAGGGCTGTGTTGATGTCCAAGGTCGATACTCCCACCAGTGACAGGTCCATGGAGACTGGACCACAGCATATGATCCATGCTGTTGGCTGTTACCTGAAACCATGTGGAAGTCCATGTTCCATGCCCCCACTGACTGAAGAGCAAGGAAGGCCACTTTTGCCATGGTATTAATGACTTTAGATTCACAGTTGAAAATGAGGGACATGGAAGGCTTTTGTGACAAACCCTACTCTTGCCCCACAAAATCAACAACCTAGACAGGAGGCCATCAAAGAGAACTCTTAGAAACTGTAATGGGGATGCTGAAGCACAGCTATCCACATATGAGGGCTTCTGGCTGGGTGCAGGTGAGGACGGACTCAGTTTTCTTTAAGGAGCTGACCACTAGGACTTGACCATGCTCCAGTAAGTATATGGTCAACACAAATTGGACTTTTTGTTGTTTTATTTTGTTTGGGGGTTGTTTTTTCTTTTCTCCCCTTTTCTTTTCTCTGAGGAAGGGGGTGTCACAAGGGTGGGGGTGAACCTGGGAGGACAGGGAAGTGAATACGCTCAGGGTTCATGACATGAAATTCTCAAATAATCAACAAAAATATTATGGAAAAAAATGTAATAGAGCTGAAAAATAGACCATTAAAAGGGGTGGGGACTGGAAATGGCAAAAAACAATCTCATTTTAGAGGTCTAGT
>NW_024429195.1:73741137-73988637 GCF_017639785.1 Mesocricetus auratus
CAGATGCTCTACTAAGTCACTGTGACTCTCTAGCTAACAGACCTGATCATCTCACCTGGGAGCAAGTCTGTACCAAAGAGGGTACTGGTGACCACACATCCTGTCCCCGTCCCTCCCTCCTCCCCCCCAGGACTCAGAGAGCCTGACTGCAGGCTTGTGCTGTGAAGCCACCCCCCTTCTCAGGTCACTTTGCCAGGGGTCCTAATTTCCTCTCCTCAGGGGCCCCATGATGCTGTCTGTCACAAGGGCATACACGCTCCTCAGAGCCCCCACCAGGCTGTTATCTGTCTGTCTCCTCATGGCATCAGTAATTCTTCTAATCAACTAATTGCTCCCAACAACCCAGCTTAGTGGCCCCTTAAACTCCCGGAACCTGAGACCCTTCAATTATGAACAATGATGACATAAATACAAGCTTTTGCATAGATATATATTTCATTACTCTTGGATAAGCACTTCTGGGCCACGTGATGACTACGGTTAAGCTTTTGAAGAATGGCAACTATTTCTCAAAGTCCTTCTTCACCTTTTAAATCCTCCACATTCTCACCAATCCTTTTGTTGCTATTTTTCAGTTGGGGTGTAGTTACACTGTCCTGGCTGGCCTGGAACTCCCTATGTAGAACAGGCTGGCTTTGAACTCATGTCAACACTGCTGTCTTTGCCTCCCAGGGGCTGGGATTACAGGCATGTGCCAATGAACCTGATTGAAAGTGACTATTTGTTCAAGGCCATCCAGCATAGCAGAGTTAAGTCTGCAGCACAGTCTTCCCCAAGGAAGCACAACAGTACCCTGAATGTAAGAGCACTGCTTCCTTACTCAGCAAAGACAGGGCACACGTGAGATAGTAATCGTTCATGGGCAGAATCCTGGCTATGAGATGTTTGAGATTTCCCTTGCTGTACATAACCAGGAATAACTAAAAAATCTGTTGTGCACTCACTCTGTGCCAGACATTGTAGCACGAATAAGAAAAACCCAGAGACAGATATTGGGGTTAAAGCTGAAGTTCAGAGACGCAAAGCGGCCAGTCAAGAGAGGGTTCTTACCTCTACCAATGCTCACACTGAAGGGGTGATCCTAGATTGCTCTGCTCTCCACCAAACCTCAGAATGCCCAGGACTGCATGTCTCTCTTGTCTTCTCCCACTTTATAATCCTCCCTCTGCCCAGCCATTACCACTCCTATCTCCATCTCCCTAGTGCTGGGATCACCTTTGTGTGAGTTCTGTTTCTCTTTTAGTCTGGATCAATTTCCTGTAGCTCAGGGTGGTTACTAACAGAGATCTGTTTGCCTCTGTCTCCCGGGTGTTGGGATTAAAGGTCTGTACCACCACTCTATGGCTAACTAGTGTGGCTGCTGGGATTAAAAGTGTGTGCCACCACTACCTGGCCTCTATGGCTAGCTCCACACTCTGAACTTCAGTCAAGCTTTATTTGTTATATCATAAACAAAATTTCACCACAAGACACTGCTCACAGCAGTGCTATCATTCCATCACAACAATCCTTGAAATAAGGGCAACATCAACCCTATGGTCTACTTCTTTTTGTTTTTCAGAGATGGAAACAGAGGATTAAAGGATTAAGTTGTTCAAAATCACAGAGCTTGAGATTTTGAAATAGTATTGTGTGAGAGCCATAATTTAAATTGAGCTTTACTCTCTCCCTACCCCTGCCTCATGCTGTTTCTGGCCTGTTCTTGTCCAGCTTCTATCTATACTGAAGTGGTAACCTCAGCTGTCTCCACACGGCACTGGACATCCAACTGCTGCACCGTGTAAAGGAAGGCGCCAAAGATTGTGTTCTCCTAACCACAAACCACTCCTTAAAAACCTTCACTAGGCTACAATTAGTCAGGTTAACAGCTGTCTAGAAGAGGAGCTAATATAGTCTACCTCTGCTGTTGTTCCAGATGAAAAGACACAATACAAGTTCCTCAGAGCAGCTATGCATTCTAAAGGAAGATATTTTTTTTTTTTTTTGGTTTTTTACGAGACAGGGTTTCTCTGTTTTGGAGGCTGTCGGTCTAGCCTGGCCTCGAACTCACAGAGATCTGCCTGCCTCTGCCTCCCGAGTGCTGGGATTAAAGGCGTGCGCCTATTATTGATGCTAGTGGTACAAGGTGCAAAAAAAAATATTACATGTGCACAATTAAGTGAAAAGAAGTCCCATTAAAGGGGGAAGGGAGCAGTGAGCTGTCTCAGTGTGTAAAGGTACTTATCGAGTAAACCTAAAGAGTGGATTCCAATCCCTGAAATCCACACAGGAGCGGAGAGAACTGGCTCACACCAACTGTGCTGAGCTCTACAAATGTGTGCTAGCACATGCACACGGTCACGCACATGGCACACACCCACACCCACGCGTTAAGAAAAGATGAAGATTTACCAAGCAGGCATATAGTAACCTGACCCAAAAGGGAAAGAGAGGCAGGCACAAAGACAGACGAAGGCACCTTAGGTGTTGAGGGATATTTGTACACTGTGTGAAGATGTGTCCCTGTGGTTGGTTTAATAAAAAGCTGAACAGCCAATAGGTAGGCAGGAGAGATTAGGTGGGACTTCCGGGCAGAGAGAGGAACTGAGGGACTGAATCTAGGCACACAGGAGACACCAACCAGACACAGAGAGAATCGGATATGCAGAATGGAGCAGAGGTAAAGAGCCACATGTAGATTGATAGAAACTGGTTGGTTTAGTTATAAGAGCTGGTTGTGAACAAGCCTAAGGTAAAGGTCAAGCTTTCACAATTAATAGTAAGTCTCTTCTCCATGTCATTATGTGGGGGTGGGGATGCCAAAAGAAAGTCGGACGGAGAAAGACCTACTACACTTAGCGTCTCCACTGACCACAAAATGCAGGGGTGAAGCAGGCAGTGACAGAACACAATGCTGGAAAGAATCATGGAACACAGCGGGGCCTTCCTTTACACGGTGCAGCAGTCGGATCGCAGTGCCATGTGGAGACAGCTGCGGTCACCACTTCAGTATAGAGGGAAGTGGACAAGGTTCAAGTGAAAAGAACAGCCCAGAAACAGCATGAGGCAGGGGAAGGAAGAGAGTAAAGCTCGGTTTTAATTATGGCTCTCACACAATACCATCTGAATGTTCCTTCTCAAGCTCTCCACAGGCTCTGGCTCTTTGCACTCATTTAAATTCTAGTCAAATATCACTTTCTCAGAGGCTTTCAGCCAAAGTAGTCACTGCAGCTTCCAGCACATCACTGTGATGTTCCCTTCGCAGCCTGGAAACACTCTCAGCTTCTTCCTGTTTATGGAGTTTGGTCCCTCTTCCTCCTCCATTGGGATGGGCACACCACAAAAGCAAGGGCCAAGGTCACTGCTAATGTCTAACAAACACTGACACTACCTGGGACCTGACGGGTAACCTTGACATACTGCAGGATCTGTATCAAGAAACAGCAACACAGAAAACGAGCTTGCAAACTAGATTGTGAAAGGTGTGAATACGGCAGAGAGGGGCATGCCATTCCAGTCACACAAACGCCTCAGACTGCTAAATGTATCTTACAGTCACTCAGCTCTCAGGAGCTTTACAGAACCCCCTGCCTAAATAAGTTTTAGTGACTATTTCCAACAACTTCCTCTGATACTTAATCCTGCGAGGCAGGGGGTGGGGTATGTGTGTGTGTGGAGTGCCTGATGGTTTTTTGAGACCGTGTGCGTGCATGCATGTGGATAATCTCTGGGGTATCTGCTTGAGACACTATCTTATTCTATAACCTACACCAATCTGATAGTTACTATTTAACCCCAGACAGCCTTGAACTCATGCCGATCCTCCTACCTCAGCCCCCCAACTGTTAAAATTACAAATGTGTGCTGCCATACCCAGTTCAGAAATTAAGTCTCATCAGCAAAAAACAAAATCATTGAGCTCGAACCCCAAACTGGATAATACTCTAACTTTTTTCATATATCAAATCATTTATAAGAAATATTTTGTCTTCATTTACAAAGTGGCATTCTTTAAACCAAAAAGATTAAGTAATTAGTTTCAAGTTACAAAAACCATAGTTGGTAACTATTTTTTTTATATTTACTTATGTGTTTATGTGTTTTTTACTTGCATGTATGTATATACACCATAAGATAAGACCAGAAGAGGGTATCAGATTCATTGGAACTGGAGTTATAGACAGTTGGGAACCATTATGAGGGTACTGGGCACCTGAGCTACTGAGCCAGCTTCCAGCCCTGGGACTCAATTTTAGATAGCCATGCTGTGACATTCATTAGAAGGTAGGAGCATATTTAAACAGAGCAACAACATGTTAAGCAGAGGCATAATAATTAGTAAAATATGCCGAGGACTCGGGGGACAGGGGTTTCCTCCTTGGTTTGTTATATTGTGAGGGTCCTTTAAAATTCCATTCTGTAACACTCCAATACAGCATGAGGAATTGCTGCTATGCTAATTTTCTCCCCTTTCATAATATATTTATTCAAAGAAATGTTATTTCAAATGAAACATACAGATGATTATAATAAACTAAAATAGTACAATTAATTTCCCTATCAAATATCCCAAACCTTTATGAAAGTATGGGCAATCGTCATGTCTCCCAAACACACACACACACCCCAATGAATACATAACATATATACATACTAGATTATTTTAAGAAAATGATTACTACATTAGTAACACTCATTGTCAACTTGCCAGGATCTGTAACAACACAAGAGACAAGCTTCGGGGCACAGCTATGAAGGCTATGAAGGAATATCCTTGTGCTGGCTGGCTTTATGTCAACTTGACACAAGCCAGAGTCATCTGAGAGGAAGGACCCTCAACTGAGAAAATGCCTCCATAAAAATGGGCAGTAAGCAAGCCTGTATGACATTTTCTTAATTAGTGATTGCCGAGGGAGGGCCTAAGCCATTGCGGGTGGTGCCATCCCTGGGCTGGTGGTCTTGGGTTCTATAGGAAAGGCTGAGCAAGCCAGTAAACAGTCCTCCTCCATAGTCTCCCCAGCAGCTCCTGCCTCCAAGTTTGAGTTCCTGACTTGACTTTCCTCATTGGACTGTGATTCTGGATATGTAAACCAAAAAAGTCTTTCCTTCCTAAGTTGCTTTTGGGCATAGTGTTTCATGGAAGCAGTAGTAACCCTAGCTAAGACGACCTCCATTAGGTGACTGACCCACCCTGACCGTAGGTAGGTGGCACCATGCCATGGGCTGGAGTCCTGGACTGAATACAAGGGGAAAGCAAGCTGGGAACCAGCATTAGGCACTCTGTGCCTCGTGCTCCTACTGCCATGACTTCTGGGACACAAGGGTCAAAATAACCCTTCTTCCCTTAAGTTTGTTTCTTATCAGTTATGTTGCTACAGCAATGTGAGAAATAACTAGTACAAACAGCAATCTTTGTCCTGACCTTAAAAAGACAGGATCAGGGCAGTGAGATGGCTCAGTGGTTAAAGACGCTTGCCATAAGCCTGAAAACCTGAGTTTGAACCTGCAAGCCACACAGTAGGAGAGGACTGACCCCTGCAAGTTGTATACTGACATCCACACGTGTACCACAGCCCAAAAGCATGCTCGCTCCAATTTTCTCCCCCACCCCACACACAATAAACTTATTTTTAAAATTCTAAAGGTGCGATCAAGTCCCAAATGCATATAATGCCCCTTCAAGAGAACTCCGCTGGCTGTGGTGGCTCATGCCTATAATCTCAGCACTAAAAAGGTTGAGGCAGAAAGACTGCTATAATTCAATGCCAGACTAGGTTACACTGTCTCAAAAACAAAAAACAATGAGCTAGAGAGTTGGCTCAGTGTTTAAGAACACTGGCTGTTCTTCCAAAAAACCCAGGTTAAAGTCACAGCACCCACACAGCAGCTCACAACTGTCTGTAACTCAAGCTCCAAGATATCTAAGACGAACATACAGACAAAACAGCCATGCACATAAAACAAAACCAAACAAGACCCACAACAAAGAAATGTAAGAATTAGTGGCGGGACAGGAACAATCCCTAAGAGAGATTCATGATCCAGACACAACTACGTAATTTTAAATACACATACATACATGCACAAATAAAAAGACAGTGGACATTAGTAAAATAATTTCCTAAAAACGAAATAATCCTTAGGTGATACACTGTTGGATATATACCATTACAGGTACTATATTACAGCAGGAATAAGACTTACACTTGAAAAGCATTTCCAGGCTAACTCATAGGTTTGTTACTCTTGTTTTCCTATCGGTATGATAAATAGCATTCCCATGCACAGTGGCAGGCCAAGAAAAACAAAAGCAGAAATAATTAATTGCCAAAATATACCTGTTTATCTTCCAGCGGGTCTGGCTCTCCTTTACTGGACTCAGAGCTGACATCATCTTCATCAGAACTATTGACGACTTCCTCATCAGAGGGCAGGTCACTAAGACCAAGATGGAGATCATCTTGCCCCTCCTGTGAGATTCCAGACCTGCATCAACAGAGATACCCATTAGTACCTTCAACAAAAGAAGGGCTAGCAAACCAAACTAGAATCAATTACCTGATCTTAGACATGTGAGACCGCACCTAAGGGATTCCAAGGCATGGAAAAGCCAGGCAAGCCAAACCCTGCCTTTCCTTTCCCCAACTCAGCTGTTAGAAACTCAAATTTGTTCTGTGTTTAAAGTTCAACTTTAGTCCAACTTCAAATGATAATAGGAAGGTGACTGGGAAGCAATTTCCTCCCAGCTGTCCCCATTCTGTTTTCCCATGTCCTTTCTCTAGAAGGCTGAGTCTGTACTGACTCTTAGTATAAACCAGGAGGACTTATAGGGACATATAGTATACTGGATATTGTTGAGAACTTCTGCCTTGATATTTAAAAACAACAACAAAATGCCAAATCTGTAAGCTTGGGAGCTACTGACAGTATGTGTCCAATCATTCAACAGTACAGGAGTAATGATGAGTACATGCCCACCACACAAGTTACAACAGTACACCCTAATGCACAACAGGATGCCCTAGTCACACAGTATACCCTACTGTACAACTGTACTCCCTAGTTACAACAGTACACCCTAGTGTACAACAGTGCAGCCCGTGCCCACCACCCTCGTCACTGATGTGTACCTGCAGTTCAAGATGTAGACAGGACAGTGGACCTAGAGAGTGTCAAGCCCCACCCAACATCATACAGAAACAGAAACGCTAAGGATGCAGAGCCCAGCGATCTAAAAAGGGCATTTAAACAAGCCTCCCTCCAGGTAGCTATGACTCAGCTTCAAGTTAGAAAAGCACTTCCAGACCATTTATCAGCTCTTCTTTGTCAGCCTGGCCTCGCCAAGGCTTTGCAGTGCGTACAGAGACAGATCTCATGCAGCAAACAGCCACTGTTTCGGTCCATTCTGCAAGGGGAATTCCACAGTACAGTTCCCCGGGCAGATGATGGGAACCATTCCAGCATAGGATGTACACACTCAGAAACAAAAGCTTTTAAAAACTGCCTATCTGAGCCAGGCTGGGTATAAACCCAACATCTGAGGCTCCAAATAAGAGGATGACCATGAGTTGAGGCATAGTGTGAAACTGTCTCAGCAACCAACAAACTGCTTTTCTGATGCTCGTCAGCAATAAGTCTACCAGAGCATCCACTAAGAGATCCAAAGAAAATCATCAGGAAAAACACTCCAGCAGAAGAGAAATTTGCATTCCATTCCTGCTGTGGCTCTTTTGCAGCTCACAGGCAGGTCATTCAACAGCTAGAGTTCCAAATTATAAGAATTTCTAATGTGAATCTTAAGAGTGAAGGGTGCGTTTTTTCTGCCAGGTCCTGATTACACTGCAGAACAACGGACTCAGAAACCATTCCTGCAGTTCAAAGCTACACAAACTAGTTGGATCTAGGCAAAATGCCAAAAGGAACGCCTCCTACCACCAACCACTTGGCTTCCTGTTACTCAGTGGCCAGGGCCTCTTATCACTCAACTGGGTGGGTGCACACCTTTATCATAGGTGGCCTGGACAAGCAGGAGACTCACATCCTGGGGTGGGAGAGAGGTAGGGATTTTCCAGGCAGATCACTGACAAAATTAGCTGTTCCCAGGAGCAGGGCCAAGAGTCAGTTCAGTTGGGTTATTAGTTTTTGATTAGCATTGGCAAAAATTATTAAAAGTAAACAAGATGTAGAGCAGAGTGCCTGTCCACACAGACAGAAGAGAGCGTGCCTTCACCTCTGGGGTGGGGATTGGCTGTGCAGGTAACCAAAGGCAGTCTCAGTGTACACCAGGCCACCAGGCTGAGTCCCACGGCAGCCCCGCCTGCCTCCACCTCCGTTCCTTACTCTTTTGACCCTCTAGACTTGCCATCTCGGCACGTTACATTTTTCAACAGCTATCGGCATTGTCTGGAAGCTTCCTTAAAAAGTGCAAAACCCTCAGTCCCTCTCCGAACTGCAGGATTCCGACCCAGGTAGAGCAAGAAGCTCTATTCTAGAAGGCCATGTGTGGGGTTTTCTGGACACGCAATTTCAGGTGGATAGTAGTGAGGACACTGGGCTTTGGTTCTCGTTAGCCTCGAAAGGTGCTTCTCCAGCAACCATTTAAAAGGCTTTTCATAAGAAGATGGCTAGTTATTGCCAGTGCTTTTTAGGAGAGACATGATGGCACACACCTGTAATCCTAGCAATCAGGAGGCTAAGTCAAGAAGATTGTGAGTTTGAGGCCAATCTGGACTCTAGTATGGAAATGGAAAACAAGAACTAAGCAAGCCCCCAAATGCAGTGCAAGGGTCATGATTTAGGGGCAGGGAAAGAAGCTTTACCTGCTTGATGGGGTAATTCCTGTGTATATGTCAATAAAGCACTGTTGGCCAATAGGGAAGCAAGATAGGTGGGACTAGGAGTCCAGGAGGACTCTGGGTAGGAGAAACACAGGGAATCAAGATGTAACCGCCATAGGGATAAGAAGCCCGGAAACTTTTCCGGTAAGAGAAAATACTTAGATTAACAATTATGGGATAAATACTTAAGTCAGAGCTAGCCAGTAAGAAACAAGCAAGGCCAACAGCTTCATAATTAATATAGCCTCCTGTGTGTTTATTTGGGACTGATGCGGCTCTGGAACCAGGCTGGCGGGAAGGCTTCACTTTACACCTGCTCACAAGGTTGAGCATATAGCTGGACAGCACAGTGTCTTTCTAGCATCTACAAGATCCTCGGTCAACCCCAATACCACACAGAAAGTGAAAACAGAACATCCTGAGTCCAAATGTTCTGACGTAAAACAGTGGGATACTGTGACTTCCAAAGATTGCTTGCTGACTAAAAACCTTCCCAGATTCTTTTTATCTCCTCATCATGAATTGGTTTATCTGTCTCTCCTGGTCCCTAAACTACATCATGCCAATAGCAACACAATCACTAGCTTTCCTCATTAACAAGTAAGCACCGCCCAGCTTTGTGTTCAGCTGAATCCCAGCATGCTGCGCCTGATACTACGTTTCACTTTTTTTTTTCTTTTTTTGGTTTTTCAAAACAGGGTTTCTTTCCCTGTGTAGCTTTGGAGCCTATCCTGGAACTCTCTTTGTAGACCAGGCTTGGTCTCAAACTCACAGAGATCAACCTGCCTCTGCATCCCAAGTACTGGGATTAAAGGCGAGTGCCTCCACCGCCCAGCTTGTTTTTTGTTTGTTTGTTTTTTTGAGACAGGGTTTCTCTGTAGCTCTGGCTGTCTTGGAACTTGTTCTGTAGACCAGGCTATTTCTCACCATTTCCAAAGGTGAAAGGATGAAGCTGGGGACATGGGGACTGAGAGAAAGGGATGGGTGTAGGAGGGGGAAACGACAGCTCAACCTCATGGAAGACCTGAAGGAGTCAAGGAAGAAGTACCAGCAGATGTTAGATCAGCCAGAATAGGCTAGGAATAAGGAACCTGAGTGTAGGAGCAACAAGGGGCTTAGCGGTCCATGGGGAATACAGCATGCAGGAACTACACTCACTTCTTATGTTTAAAACAGTTATTAAACTCTTTACCCACGACATTAATCACAGCTTCTAAACAACCTAGACAATTTCAGGCTTCTGATAAGGAGCAGGGCCCCTTACTGGTGCCAATCCTGCAGTATGGAACTCTTCTCTCCTTTGTATTCCCTTGGAAAACAACGGCTAACACTGCTTTGCAGGCTAACGGGTGAGGGCAGTGTTTTCTCCGCATCTTCCTGTCCAGGTCATGAAAACAGTGGAAGTAAGGGCTCAGTGCGCTTCAACAACAGAACACACACTCAGTTCCACCTCCCTGAGCCACACTCTCCAAGTCAGATTTGCTTCTGAAGGAGACAGAGTTCTACAAAGTCAAGAGAAAACAAAGCCAGAAATCAATTCCTATTGATGGGCATCATCCTTCAATCCAAGTACGACCGTCTCTTAAATGCCATCACAGGCTTTTAGGTTCAATTTTTCCCATGCTAAATTCTATGTGGGCAGAACATCATGGGGGTGGGGGGGGACACATCAAATTGTACATAAAAACTTCACAGCACTGATGGGGGGGGTGTCCTTCTGTATGCTGTGAATATATGCTTCTCTTATTGGTTGAGGAATAAATCTGTTTCAGCCAATGGACAGGCAGGATGTAGCCAGCAGGAAGTATAGGTGGGGCTATCCGACTAGGAGAATTCTGGGAAAAGAAATGCAGAGAGTGAGTCGCCAGAGAGATGCCATGTAGCTGCCAAGAAAGCAAGAAGCTCAGGCATCACCAGTAAGCCAAGACCATGTGGAGATACACAGATTAATAGAAATGGGTTAATAATTAAGAGAGAGCTAGCCAATAAGAAACCTGAGCCATTGGCCAAACAGTTTATAATTAATATAAACGTCTGTGTTTTTATTTGAGACTGAAGGGCAGCAGGACCGGGCTGGACAGAAACTTCTGTCAACACAGCACATACCTCCTTTAGAAACTATTTCACTGCTTCCTCCAGATCTCAGGAACGTAATACCTGCAGGAATGCCATAATACCAGGGAAACGCCGCTACACACCAGCACTGAACAAACACCTCAGCAAGGGAAGGGCAAAAGCACAGTTGACAGCCAGAGAAGCCACCCAGCTTCTCCCAAATCTGAGAACAGCAGCTCAGGGTAATGCCTGAACCTTTGGAAGTTTCTATCTCCTTACCGAGTAACCCTGAACTCCAGCCTTTTCTTCTTCTACCGCAACCCTGGCTCAAGCTGAGAACCTGTGTGCATGCTCAGGATGCTGTTACAATTTTTGTCAACCACTCCGGGCTATGTGTTTCCTTCAGCTGCTTTCATATTTGTCACAGAATGAGCAGAAAAGATTAAGGGACATGAAGGATGAACATTACATGGGAAACTTAATTTTTAAAGACTTGTCAGTTATTATGTAAAGCTGACAGCTCCATAATTTCACTAGAACACTTCCTTTATACTTCAATTCCCATATAAAACCATGTATTACAGTTTCAAAGGAAGACCATGAATCAATCAAGTGAACAGCAACAAAAATTTGAAAATCTTTTCTCACACATTTTTATTTGATTTGTTTATTTTGTTTGTTTTTCTTCATGGTGCAGAAGATGAGCCCAGAGCCTCCTGCATGCTAAGCGCTACTGCTGAGCTACAAACACTAGCCCTGAACTGTTCTTATTAAGTCCTCTTTGAAGTCCTGTAGTACGACTGGAATTTCCCCTCATTGTACCTGCTCCTCATTGTACCTGGCACGGCACACAAAGCAGGCATACTGGTCATTTCACATGCCACTCATATTTTTAGGTTTTCCACACATAGGATAGTATGTGCAGTCTGGGTGGCAACCTAAAAGCCAGGAGGTAGCAGAGGTAGAGGAACAGTTATCTCTGAACGAGTTCCAGAGTCAACAATGGACTCTGCAGGGAGGTAAATGGAGTCATCTGCTGCCCCCCTACAAACGATTTTTTTTCCTCTTTTCCCCTTCCCTCCCCCACTCTCCTTTTCTCCTGCCCCCACTCTTTGCCTCTGGAGACAGAACCCATGGTCCAAGGCTGGCCTTAACTTCTGATTGTCCTGTCTCAACCTCCAAAGCGGTGGGATATAGGGATATATAAACACATCCAGCAGCAACGCCATTTTAATTTTAGAAAGTAACCATTTTATCAGCTGGATATGGTGGCAAATGGCTCTAACTCCAGCAGCCAGGAAGCTGAAGCAGAGGAACTGTGAGTTCCAGGACAACCCAAAAGATCTAGGTTGTATTAGGAAAACAAATAAATAGATGAAACTAAAATGTTTCACTATCATGTCAGTTTAAAAAAATCTGTAGCACAGATAAACAGTGCATTAGCACTTTTAAATTAAAAACTGACTAATACAGAACAAAAATCCTTTAAAAACTTAAAAGAATAGTAGGAGTTACCCAAAATAAAGGAAAAAGGAAAAGAAAAAACGAAACTTACAGGATATACATGGTTAGTATTTTGGTTTGTAAATTTGAGAAGTGCCAGCAATCAAGCCTTGAAAACCATCAAGCTGGTCCAGCGAGGTGGCTCAGCAAGTGACGGTAAGAGTGCCACCAAGCCTAGGGGCTGCGTTCCATCCGTGAAATGCACATGGTGGAAGGAGAGAATGGTCTTCCTCAAGCTGTCCTCTGTCCTCCATGCACATCAAGGGGAACAAGTCTCCATGCCAAAATGAGCGGTTATTTGGCAGCAGGCGGTCAGGATAGAACTTCTGCCCACAGTTAAGAACCACTGCTCTAAGTATAAGAGAAACTACATGGACATCGACAGCCCCTTTATGAAATCGGCTTAAAAATCGTTAAGGTTTAACTAAAAAGAAGTTGTTTAAAAAGGAGTTTCAAGCAATGGCCATTAACAGAAGACTAAATAAATCGGGACCTCCCATACAATCAACTGTTAATCACCTTCTCAAAAAAATGAGGTAGATCGATACATGACGAGTGATACTGCTTGTTCTCTGGCAAGCACTGGTGGTTAAAATCAGGACACGGGGTGCTCTCAACTATGCAGAGGAAAACGAATATTCAAAAATGTCTCAAAACTGTACTTCTGAGAACAGAGGGTTGTACAGTACTTGTCTAACACAGGTGAGGGCCTAGATTTGATCCTCAGTACACACACAACACACGCACACTTTTTAAACATATATAAGAACATACACGCATGTACAAATATGCCAGCATATGTCCACAAGCTATCTATCCCTGCAGAGACTCAGAATTCACTCAGATGACTCAAGTTCTGAAGAAAGAGCATCTAGGTGCATCCTGGTTTTTAGCAGTGATTGGGCCTGAACCCAGGGCTGCGGGTATGATAGAAAACCATTCTGCCACGGAGCTATAGTCTCTACTCATTTCACTACATTTAAAAAGGGCTGTTCTCCACATTCATTATTACTTTATTAAAGACCACACCACACCAAGTTATAGTGGTACAGAGCTGTAAACCCACCTAGAAGACAGAGGCAGAAGGATGGTGAGGTCAAGGCCAGTCCAGGCTATATAACTCTAGCCTAGCATATAGAGTGAGGCCTTGTCTCAAAGCCAAAATAAACCAAGACTAACTATCCCCAAACAGCAAAAACCCTCAACACGCTACACGAGAGACAGGTCGAAGCATGACTGCACGTATGTGTGTGCTCTTCTTACATCCCATTTTTCTACCCAGCCCTAGCTTGGAAGTCTGCATATTTTCTGCATGGTAACCTTTAAAAAAAAAGTCTCTTTTAAGTCCCCTGGTGGCACAATCTGCAGTCGTCCCCCACACACTTAAGAGAGGAAGGCTGGAAGATTAGGAGTTCAAGGCCATCCTTGTAGGCAGAGATCCTTCCTCAAACAAAACAAAACAAACACACAAAAACAAGCTGGAAATCTTTTAACTCTTGGAAAACCAGGACGGCACAGACTATGTCTTTCCTTTAGCCCCGCAGGTGGCTTGTTTGGCTTTAGTTCCTAGGTAACATGCAAACCATACATGCTGGGCAAGCACTGTACCTCTGAGCTACCTCATCAGCTCTCCAACACACAGGCTAGCCAGTTGAAAGCTTAAAAACAAATCTAACCAGAGGTCAGTACACAGTAGACTCTTTGGCCCCAGGGGACTGTTGGGGTCAAAGAGTAGCCATAAAACTTGTGGACCACGGCAAAGTGAACAAACTGTAATGGTGTGGTATGTCTCCCATGATGCTCCATCTAACATATCAGGGAGCTCCTCGGCCTACAAGGAAAGATGAGTTCTCCTGGTTCCTAGTTCGTTCAGTAAGTATAAAAGGAACTCAGGGCTGAGCACAGTCCAATAATTATTCTTGCTTCCCACCCACAGCTTAGCTAGGAGGCAGCCAGGTCAAGTCTGTGCTGCTTCTAGCCTAGAAGTGAAAAGAATTCTTAAAAAAAAATCTACAACAAAACAAGTACTAGCTAAAACAGCAACCACATGTCAGCAATCTTCCTGTTTTCGAATTTGGAAGGCTTTGAGGAATAATAAAATAAACTTCTAGCAATGCAGACTGTAGCCTTTTTGTTACTACAAACAGAAAATCATTCTACTCATCTTAAAGCCACTATCAATAAAACAGAGCAGGTCTCTAGTCCAGCTCATGACCATACCAAAAACTGATGCTTCTTTCTTTCTTTCTAAAGATACATTTACTTAGTACATGGGTGCTTTTATCTGCATGTACACCTGCACACCAGAAGAGGGCACTGGAACTCATGGAAATACAACTACAGACAGTTGTAAGTAGCCACGTGGGTACTAGGAATTGAACTCAGGACTTCTGGAACGCAGCCTTTTTTTTAACCCACCCCCACCCCCTTTGTTTTGTTTTTTGAAGACAGGGCTTCTCTGTGTAATCCTAGCTGGCCTCGAACTCAGAGATCTGCCTGCCTCTGCCTCCCGAGTGCTGGGATTAAAAGTATGCATCGCCACCATACCTGAAAATCAGCCTTTTAAACGTTCTCTTAACTACTGAGCCATCTCTCCAGCTCTCTGATATTTCTTTTACTAGAAAAATGATAAAAGCTTTCACTTCTACCTCTTCATGACATAAACACATTTATTTAGTACCAAACCTAATAAAGGCAACTAGACACAATGAGGCCAACATGACCACATAAGGGCATTTCCTATTTGCAAATACATGCACATATATTTACACATATACATGAATTTTACAGATATATCAAATAGTTCTTAGAATATATAATGTAACTATGCACTTTATTTCAATAAAAACCATTTAAGGGCCTATTATGTATCTACTATTCATTATTTTAGAGACTAAATAAACATTTATTACAATTAGCTATAATACTCCAACTATCAATTACATTATTCCTTCTTTTTATTTTCCTACTGAGTGTGGCCTTCCTAAAAGGATTTAAGATAAGCACAGTAACTGGGACTGTTACCTAAAAAAGAAAATAAAGACCAGAGATGTAACTTAGTGGTAAGAGCTCTGACCTAGCACATGTGGGGCACTGGGATCTATCCCGAGCAGCAAATCCGCAAAACCAAAGGGGGGGTTGATTAGAAAAAACAAAGGACCAAGAGAGGGAGAAGAAAGGAGGGACGTACTTTGGGAAACATGTTACAGAAGACACTGTGGCTTATAGAGTAAAATAAAAATAAAGAAAGGCACTGTGCAGGGTGAGGAAGTATGAAAGGGCTGAATCTGGGAAGTGATTCCAGCAGGGCAAAGATAGGCAAAGGCATCCAGAGTGCAGGAGGATGGGGGCGGGAGGGGTGCAGATAAAATCCTTAAGGTGGGCTGGAAATGACATAGAGAGTGACCTTGGAGGAAGTCTGGGGTGGGCATTTCTGTAAGATGTTAGAGATGGCTTCAGCTAACAGTGGCTGCATAGCCACCAAGGCAGAATCTCACACACACACACTCTCTCTCTCTCTCTCTCTCTCTCTCTCTCTCTCTCTCTCTCTCTCTCTCTCTCTGTCTCTGTCTCTCCACCCCCATGAGTGCCTGGAATCCAGACCTCACTCTCCAGCAGCTTTGCTAAGATCTAATATTCAGGAAGGAGCCAGCAGGAGAGCCAAGTCAGCAGGTGAGACTGACCCAAAGTGAAAGCTCACCCTGCGGGTAGCTCCTGTCAGGAGGATGACTTGTCCTGTGTCAGTTATGTGTGCACACTGCTTCCTCCAGTAGCAAATCATCATAATCCTAACCAACCTCAGTGGCCACTGGGGAGGTAGTGAGACTTTTGGAAAGTGTGACTACAAACTACACTTTTCATTATGACTTGGTACAAACCACTGTAGTAGCATAAAGGCAGAAACTGTGGCCCAATTTCTGCCTTGATATCTGGGGCAAGTCAGGTGGGCCTAACTGGCTAACCCCAAATCCTCCTCTACTCATTGTGTTACTGGAGAAGGTCCTCAACCAAACTCAAACAATCATATTATCCCTCAGTCCATGGAGTTAATCCTACACCTCAGAGCACCTTCCACTAGCTACACTCCTGAATAATTGTTTACTTTTAGAATCTCTAAGAACCACCCCCTCAAAAAAAAGCTTGACAGTCAGTTCTAGCAAACTATGATAACATCTTCCAAAACTAGAGTTAGGGAAAATGTAAAGGAAGTAAAAATAAACATGTACTTAAGCAGGGAAATACACAGATACACTAAGAATAGGCTCCCAAACATTTCTGTACAGCACCAAACATGTCTAGGAGAAAAAAGAGAAGCTGTCCTCTACAGAGAAAGAAAACACTTGTCTCCATCCAAAACAGACCTGTATTTGAAACCAAGTTCTACCTCTCATTTGTCTATATATAACTGGCTATCCATTTAAGCTTGGTAATTAAATGCTCCTTTTGGCTATAAAACTGAAAGAATACCACCTGCTATTAAGGTTAAATGAATCCAATATAGGCAATAGACAACAAATAAATACAATTTAAACTAATCTTCAGGGTCTAGTCTGACAAGTGTAGCTCTCATCCCTCATCAAGGAATCTTTTCTTTGCAACACATGGAGACCATTAGAGAAAGCCACTAACAATACCAATGCAGAGTTGTGGAGTCCAGTCCCAAGTAATACATCTACGACATAACTCCCACACCTAAGGCTCAGGGATCATCCAGGAAGGAGGAGCGGAAAGATGGTAAGAACAAACAGAAGAGGGAGTTTGCTTAAGATTGTGTTTCCTAGGAGAGTCAACCATGAAGTCTCACCACATGACTGCCTAAAAAGAGCTGACTAAGACGAGAGGGAATGGAGTGGTAGCTCATGAGGCCTTGACCCTACACAAAGAACTGCAGGCAACTAAGGAATGCTGAGAACATAGTAGTCTTCCCCAGGAAAGAGCACATGAACATGATCAGCTCTGAAAACATGCATACAAGTAACATACAGACTGAGCAGGTTGTATTTATGCATTTAGGAATATGCATATATATGTATGTATAAACAATTAATGGAAAAGGTCATAAATTTGAAAGAGACTAAGGAGAGGCATATGGAAGGGTTTTAGGGGGGAATGAAAAAAAAAGGAGGGACTGGATGTAAGCATTTCAATGGATGGGATGGACAGGGATGGATTATAGCACTCGGGAGCCAAAGAATACTGAGTGTTACAGCTCAGATGGAAAAGTATTCTGGCACTAGGGAGCCAAGGAATACTACAGGTCACAGTAAGCATAGCAGCCTACAGCCTTGCTTCAGGGAAAGGCTTCCGTAGTGTATCAGCTCTGCTCCTGCAGGAGAGGGTTTCCCCGGTGAAGTTGTTACAGTTCAGCTCCATTCCCCTGGTTAGTGTAACAACTTCAGTTCACCAGCAGAAGGTTTACCCCAGTGAAAAGTGTTACAGTCCTGCTCTGCTCTGCTCTGCTCTACCCAGGGTCGTCTCTGGTGAAAGAAAATCTCACCCAAACATCATTCAAGAGACTTATTGAGAGGGAAGAATCCAGGAGAGTAGCTGTCCCCTGCCAGAGTAGCAGAGGACAGTGAGGTAGAACAAACAGCTACAAGCTGAAGAGACACAGGGTTTATACAGGGATTATTAGGGGGTGGAGTTTTCCAGGGTGGGTATTGGTCAGATATCAATCCCTGAGCTTGGGATGGCTAGATCTCCTGCTCAGGGATTGGTTAGTTTTCTGCACAGGGTTAGGGTCAGATTTGCCTCTGGTTTTAGGGCCAAAGTGTGTTTCTTTCTCTGGTTCTTTTTAGTCTTTTGGCTCTAGTTTTAGGGCCAGGGTGTATTTCCTTCACTGGTTCTGATTCCAGAGACAAAGTGTGTTTCATTAGCACTATTCGAAGTGTGTTTCTTTCACTGGTTCTGATTCCAGAGACAAAGTGTGTTTCATTAGCACTATTCAAGGTGTGTTTCTTTTGCACATCTTCTAGGGCTTCATGTTAATTTAGTGCTTCTGGGTAGCTTACCAATCATGCCCTAAAATCCTCAAGCTCTGAATTATAATGTCTCTTATTTCTATTGGGATTTTAGTCACTAACCTAAAACACTGGTTCATTTAGAGGTAGCTCTCTATTTCTTATGCACATTCTTTAGCTCTCTTTGCATAGTAACTAATCACTTTGAGGAGGAAGACTGATACTAAAAACCTCTGTCATGAATGCAACAAAGTTGCTGATTTCTTTCCAAACATGAACATTTTCAAATGCTCTCTGTCCAACACACGCTGTCCTCCCTGTTTACAAGCGGCTAGTGGCTCAGGCTTTGAGTTAAGCCCAGACCTGCAAGAGGAAGGAGGGTTCTGATCCTGAACAAACTGCAAAGTCAGCCAGTCAGTCTTTCCCTGTTCCTCAAACAATAGACTTCCAGGGACAGTTTGACTCCTCCTAAATTTTCCATTTACGCTAAAACTTTCCATATTGAAGAGAAAAACAAACCACCAGCCAAAACAAAAACAATTAAAAAAAACCAAACTTCCCCCAGGAAGAGGGGAATGAAGAGAATACTGACCTTTTATTTTACATATTTAAAATGTTCCATTCAATTTTTATAATTAAACTAACATATAAACTGTTTTAAATCTCCATTCTCCCTGCCCAAGTTTACTTATCTCAATTATTTTAAGCATTTCTCATTAACAACAATTTCCTTTTCAATATTTGGGAAGGAAAGATCAAAGGCAGGGTGGGTTGGGGTCAGGTATTCCCATTTGGTCTTCCTCATAAATGAAAAACAACAACAAACCAATCAGACCACGCTGCTATGAGTAACCATGGCAGTAATTTTCGGCATACAGACAGCAGTCTCTAAAGGAACTCACTAGATCTTTTCAATCTCAGCCCAAGGTGAAGCTCAATTCTTTAAGTTTTGCAAGGAAAACAGAAGAAGAAATGTTTCCAATTGAGCATCAGATAATAAGGTAAAGTAGAAACATGTACCAACTCCTTCAAGCTGCATTCATAAACACAGATTTGACTGAGTTCACCCAGAGGGTTTCAGCAGAGTGGCCCACAGAAACCCTTACTGTGTGCAATGGGCACACAGAGAACACATTCACTTGGAGAGTACACAGGGGGTCACAGAACACTTTGCTTTTTCAAAGTGTAAGGCTCCGTGAGGATTAAGAAATGTTTAGAATTGCTACATTTCTGGTTTAAACGCCTTGAATTCCCCACCCTCTTCAATGTGCTACAACACTCTCTTAAGAGTTCTATCAGCTAACCTGATACAGTGACAGACAAAAAGAATCCAAGATCTCATCTTAGATTATTATTGTATGAAAGAATTAACAGTTAACCAATGATAACCACGGATAAAAGCATATCTAAACTAATTCTAGCATCAGAAAAGCTCTCAGACTTAGCTACAGTTATACATCTGCTTATTTTTGTAATATTAAATTCTGTCCTACTATAAGATTCTATGTATGTTAATGAGTTCAAATCCATTTCTTAAAGTGTTTGCCCTTCTGACTTTTCATTTATCTCTTCACTAAACGTTAGGGCCAACACTCTCTCCACACCACTTGTTTGAGGTGGGCATGGTCTTCTGCAGCTTGGGCTCTCGAAACTCTTGCCCTCCCTCCCGCCTGTGCCCCTGATGCTGAAGAGTACACCAGGCTTTACTTTCCAACTCACCACCTCGTATCTATTTTGGCGGTTTCTTTTCTTTAGTTTTGTTTTTAGAAACAGGGTCTTACTCTGTAGTGTAGACTGCTTGAGCTTACTATGCAGCCCCAGAACTAGAAAGAATATTTAAAACATTAAGAGGAAAGACATGGAAATGGTCCTTTTAATTGTTAGCTGACAGAATCTAGAATCACCCAGGGATGGTCTTCAAAAGGGATGTCTACACCAGGCTGGCCTACTGCTGGTGTGTGTCTGTGGAGGACTGTCTTGATTACCTTAACTGATGTGAGATGGCCCAACCTAAAAGTGGGCAGGAACATTTCCAGGACTGTATAAATGCGCATACTGTGTGTGTGTGTGTGTGTGTGTGTGAGTGTGTGTGTGTGTAAGTGTGTGTGTGCCTCTCAATAGGACATTTTCGTAACTTTTCCTAACTCCAAAACTGTATGTAGACTATCTTGATGTTTTTTCACTCCTATTCTTAGCACATTTAAGGCACGCAGACAGTTCTCTTATTTAAAATGAATTTCTTCAATCTTCAGATTTTTTTTTGATTTTTCAGTTATACAATTATCTTTGCACTTTCTGAATAGTCCACGATATCATGAGGTCTGTCGTGGTTAGTTTTTTTGTCAGTTTGGAACAGCTTCAGTCATCTGTGAAGACTTCAACTGAGAGACACCCCCAGTGGACTGTCCTGCAGGCAAGTCTGTGGGCATTTTTCTTGATCAGTGACTGATCTGGAAGGCTCATTTCACTGGGTACAGGTCCACCCCTGGACAGGTGGACCCCGTTATATGAGCAAACATACTGAGCTAGCCTTGGGGAGCAAGCCAGTCGGCCGCGTTCCTCCATGGCTTCTGCTTGAGTTCCTGCCTTGAGTTCCTGGTCTGACTTCCCTCTGTGATGAGACAGAACCTGAGAGTTATAACATGAAATAAGCCCTTTCCTCCCTAGGTTTCTTTTGGTCATGATGCTTTGTCACAGCCATAGAAAATGCAGGGTCTAGATAAGACAGTGTTAGGAACTGCTCTACAGGTGTGTGTTGGTCTAGACCAAAATGGCTTTTCTTTGGAGTTCTAGGGAAGAGAAAGACTGGGGTTGGATGGACACAGACAGTTGTTTAATCACTCCACAATATACTCAGATGCTTCCTAAGAACTAATAAGGATGAACATACCGAACTCTTTGCCCCTGTTCCTCTGAAGGGGCAGACAGGAGTCTCTTTCTCTGTCTCTGTCTCTCCTCTCCCTCTTTCTCTTTCTCTACTTTCCCCTTCCTTCCCTTTCTCTATTCCTTTACCTCCCCCTCAATAAAACTTTACATACATACATACATACATAGAGATGAACCTTCTCTTCTCCAAAGGAATACTCTTTTAGTCAACAGCAGTAACTCTCTGAATTGATGTAGCTGCTTTCCAAAATTAACAAGTGCTTCCTGCTCATTCTGGAAGCCTGGTCAGCGGAATACTAGTTTACTCAAAATGCAGCTGACCTCATACAAATAAAAGTAATATTTAACCTGACTTCCATTTGCACAGATTTATGCCAGTATCTGCTGGGGCCAATGGTACAAAGGTGCTTTCTAATCTCCCACATTGTTGATTCTCACACATTTGTAGATAGAGAAGGAGATAATGAAGTATTACAGGAGAATGATAAGTTACTTCTATGTAACCACTAAACACCTGGGCACAGGATACCCTGCACTGCTTGGTATACAGTACAAACACAGTAACCACTATTATTTTTATTGTAGTATGAGCAGTATATGCTAGACAATATGCTAAGGGAGAGAGCAAAGACACATGCACAAAAATATACTGCCACATTCAAAAAGATGTCCTAAGCACTAGTGATAAAGCGATGTCATGAAGGCCATGTTCTAAAGAGACACAATCATAAACATAATGTACTGCTAGAACAGGAAACGGTGCAAAGAAAACTGAAACTGGATAAATGGATAGAAACAAAGTATGCTTAGGAGTGTGTCTGTTCCTCTTCCTTAGTCAGAAGAGGAAGCGTTAGGAATATGACTCAGTGAATAGAGTGCTTGCCTGGCAGGCACAAAGCCCAGGGTTTAACATGGAGCACTGCACGGGACCGGGTGTGGCAGCTCAGACCTTGTCATTGCTGCTCTTGGGAGGTGGAGGGGAGAGAATCTGAGGCTGGAGTCATCCTCTGGCACACATAAGTCAGAGGCCAACCTAGTCTACGTGATATCCTGTCTCTTAAAAAATGACAAAGAGTAAGTCATAATGCACACTGAAGGATAACACTGAATTAGTCTAGAAGGATAAGAAATAATGTCTGGGTAAAGAGTTTATTGGACAGTGTAACAAAGCTGTAAGGAGAACAGGCATGGTTAGATTTATTGTACTTGGATAATAAGATTATGAGCCTGGGAAAGCTGACTGTGGTCAGACACAAATAGTCTTACATACTTAACTACAGAGCTAGAATTTTATTCTGTAGCAAGTGAGGTACCGATGAGATTTAACAGCAAAGTAAATCTTAATAAGAATAATGAACTAAGCTGAATAAATCCCAACACTTAGTAGGCTGGGGAAGGAAGATGGTGAGCCTAAGGCCTGAGGTGCATAAAATGATAACACAAATAATAAAATAAACCAACAACTCTCATTAGAAAATCACACACACACACACACACACACACACACACACACACACACACACACGCAGACATGGAGACAGGGACAGCTTGGAGTGTATCTTTAATGGCCGTCATCTGCTTAGCATAAAAAAGGCCCACCTAGGGTTTTTATACCCAGCACCAATAAAAGAACACAAAGAAAAGAAAGAGTGATTTTGCTTAAATGTATATACAGATGACAAGCACATGAAAGGATAGTATATCATCAACCCCAAGGAAATGCAAATTAAGTACAATGGGATACCACTGCACACATATCACAATCTAAAAACCAGAAAACAGTTAACAGTCACCTACTATTAGCCAGGATGCTGAAACACTGGATCCCCTCTCCCGCCTCCACCACTCATATAATGCTGCTAGAAAAGTACTATGGTACCCTTGCTCTGGGAAAAGAGTCAGATAATTTCTGGGTTGACAAGCTAGTGAAGACCTTGAGGTCACTCCCTGGAGTCCATGTAAAGGTGGAAGGAGAGAACCAACCACAAAGCTGTCTTCTGTCCTCCCCAAGCAGACTATAGCATGGATTTACACCCCTACATACATACAATAATGAAAAGTAAAATTTCAAAAAGGCCTTGATAATTTCTTATAAAACTGAATGTTAATTAAATAAATGTACCATAGGGCTTTATCCAAGGGAATGAAAATGGGTGTAACACAAAAACCTGAACCCAAAGAAATGTTCGATACAGTTTTAGTTGCAAGAGCCAGACAGCAAAGCCAGTCTGTGTATCACTTCACTCAGATACTCCTCAGTAACAATATTTTTAAAAGAGACCTATTGATATACTCAGTTTGGACAGACTTACAGAGAGCCATGGTGCATGAAAAAAGAAAAAGCCAATACCATAAAGCTGTATCTTGCATTTTATATAACATTACTGGGATGGCTGAAATGTTTTAAATGGATTAGTTGTTGCCAGGGATTGAGGAGAGAGGTGACAGAGGGGTGTGTGGCTTTAAAGGCAAGAACAGAATCTGGGGAAACCTAAACCTCAGGGAATTTTATCCACGTCACTTTCTGGTTGTGATACTTTCACAAGGCTGTATAAAATGTTATCACTGCCAGGCGGTGGTGGCGCACACCTTTAATCCCAGCACTCGGGAGGCAGAGGCAGGCGGATCTCTGTGAGTTTGAGGCCGGGCTGGACTGACAGCCTCCAAAACAATACAGAGAAACCCTGCCTGTCTCATAAAACCAAAAAAAAAAAAAATAATAATAATGTTATCACTAAGGGACCACACTTAAGTATGCTTAGCCTGTCCTTCTCTATTATTTATTTCATTTGAATCTATAATTGTATCAATAAAAATTTCCATGAAAACAATAAACCATTTCTAGAGGCTAAGAGCTACCTAAAGTGTGGGTGTAACAGGAGGCCATTCCATGCTTCTTGATCTCCCAGAGAATCTTGCTTGGTTGGTTGGTTGGTTGATTGTTTTAAAGAAAGGGTCTGACTCTGTAGCCCCAGCTGGCCTAGAATTTGATATGTAGATCAGGCTAACCTCAAATTCACAAAAGATTTTCTGGTCTTCGCATCTCAAGTGCTGGAATTAAAGGGCTGCCTTAATTTCCATTAAAGTAAAAAATAACCCAGGTGCACTGATTCATTATAAATTCTACACACAAGAGTTCCAAGCCATCCAGGGCTATTTAGCAAGATGGTCTCAAAAAGAAAAGCAAAAAACTACATTTCACTATGAATTTCATTTGTAAGTTACTATGAAAGTCTAACAAATAAAATCTAAAGGTCCAACTGTGTCTATCAGATTAGCTATGGGAGAGAGGGGATCACCTGAAAGGATCCCTATTAGTAGTAACTATGGTTAGGTGAGAACCAGAGACCTCTGAGATCAACTGTCCTTAGGCAGGAATCTAGACATCCGAGACTACCTGCAGATTGAGGACACAGGAGCCCTTCGCGCCCTTCCAGAGGCCAGAACAGCAGCTCCTCCTTGTTCCCTTTCCACGCATGAAATGCGGGAGAACAAGAGAGGCAGGAAGTGAGCGGAGCAAGGCAGTGACACAGCACACGGATGTGTCTACACCAGCAGTGACACAGCACACGGATGTGTCTACACCAGCAGTGACACAGCACACGGATGTGTCTACATCAGCAGTGACACAGCACATGGATGTGTCTACACTGCAGGTTAGACACTGCAGGCCCCTACTCACACACCCTTCCACAGGAGACACTCTGACCACCGGGCTAACAACCATATGGCAATTTCTAGGTAGATTTTAATTCGGTTTAAATTGAGAAAACACTGCAAGTTCATTCAAGGTCTGAATTACAGGGTATTTTTTAACTGGAATACAGTTGGCATACTTCCATGTACCTGTATCTACCTAATTGTACAGCCAGTCTTACCCAGATTACTTTAGAGAAACCTGTTACAACTAGCACAGTAATTAAAGTATATAAATAGTATAAAAATACCCAAGAGGTGTGCACAGAGGTAATTTAAATATGAATTATGACACTGATTTGCTTGAAATGAGACAAACTATGGTTACTTGAGCCTCGGCAGGATGCCAAAAGAAAAGGAACAATGGGATAGATAACTGAGCCCTCAACACACACACATACATACATATATACATACACACACACACACACACACACACATACACACACCGAAGATCAATCATGTTTCTCCCTGATATGCCAAGAGGAGAAAAAGAGAAGAAAACAAAATACGAAAGTGGCATCTGAGTGGTCAATCAGTAAGGCTACGATGGGACAAGGTTAGCGACTGACCTATATGGTAGCCATGGCAATAACGCCAGCAGTTCTGTCTAGGAGCATCTCTGTATCTGCCCAGACTGGACATGCATCTGCACCCAATGTCCAGGTCCTAACCTTCTCAGGACCCAAAATCTTCAGAAAGTCAAACAAAATCTTTGTTTTCTTAAATAAATAAATCTTTGATTTCATCATCTCCTATTCACCTCTATCTCTCTACCATTAAAGCCCATTTTCTCATTAAGATAACAGTGTTAGTGCTAGATATAAATAATAGCTCCAAGTGCTAGCATATGCCTGTCATCCTACTACCTGGGAGACTGAGGCAGGAGGGTCAAAAGTTTGAGGCCAGTCTGTTCTACATAATAAGCCCTTGCCTCAAAATGAGGAAGGAATATAATTTTATTATATAAGGTATTTTAGTCTTATAAAATTATTTACTTTGGGGAAATCTATAAATAGTGATTAACATTATTAAATGAGAGAATTTTGGAGGTGAAAAAATCTGACAGCATGAATGAGGAACATAAAATAACAGATTATAAAAGCACGTATTACAGGTGAGTGGTGGTGGCACTCACCTTTAATCCCAGCACTCAAAAGGCAAGGGCAGATGGATCTCTTAAGTTCAAGGCCAGCCTGGTCTCCAAAGTAAGCTCCAGGACAGACAGGGCTATTACACACAGAAACCCTGTCTAAATAAAAAAAAAAAGTATTATATGTCATAAATGTTGTCATGCATAATGCTTTCTATGTCATGAATGATGACACTTAACTAGAAAATGACAGAAACCACATTTAACTTGCTTTGAGTGGAGACCACCACTAAACAGACCAAATGAAGATGTGATATAATTCAGTTTCCAAAGTTTGAAGAATCTCTTGCCTGACCATGAATATAGCAATCACTGGCTTCTTCCTGCTTGAAAAAAATCTGTGTATTAATTATGAATAGATTTGGAACAGGAATATTTTTCCTTTGTATCTCCTGGATAAAAGTCCACACAGTCCTCTGCCAGTATTAAACATAATAAAATATCAAAGCCATGGCTAACAGTGAAGAATTACATGAAGACGTTAGGATTTGATTCAGTAGGACACAGGATTAGAACTTGCAGTTTAATAATTGGTTACCTATGTCCTGTCTGCATGCCCTTGATCAAGTTACTTAGTTTCCTGGTCTATAAAAAGATCCATCTTGTGGACTAATAAGGACTAAGTCACACTCAGGTGCTACTCTGGTTACACACCAAATCTGCAGTATCTGATGTGGAAAGCATATCTAGTTCTTGAGATTTTTGGTATGGCAGAGGAAGGATTGAAAGAGTCGGATAGCACAAGGAGTACAAGGAAAGAAAATATTGTGGAGATATGTTAGCAGCACCAGACATTTTTACATGTTTGAGCCAGGTTTAGTGGTATGCTAAGGCTGAGGCAGCAGGATGACTTGAGCCTAGGAGTCTCAGCCTGGGCAACATAGTAAGGCACCCTCTAACTCTCCTGGAAAATTGCACACTAGAAGAGCCTGCTTAATTCAAACATTCACCTCCCTGACCCATTTCAAACACAACAAGTCACGTAATTCTGTTCTGGCGCAGCCGTGTGAGCTCTCCTTCTTAACTAGGTAATAGTATCTTTCACAACAGAACTAAACGATGATGCATGTTAGGCTCAATCTTTGTACCAGTGAGCTTTCTAAATCCCGACTTTCCCTATAAGGCTTCCACCAACATGAGAAGGGGAAGGAAGTTCTAGAGCTTCAGGTTGGAGCGCTGGTCTTAACATATCTCATCTTCCTGAGCTGGGGGGGGAAGCCTGTCAGTTTTGCTAAGGTTTTGATTTTATCAGTGAGTGAAAAGACCAATAAAGAAGCCTTGTAATGACTCCTTTAGTGATAAAATGGAGTAAGTATATGAGTATATTTAACCTAGAACTTCTAAAAAGTATAAGTAATTTATTTCAAACTACTTGATTTGGAATAAAAGAAAAAATGGCCCCTCAATAGTTTCCTTACCCCCAAACTCCTGACAGACTAAGACATCAGAATCTTTTGCCACCCAGAAAACTGTACCTGGGTTTGCAGACAAGTCTCCCCTACCTTCTGTTCCCTCCCATAGCCTAATATGAGTGGTTGAACTGACTGCCCCCTCCTCCTTAGCTGTGGATTCCCATTAAAATCACTCTGACTGCTGATACATCCAAAGACTAGGAAAAAGGCAGGGGTGGAGGTACAAATCATTCCTTCTTGGTCCAGTACCTGGACTTGGATTTGCAGGGTCAAACCATCACAAATTCAGAATTACTTTGCAGATTTAGAAAGCCCTAGCAAATCTATGATTGTTTATAATGTTTCAAATGATAGCAG
The DNA here is from genome assembly GCF_017639785.1 of Mesocricetus auratus. Lineage (NCBI taxonomy): Eukaryota > Metazoa > Chordata > Mammalia > Rodentia > Cricetidae > Mesocricetus > Mesocricetus auratus. The sequence continues at coordinate 73,768,976 of NW_024429195.1, forward strand.
GATATGTCCCAGAGTGACCACCTATATAAACATTATTAAGAGGCTGATTCTGACAAAATGAATGATCTAAGCAAAACACGTAATGTATTCAACTGAATCCACATGCATAAAAAGTTGAACAAGCAGTAACCACACCATTTTGTACATAAAAAGACTAAATACAATTGTTTTTCTTTTTATTTTAATCCAGACACTCAGGGAAAACTATTTTTGCTTGGTGTTTATTATTTAACTTTTCCTATAGCAGAAAACAAAATACTTGATAAATGGGAGACCACATCCAGTAAACGGACTCTTGAAGATTAGGGTTCCAATCACTAATCCAGCTACAGTTCCATCATCGCTCATTTTCATAAAACCACTTTAACATGATTCAACCTCTTACTTTATAAATAGATATAATGACACTCCAATTCACCCTCAAGTGGAACCAACAAGAACCCATGTAAACAAAAAAATTCTGAGAAACTGGGAAAGGTGAACTCCAGGGGACAGCTGCGCTTGCTTCCTGGAAATCAAGTCCTAGCACTTTATTTCACGACACAGCCATGCCTGTTTTTGCAACTTCTGTGACAGATTGTCTTTGACAATGTCAAAACTACTTACAAATACTGTCTTTCCTACAGATTCACACACAAAATGACCAGCGGCAGAGTATACCATCAAAGCTATTTCTCCTCACCACCAAGAAAACAGTAAGCAGTCCCTTCTTTCTTTCTGTCTCTGTCTATCTCTCTTTTTTCTCGATACAGGGTGTCATCTATAGTCCAGGCTGGCCTTGAACTCAGCTCTCAATCTTCCTGCCTCCATCAGCCAACTGCTTTGATTACAGGAATATGCCACAATGCCCTGCTTTCAACTAACTTTGAATTCAGCATTTTTTCTTCAAGTGTCAGTAATTCTTCTTAGCGTCCCCAAACCAAAATGTGCTATAATGCAAACTGTTCTCTGTACCACAAAAGGTTTTTCGAGGAGCCAAGGCTAGCCTGGAACTTGTTATAAAGTCAAGGATGGCCTTGAACTTCTTATCCATTCCTGTCTCTACCTCAGGGGTGTTGGAATTACAGCCATCATCACCATGCCGATTTTTATGCAATGCAGGGGATTGAATCCAGGGCCTGTGCTAGGCAAACACTTTACCAACTAAGCTATATCTCTAGCCATACTTTTACAATTTTCCTAAATCCAGGCACCGTGGGGCACACATGTAATGCCAGAACAGAAGAAGCAGAGGCAAGAAGATGGCAGCAAGTTTAGGGACAGCCTGGGCTGCCACAGTGGAATTCCAAGCCAGTCAGAACTACAGAGTAAGGCCCAATTCAACTGTACTCCCTACCAAAATGGCATCGAAACAAATAGGCTAATACAAACATCATACTAATTCAATCTAAAAGGGCTCTCTCTAGCAAATGGTATCTGTAATTCCAGGAAAAAGATGACAAATTTTAAGGACTGTCTGCAAGTACACAGAAAGCCTACAAAAGTCACACACAAGTACAGTTGTTACTTAGGAATTCCTGAAAGAGGAAAAGTGCATTGCTTTCTGTACAAACCGGATCCTGGATCTGGAATTCCCCAAACTACCTGGGGACCTGCAGGCCAAGTTCACCTTCCCCACCTCTTCCCAAGAAGATTTCCTCCTCAACACACAAACCTACTACTGGACCTAGATTTCTCCAAGTTAGAATGATCATTTAGGTAAGACTACTTTACAACACTGGTTTCTGACTTCAATCAGGGGGAAGTGTTCCCAAAATGAACTTGTGGGCAAGGCAGAAGTGCCAGTGACCAGATTTCTTTCTTTATCTCCAAGTGTCTACATTTTTTTTTTTTTGAGACAGGGCCTTGATTGTATAGCTAAGGATGACTCAGAACTCCAGGTCCTCCTGCCTGTGCTTCCCAAGTACTAGAATTACAGGCATGCCCAGTTTGTATATGTAATCCTTTTGAGGTTCTGATAGGTAAAAACAGGCACTTTATCAACATGTGAATGAACAAAATCTATTTAATGTTTGCAACTCAGAAGGAATGTTTTCAGGGTAGGAAAAATGGAATAGGAGTCAGGTCACTAGCCTAACACGTTAAAAAGTATAAGAGGATTAGGGGGTAAACTGGAGAAATGGCTCAGTGGTTAAGATTCTCTCTTACATAGGTAGTACCCAGGTCCAATTTCCACTACCCATATGGTGGTTTACAACTATCTCTAATTCCAGTTCCAGATCTGATGCTGTCTTCTGACTTCCAGGCACGCACAGGGTATACATACATACATACATACATACATACATATATACATACGGTAAAACGTTCATACACATAAAATTAAAAATCTAAAAGTTCAAAGTTTAAAAAAGCACGACAGGAAAATGAATGTGTAATTTGAAAGGAATGCAATGAAAAGTGACAAAAATAAGACTATGGCATTGATAAACTGAGAAATCATGCCCTTAACTCTTGAGTAACTGTACATTCAAGTAGAAAAGGCTAATGCGTGCCATTATTGACAAATAAACTAATAAAGGTATCACAATTTCTCAGCTAAATAATTCGTTTTCCGTTGTTGAGTTTGTTTAGTTTTTGTTTAGTTTTGTTTTTTAATTTGTGTTTGTGTGACTGTATGTCACACATGTACAGGTGCCCACAGAGGGTAACCAATCCTCTGGAGTAGGAGTTATCGGCAGCTGTGAGCCATCTGACAGGTTCCAGGAACTGAACTCTGCTCCCTCTCAGCAGTAAATACTCTTAACCACTGAGCCTTCCCTCTCGCTCCCCACGGCTCACTTCTCCATTGAAAAACATAAAGGGCTGGAGAGATGGGTCAATGGGTAATGCTTGCCACACAAGCTGTAGGACCTGAGTTCAAAGCCCTGGAACTCACATGCAGCCGACGAAGTAATGTGCTCATCTGTAATCCCAGTGTGTCCCTAGGCTGGCACAGGTGGTAGCAGAAACAGGAGACTCCCTGGAACCTTCCAGGCCCACTTGCTTTATGTTCACTAGCATTTGAAGCGTGAAAAACCAAGAGCCCCTGTCTCAAAAGGGTTAAGGTGAGAAGTGACACCAGAGGCTGTCCTCTGACCTCCACATGTATACATACCATAGGAACACTCTCACACACTTGCACTTGTACCGAGGGTTCTCTTGAATCTCCAGCTAAAACACGCTTCTAACAGGGTTAAAAACAGCTAGACGGTGGTGGCGCACACCTTTAATCCCAGCCCTCGGGAGGCAGAGGCAGGCGGATCTCTGGGAGTTCAAGACCAGCCTGGTCTACAGAGTGAGTTCCAGGACAGACTCCAAAAGCTACACAGAGGGACCCTGTCTCAAAAAAGAAATACAAACCAAAACAAAAAAAAAGTATTAAAAGTAAGCTGAGGGCTGGAGAGATGGCTCAGTGGTTAAGAGCACTGGCTGTTCTTCCAGAGGACCTGGGTTCAATTCCCAGCTACCACATGTCAGCTCACAACTGTCTGTAGCTCGTTCCAGGGAATCTGACACTCTCACACCAATACACATAAAATAAAATTTTTAAAAGAGTAAGCTGAGGCTGGGCAGTGGTGGCGCACGCCTTTAATCCCAGCACTCGGGAGGCAGAGGCAGGCGGATCTCTGTGAATTCCAGGCCAGGCTGGACCGACAGCCTCAAAAACAACATAGAGAAACCCTGTCTCGTAAAACAAAAAAACAAAAAAAAGTAAGCTGAGTATGATGATGCCATACACTCATAATCTCAGAGCTCAAGAGGTTGAGGCAGAAGGATCCTGAGTTTGAGGCCAGCCTGAACTACATATTAAGTGTAAGACACCCAACTACTTGAAAGCAGGTATTTAATAAATATCTATTTATCTACTCTGACAGGGAAAACAAAAGAACAGTAAAATATGGCTGGATACGATTGTATAATTTACTAATTATTAATGTTTATTTTAAAGAAAAAGGAAATGTTTACTGGGAAGAGATAAAATCCAACCCTTCTAGCCACAGTGTCAAATACAGGCTAAGTATGTAAACCAAACAGATTTGCCAGAACCGTGTGACTATGAAACAAGGTTAAAGAGGCACACAAATATCTGATATTTCCTGATACTAAAAATAGCTCACAGGAAAGGGCTGCTGTTGAGATATTATGCGTGCCACCCCCACCTTCTAGCTGTGTGTGACTTTATCTGTGCATGACAACAAAGAAATTGCTCATTAGTCCAATTAATTTATCATTTACTCGTTTATTGTTTAATCACATTATTAAAATCTAACAATGCCAGCAGATGGTACACACAATCAGATGTCTGCTAGGCCAGGTCTGCCCATTTACAGTGCAGATGCCCTGCAAAGCTATTGGGCAGTCTGTTAAGCCCAGTCCCATGTTTAGAATGGACAGAAACAACCAACCAAAAATAGTTTTAAGTCTTCATCAGGAATGAAGCTACATACATTAATGAAAAAGAAATTATTCTTTTTAAAAATTTTATTATTTTTATGTGCATTGGTGTTTTGTCAGATGTATGTCTGTGTGAGGGTGCCAGATCTCCTGGAACTGGAGTTACAGACAGTTGTGAGCTGCCATGTGAGAACTGAATCCGGGTCCTCTGGAAAAACAGCTGGTGCTCTTAACCAATGAGCCATCTCTCCGAATTATTCTTACATCTATTTAGTTTATTTTTTGATTCATTTTCTGGAAGACCAAAATATAAACGCGAATTTGCTGAGACTGCGACTTCTGGGCAGTTTTGGAGAACAATTCACACTTGTAACCCTACTTTTGCCACCTCTCCCTCTGAAGTCCCACCGACACGCCCTTTCCACGGCTGTAAAACAAAGCCCACCAGCTTCTGAAAGTCAAGTCTGAGCCTGCCGACCTTAAGAAAGGCTGGCTCATGTGCCAGCACATCTGTCAGGCTGTATCTGTTTCTGCTGTGCTGAAGACTGAACCCAGGATCTCATGTACACTAGTCAAGTGCTGCCTTCCTGAGCTGTACCCCAGCCCAAGGCGATCTTCAATACCCATTAGACTTGACTGCATTAATATCCATTTAAAAAGTAACCAGGGTGCCTTATTAGATCACGTAGAGAAAGCCAATTGCCAGTAACTTTTAAGTGCCTATAAAAACAAACCAAAAAGTCCACAAGAAAAATCTGGAACATCTCCAGGTAAAGTTTTCTACTCAGAACCGAGAACACTGCTTCAGTTCCAAAGGGAAATTCTAATAATTGATTGTTATACTTTGCAGATCATTCTATAGTTGGGTGACATCAATGACATAACTGTCCAACCTTCTCTATGAAATCAAGCTCCCTAAGCAAAAGCAGTAGCTGAAAACTCGCCATCTTGAGGGACAGAGATGTGTGTCGCCTATTAACTGTTCCAAGGTTGTGATGTCTGGAACACTTTGGGGGAGGTTTTACCCCAGTCCTGAGTGGTGAGCCATGCCTATAATCCTAGCATCCCAGCACTCCACAGACAGGAAAGGGGCAAGTTCAAGGCCAGCCTGGGCTATATAGAGTTTTAGGCTATCCTGGACTAAAATCCTGTCTCAGAAAAACAAAACAACTGCCCCAAACGCTAGAACATTCCAGAGTGACTCACACATCCTACTTCCAGTGAAACTACACTTAAGACACAAAAGCAGTAGGCAAACGGTGACACATGTGGCTTACGCTTCTGTGTCCAGGAGAAGTCCTCTTCCTCCCTCCTTCACCTTCAGATTCACCTCTTCATCCATCCTTCCTATTCTGCAGCTTCCCAGGACCTCTCTGCCCTCCCCCTTCTCTCTATACCACTCACTCCTGCCTGTGGCCAGAAAACCTCAGTTTTCGAGGAAAGCGGTAGGGAAAAGAGAAGGGACAGACATTATAAAAGAAAAGGAAGTAAAGAAATCCTTTGCTTACTAAACAGCTACCCCACCCTTCCCTCCTTATCACTCACTGTGCTTTAACAGCATCCCTCACGGCAAACTCAGCCCTGCCTCCTAATTTCCTCATTCTTCATTTGTCACTTCATCACAAAACCTACAGGGTCGCCAGCTATTCTTCAGGGATAACGGGTGTTCAATCCCACCCTGATCAATGCTCCAACCCCAGCCACAGCTTACAACTCCTAGGAGCACATAGAAAGTCAGGAAAAGTTCACCTGGGTCAGACAGTGGTGGTGCACACCTTTGAACCAGCACTCGGGAGGCAGAGGCAGGTCGATCTCTGTGAGTTCGAGGCCAGCCTGATCTACAGAGTGAGTTCCAGGACAGCCAGGACTACACAGACAAACCCTGTCTCAAGCAAAGAAAAAAATTTTTTAAATTAAGTTCACCTAGAGCAGAGGATAACTCTTAGTTTGAGTTGGGGATTAAAACCATTTACCTCTATTTCCAACACCATTCCTTGGGAAAAAATAATGTGTTACAATTGTTGTTAATAGCCTAAAAGGATATAACCTAATCAGAATTTGGGACAGCCTACCATTTAAATATTTCCTGATAAATGACAAATAGGTTATTATAGACTTGTAAATGTACACATTTATGGAATATCTGTATTTTAAAGAAGGTAACCATTGGGATACCTCTGAGTAAACCAAATAGATTTACTTATCCAGAATTTGGTTGCTTAAGTATCCAGACTCTAAAGCTAGTGACACTCTAACCCAGAGCCCTAGAGAAGACCCGGATTCCCTTCCCTGAGGCCCAAGACACTGTTAAACACTTTCCTGATGACTCTCAAAGAAAATCTGAACATGCTAGGCAAGTAAGTACTAGACTGCTAAACTACATGCCCAGCCAGGATCCTGCATTTTGAATTAATTATTCCAAGGCACCGGTCTACATTTTCAGCAAACAGACATTCCTTCAGAATTTCCACTTGAATCTTCTCAGCTCTCAGTCTCTCATTTACCTCATTTCACTTTGCCAGGGTCCTCCTCATTGAAGGCTTGCATTTTGCTTTCTCTGACTAGTCAACTGTTTACAACAGGAACAAGCTCTTAGGCCTGAGTCTGGCTCTATGGCTTAAAGCTTTGGCTTCAGCTGGTACATTTTAGGTTTCTCAAGGTCCACTGAGGACTCCGTGTTCATGGCTTAAACAAAGCCCTCTGTGGAACACGAGCTTCAAAAGCGGAAGTTGTCCACTCTTTACCAGGCTGGCTGTCCTTGACAGCCTGCACTCATCCAGCACGACCCCTGACTTCCTGTGTCTCCAGAGAGAACCCTCCTTAGGAATGCCTGGTCAGCTACAATGGCTGGCCACCTGCATTAGTCCCTCCAAACTGCTTTCCCTCAAGCCAACAGCAGACCAGACAAACAAGTTCCAGAAGAACCCGCATCAGAGACAGAGGTAAAGCCTCACGGCTGAAATCCATCAGGGAACAAATCCTAAGGGTCAAGCCTCCTATTACAAGAAAAAAAAAATTATCACAGTCAAAGTCAGCAGAGTATCTGAAGAAACAAACCAAACTCATCACACACAAGTGCACACATATACATGCATAAATAACATGCAATAGCCTGTTAAAAATACTAATAAAGCTGCCTCATGGGTAGAATGTCATACATATGAAAACAGACAAAGTCTTCAAATAGTTGGATGCCAAGTCTGTCAAAATATTTATGCTAAGGAAGAGGTTTTTGCCTACAATTAGGAGTAGACAGAGAAACAAATTGGTATTAGCCGTGAGAAGAAAAGGCAAACGAACTAAGGAGCTTTTTACCAGCAAAAAAGAGGAAAGGTAAAGATGATGATGAAGAAAAACTCCCTAAGAGCATGTGAAAATTAACATAACTCAAAACAATTTGCTTGGCAATTTCATCTACTTAACTCACCCACTAATTCCCACCCCCTCCTTTGGAGCCCCACTTTGCAGTCAGTATGTTTCTACAAGTCACATTTCAAGATGTGAGCTCTCAAAGACTATGTTTGCAACCTAAGGATAATCTGAAGACCTCATAATACAAAAGAAGCACTGCAAATGCAACGCAAAGGCTACTTTCACAACCACAGAGAAAGAAGATGGGGTTATTTCCTCTGCCTCCTTTCCATTCCTTCTTGCTGCGCCCATTCCACACCTAAAGCGCCTACGAGGCTCCTTGTTTGCCCACATACAGAATAAAAGGAGAGAACCAGAACGCTTCAGGACACTTACAGCTGGATACCATTTTCTTCAGTGTGTGGCCACTCCACGGTTAAGGTGTCTAGGCTTCGGTAAATTACTCCCTATTCACTCACACCCATTCAAGCAACAGTAATGAAGTTTAATAGGTCATACAAAAACAAGGCTCGCACAAATCAAAAGGACATGAAAATAAAGGGGGAGCTTCTTGAGAAGAAGAAAGGGGTCAGTGGGAGTGGAGTGGGGTGAGGGAGAGGGATGAGGGCAATAGTGAAAATGACAAAAATACATACAAATATGTATGAAATTGTCAAAGATTAGTAAGTACTTTAAAAAAACTAAACACAGAACATCAGATGCATCAATAAACACTATGCTGTAAGTAAGACTGAGATACAAAATGCAAGGACAGCACTGAGTAATAGGGAGTTCAGAGTAGGAAGGAAATACTTCCGACTACCACCACTCCATGAAGCCAGGGTCTGATAAGCTGAGCCACTGAAGATGAGTAAAACCGCAGTAAGAGAGACGGAATAGATTGTTCATACACAAAAGGAGGAAGGCAACCGTTTCCTGAATTTCCCTGCTATGGCCTGAGGTCAGCAAGTAAAATAATGCTTGAAGAGTGGCAAGATTGGTACATGTAGGATATTCCAACAATGGCACCTTATGTAAATCATGGATTTCATAAACCTCACTGAATAAACCAATTTCCTGCCAAAGGTTCTGCATTGGTGCATGGGGACCCTGGGACTGTCTAGGCCATCCTTGTAGTAGCTATACTACTTTGGATTGGCTAAAGTATTATAAGCTTGCCATACAAATACCCATTCCAACTGTTTGACAAAAAGAGTTTGAACACAGAACTGCTTTGATCTACACTTTCTCAATCAGTTCCTGAATAAGTGATTTTCCTCTGCAGTCTATATCACAGAGTTGTTGAAGGCTAATTACAATGATGCATGCAAAAGTGCATGTCTAGCTGACACCTACGTATTACCTGGAAGGCTGATGTCTAGGATCAAGTTGCAGCTGGCCATCTGGAGCGTCACAGGGCTCTTGTACTTCATACAAATTTGCATCAGTGTCCTCCACACTGCTGGAATTCTGCCATCCCAACTCTGGAGCTTTCCCACCAGTCATAACAAAAGGCAAATTTTCATACTCGGGTATCTCCTCATAATGGCGTACATTTTCATACTCTGGTACACAGCCACTTGTACCAGACTTGTAAGATGCCTGGCAGGATGAGTCCCTAGAGAGCAGCTGGTCATCCAAAGACTCAGCTCTCTGACCATTAGCTGTGCTGGTCTGGCCCCAAGATCTCGCCTTTTGAGACTCCAGGCTGCAGTTTTCTGCAGAATTTGCCTTTATGGGTTTACTTCTCTTTTCTTCTCCTGTCACTAAACCCTGCCAATCACTTTCAAGTCTCTGCGGCTCTCTACTGAGCACATGTCCTGTCATGGCATCTGCTTGCTGGCAATTTTTCGACCTAAATTTCTGAAAGTCGCTCTTTATGAAACCAATGGACAGTTTCACATTAATCAACTTTTTAAAAGAAGTTTTCTTTGGAGGCTCTTTGCAAGGTTTATTACACCTGTCCATATCCACAGCCGATAATGATTTTGCTCTTGGCTTGGTTAGGGAAATAGATGGCTCACTATTTAAGGATAAAGTGACATGCTTCAAGGACTCTGGGCTCCCTGAAAAAGGTAAAATAGGATGAGGTAATTTCCACACTGGCTTTTCTGAAGTTGAGTGAGGCATATCAAAAGATGACGATAAAACACCACGGCTTGAGGGACCCAAATGCTGAAGGTGATTTCTTTCTAAACCTTTCTCTGAATTTGTTGCTTTGCTTGAAGAATAAGAATTTTTTTCTACAAGTTCCTCAGAAGCAGCCTTCTTAAGCACTCCCGCAGCGGGCAAGCTATGTCTTTGAGGTTTTTTGGGAACAATTTTAGAGGAAGGTTCCTTTTGTATTTGAGGAACAGACAATTCCACATTACAGGTAGTTGGCGGATGTTCAGTGCAGGATAATTTGACTTGCTTAGGCAAGCTCTCAGACTGAGTACTGCATTGTACAAAACTAGTCTCTTTGTCCATAGCAGGTAACACCCCAGAAACATCTTCTGCTGTGCTGTCAGGACTCCAAATAGAGTCTGCATCTAAAGCAGGCGTCTCTTTTGCAGAGGAAGATGTTTCATGACGCACAGCTTTCTGTGAGTTGACTGAGTCTTGTCTGTCACTCTTGGAATCACTAGTCACTGCCCTTTTATTGGCTGGCTTCACTTTGTCCACTTGTCCCTGGTTACACAAAACCTTCTGATGAAGAACACTGGCTTGATTGTTTTTCAAACTATCTTCAAGGAGACAAGAAGAGGCACTGTTTGAATTCTCTGGCTCTTCGGTACTTTCGCTAGGAGTATCTACACACTTCTGGCGAAGTAGACGAGCAGCGTGTGTCCTTCTGGGTTTGGGGGTTGGAAACTTTGAGGTATAGGGTAATAAGTGAATTTCTAAAGGGCCAAGATCTGTGACCTCTGTCTTCTTACTAGCTCCGTCTGAAGGCATCTTTCCGTCATCTAGTTTGCACGAATGAAAGTGACTATTGCTCTCAGCGTTCCCAGTGTGACAAGTCTCGAGGTTTTGAGATTCCTCCCTAGGGAGCTGTGGGTGGCAGCTATGATGAGCAGGAACTTTTTCAAAGCTGGACAGGGAAGGGGACAGAGCTGCAAATTCAATTCTGATCTGTCTGCTGCAGTTATAGTCGCCATTCACTTCTGTGTTGTTTGGAGATCTGTGCTTCTTCGGGGAACTACAAGGTGACTGCTGTCGTGTTAGAACCTCTTTGAGCTTCTCTTCTAAGATGCTTGCTTTTAAAATAACTCCACTCTGGCTCCGGCCCTTTTCACCACTGGAATCCCACCTATTCCCCCGCTTTGCAGTTAAAGAGGACTCACTGATTTTATTATTCTCTAAATTTTCTTTCATTCCCAGAGGCTCTAAAACAAGCTGCTTTGCACATAGACTTTCTCTATTCCCAGGCTCATGAATACACCCAGAACTGCAGGAACACGTTGGTAAATTATAATCACTGTGTGGATCCCCGACATCTTTGCAATTAAACTTGTCCGTGCTTTCAGGTAATTCTGGCTCCCATTCCTCCAGGTTCAAAGGGAGCTTCTTTGAGGGTGACTGCTTGATGTCTTGAACAACTGAGTTTGTCAGAGCTTTCGGTTTTGGTGCAATTGTCGGCTTGGTTTTCTGTGTTAACCGTGGAAAACTAGCATTCACGATGTCCGGTTTAGGTGCAATGGGAGGGGGGCGGTGGCTTGTTGTTTGTCCCCATTAACTTTGGCTTGGGGGCCAATGGTGGCTTCTTAAGCTCTAGAAAGGAAAATACAATAATTAGACAGGAGAGGATATAAAAACACATGACATTTTCCTGTTTTTACTTGTTTTCTGTTAAAAGGTCTTGCTATGAAATCTTGTCTGGCTTGGTATCTACAACATAGCTTGGGCTGGTCTCAGACACACAGCCATATGCCTTTCTTTCTAATGCTGAGATTACAGCATCACTGTTCAGTGATACAGACAAGATCTGTGTGATGGCATGTATTAAAAAATGTTTACCTGACACAACCCCCAAAATATTCTGAAAAATTAACCAGACATTTTTTACCCCCCCCCCCCAAAAAAACCTGAAAGTAAATTCTTTGGTATTAATTGAGGTTCATATTGAGGCTGGTATTTCTCTGTCCAAGGATCAATTGGGAATCTCATGATATTTCTTCATGGAGCTTTGTTACATGTCCAGGCCTGGCTCCAGATCAAACAATCGGAGAGTATCCGAATATATAATCTGTACATCTGTATTCCTTTCATCTCCCATGGATGACTGACCATGTCTTTTATCCTTCACCAGTTGTGTGTTGTTTCTCTGAGCAAGGGTTCTCATTATGTAAGCCCGGTGGGTCTCAGACTCACCATCCCTCTGCTGCAGTGTCCTGAGGGTTGCAATTATGGCTGCACCATCAAGCCCAGCACTAAAGGATGACCACAAGTTATGGTGCAGCAACTCTTCCTCGCCATTACATGTCAAGAATTTCATCAAGTCCTATTATACAATGGTGCATTTGTGCAGGCCTGCTCTTAGCCTACATGAACTTGACAAAGCTTTACACAGGGGACCATCATAAGGGAGCTAGAGAAGATGACTCTGGCTAAGCGTGCTTTCAGTTCAACCATGCAGGCAGAGTTTGCTTCCAGCACCCACATCAAGAAGATCACAACAACCTGTAACTCCGGCTCAAAGGGATGTGACACCCTCTTCTGGCCTCTACAGGCACCTGCACTCAAATCTGACCAAACACTCAAACAGAAACACATATAAACAAAACAAAACAAATCTTTTTTAAAGACCCCAATAAATCTAAAGATGATACACTCAGACTATATTTCTTCTAAGTTCCTTTAGGATCTTCTAGTTGTCAATCATGCTTCTCTGAGTGGCTTGAGTTCAAACATATTTTATCTTATACTTCTTAAAGTAGCTTCTTCAACAAGATCTAATACTTGATTTTTAAAAAGCTTATTTATAAAACAATCTCAAAATATATGCTGCACAGGACTGTCGACATTGTTTCATTTTCTTGCACACAGAGAAGCTTTGATATTTCATTCGCATTGATTTTCTTTTCAACAAAGGAAATTAGTCATAACGCTCAGAAAAATATTACATGGAACAGAGTAAAAGGAAAAAAGGGGGGAGGTGCTCTACTTCCTCTTCCTAAGCAAAAAGGGATTTCTCAAACTCTGGTATTACATGCACAGCCAAGATTATATAACAGATACCGTATCAAACTCAGTTCCTAGGCATAAGGTTATCATAAAAAAGGCAATCAATTTTCAAAATTAAAAAATTCCCAAAGCAGGCAATTTTCAGTTAGCTGTTCAATACACTTGTTATTAGCCTGAGGTTTGGCTCTTGTGGTTTTTGGCAATGTTGAAATAGTATATTAAGTTAAATTCACCATCCATCAAGTCAAATCTTAAGGGAAAGTGGGACTGCCTGAGGACTTGTCCCATTCTCCCTCCTCATTAAATAAGAGCTGACAGCCTGTCATGCTGATTTCATTTCTGTCATGCTTACAAAGTCCTAGCTCTGGGATTGTTTTAAAGAATTAAAAATATGAATTTTTACAAGACAAAATGAGTTCTGGAGAGCAGTTACTACAATGTTCTTAACATTTCTGAACTGTACACTTAAAAATAGTAAAGACAGCTGAACATAATGGTGCTTGCCTATAACCCTAGGACTTGCTACTTAGGAGGCTAAGACAGGAGGATTACTATGAGTTAGAGGCTAGTAAGATCCTGTCTCACTCACACACACACACACACACACACACACGCACACACACACACACACACACACACACACAAAGAAGAGGCTAAAATTATCTATCTTACCACAGTTAAAGAGAAATTCAGACCAGCCAGATGGCTCCCCAGATAAAGGTACTTGCCACCCAAACCTGGGGACCCGAATTCAATTCTCAGAGCACATGTAAAGGCTGGAGGACAATTGTCTCCACAAAGCTGTTCTCTAATCTTCACATGCACACTGTACCCCTCACACCAGTCAACACATATACACACAATAATAATAATAATAACAATAATTTTTTCAAAGATTTCTTTTTTAAAAAGACATTTTAGTCAGGCAATGATGGCTCATGCCTTTATTCCCTGAGTTCAAAGCCAGCCTGGTGTACAGAGAAAGTTCCAGGATGGCCAGAGCTACAGAGAAATCCTGTCTCAAAAACCCAAAATAAATAAAGAAATAAACAAACAAACAAATAAGGAAGGAAGGGAGAAAGGAGGGAGGGAAGAAGGAGGGAGGGAGAGAAGAAGGAAGGAAGGAAGAAAGGAAGAAAGGAGAAGAGATCTCATCTCATTAATCTTTTACTTTTTGATATTTCTTTACTTTGAGTCTAATCAGAAGGTTCAAGGTCATTTAATCAAGTCATTTTGCTTTTCAGTGCAAACATTTTATTACCACTTATTTTGCTGCTATTATCTTGCCATGCATCCCCAAGCTGGCTTCAAACTCTTGAATTCTCCAGCTCAACCCTCCCTAAAGCATTTCATTACTCTCTAGTACCAATTTTAGCCCTCCCTTCCATCCTATGGCCTCGCCCTCCCTAAATCATAATCTCTAGTACCAATTCCAGTACTCCTTTCGAGCCTGCTTCCAGGAGACAAATTCCTCTTCTCTCTTAATGTCACAGAAAGCCAGTTAAGTGCATGTGAGCCAAGGCTGACTCCCAGGAAACACAGCACCAAGTTATGTCCTACAGCCTGCAATGCATGGTACGTATTAACTAACTGTGGACTTGGGCTGACTAGTGTTAATTACTTGTGTATGCATGTGGAAGTAGTCAATAAGGTTAACTCAGAATCCAGCTTATTCATGGTCTTATTCACTGTATCCTCGGTGCTGACAACATCCAATTTAACATCAAATGGTGTTCTGAAGGCTAAAGAGATGGCTCAGTGGTTAATAAAATACATTATATACTGTTCTTACAGAAGACCCGAGCTCAGTTCCCAGCACCCATGCAACCAGGGTAGGGCCTGGGGGGTGAAGACAGTGGGTGGGGGGAGAGTTCTACAACCGAATGTAAGTCCAGTTCTAGGGGAATCCAACAACCTCTTCTGAACTCTGCTGGCACCTGTGTTCATACATCCACAAGCCTCCACCCACCCCCCCACACACACACGCACACACGCACACTTTTAAAATAAATCTTTAAAAAAACTGATGTTTTGAAAAGGGGGCAGGATGAAGTTCAATAGGATTGCTGTGTAATTCCTTCATGACTAATAGGAACAAGGGTTTGCCAAGTCACTGGCACAGCAATATACAAAAATCTCTCCTTACTGTTATTTCTTTCTTTTCAGTTTTTGAAGGCAGGCTTTGGAGTGTAACCCTGGCTATCCCTGAAGTGTGTCTTTCAGGCTCACCCTCTCTAGTACTGGGATTGTAGGGCATAATACCATGCCAGCTTCATTACACTTTTAACTATATTTCATGGAGGGGGGGCTGGCCCTTCCATTGCACACATGTGTTAGATGACAACTTGAAAGAGTTGATGCTCTCATTTCATTGTGTGGGTCCCAGGGATCAAACCCAGGCCATCAGGCTTGACAGCAAGAGCCTAACCCATTGAGCTGCCTCACTGGCCCATATTATTTTTAATGGCTGTATTCTGAAAGAAACGTGGCTACAAACAACACTAACAGGACATTATATTATGATGTACTCCAGTGTCAAACCTTGAAATCAGTACACGATGTTTGGAAATGAATCCTGCACCTCTGGATCTTGACACTGTATTAACAATCAATCAGAACCAAATGCTTTTTTGAGGCAATGCAGCAAATCTTTTATTTACACAGCTGTTTGGCTCCAGTGAACTCTAAGGTAGAACAGTAAAGCACCAGCACCATTTAACTGTTATAAACAGACTCGTCATCCGTTACACACAGGTGGCCTTGGCTCATGCGCACACGCACTCGCTTGGCTATTCCACCAGCCCCGAAGCAAAAGAGCATAGGCATTAAATTAATGAAACAGTGAAATGCATATACACACAATAATAGATGACAGATAGATATTTATAATTGTCATACACTACTTAGAATACTTCCAAAATCTCTTCTATGAGCTCACTCTTCAACAGCTGCAGA
The DNA here is from genome assembly GCF_017639785.1 of Mesocricetus auratus. Taxonomy (NCBI): domain Eukaryota; kingdom Metazoa; phylum Chordata; class Mammalia; order Rodentia; family Cricetidae; genus Mesocricetus; species Mesocricetus auratus. The sequence goes on from NW_024429195.1 coordinate 73,784,825, forward strand.
AAAAAAAAAACACACAGCAAGCTCTTCTTCAGGGTACACATCACTTTAATGTTGTACAACAACCCTCCCAAATACACCAGAATAGACTAAAACACTCTCTACTCCATGAGTAATTTTCCTCAAAGCTTTAATAAATGTCATTGTTCTGACCCACATATACATGGCTTGTGAGGGCAGTGTATATGTAACTTTATCAGAAAGGGGTGGCAAGAAAGCCCTCAGTCCCCTTCCACATCCCCTAAACACAAGAAAAACTTACAATAAATCTCATCAGATGGGTGAGCAAAAAAGTAGTTAATGTTTCTCAGCAAGTCATGCTTAAAAAAAAAATCAACTAACTCAGCTAGACACAGGAAGTGTCTCTCTTTTAAATACCACAAAAATGCTGTGGATTTCCTTAATTGTAAAGTTGATAAGTATAAAAATAGCTTGCCTTATTCTAGTGTAATTCGAACAGAATGAGCATAAACTTCCAGACTGAGTCCCAGAAACTTTGATTAATTTTTAAATTTTATTTTAATTTAATTAATTCAGTAATTTTAAAAAGTTGGATGAAGGTGAGGAACAGAAAGTTAGGCTGAAAGCAGTCCACTGTGTAAGTGGAACGCCTCCCTAAATTGGAAAAGGAGAGAAATGTTTGGAAATCACTGATAGCGCACGATGATCACGTGAATGAATACGAATTGACATCAAAGAGAAAAAGAGATACATTTTCTACCCTGAATACTCCAGCCCCTTGCTTTCTTGTTGCTACTAATTTCTTGCTTGTTTAATGTAATCTGATTATCCCTAGCAGTACGACTCTTCCAAGGCTTTAGAAATACAAATCAGAGAACATTTGGTGTGCTCTTTGACAGTTTCAAGTTGCAGGAATCTTAAACAAACGCCAAAGAAAGCAAAGAAAATTTAATCTGATACTTAAGTGCTTATTCTAGACGTTACTACAAAATTTCTCATCGAAGTTTCTTCAAATGTGGAGAAAGATGTTTTTTAAAAAAATATTCCATACCTTATTAAATTCTGGTTTTAAAAATAAGCTATGTTCTTGGAAGGGTACCATAGCATCACTTGGGCACTTTAACTTGGAAAATAAAAATTGCCCCTTAAGAATGTTTCTCAGTACAATGACCAGAAATGCTTACATGGACACAAAGGTAAGCAGAGGCTTTGTCATCTGGGTGAGTGGAAGGGAGACAGACAGAAAACAAGGCTTTGTTTACACCGTCGAGGTACGACTTGGGGGGGGGGTTAAGAAAAGGTGACGATGAGGACAAGGGGAGGTGGGAGTTTTGTTTATTTGGGTTTGTTGGTTGGGGGGGCTTGGTTTGTTTTTTTCTGTTGTTGTTTTTTGTCTTTTTTGCCATCTAGTAGTGCAATTTAGTACTTAGGTAATAGGACTGAGTACTAAAACACCAGGGGTATGGCCAGTTCTGTTTAAAGCTCCTTACTAATGCGAAGAGTTTCGATCAATAAAGACTAGGGCTCAAAGCAACCCAGGCTAGGAGTTGAGTTACTCCAACTCTGGAAAACTGTCCTAGTTTAGAATAACCGACTCCTCCGCATCCGACTCCACGCTTCCCGCACCGCGCACAAGCGACATCGCCAAAGCACGGGAGCAAGCGCCGCGTCGCCGTCGCTCCACCTGGGCTCCCCGGGGCTCCCGGATCCCACCGCAGGCGAGCGACGCCCCGGGACCCCCTGACAGGCGAGCGGCCGGCGCCAGTCCCTCAGCGGCCACCCGGGGAGGAGAACCGCGGGAGCCCGCGCCCGCCCGGCGCCCGGCGCAACTTCCCAGCCCGGCGGGAGCGCAGTCTCGGACTTACCCGCGGCAGAAGTCATGACTGCCCCGCGCGGCGCACGCCCTCAGTCCATGACTCCCGTTCAGTCCGCACTCCCCAGAGTTGCAGCGGGAGACATTCCGCCCCGCACCCGAGCAGAACAGCCGCCTGAGCGCCTCACAAAGGGCAAGACGCCGGCTCCCGAGACCCTCCGGCGGCCCCGGGCGCTGGCGGCCAGCGACAGGGGACGAGCACGAGCGCCGCTCCGCCGCGCTGCCGGGGGGACCGCCAGGCGCGCGCCCGAGCGGAGCTCACGGCGGCCTCGCGGACGCGCGCCCCTCCTCGAGCCGGGAGAAAAAATGCGCGCTCCGGGCGCCCCCTGGTAGTCCGGGGATGTAAAAGGCAGACAAAAGCCATAGCTCTCTCCAATAGGAGCTCTGCAACGCCCTCCCGCTCCCGCCCCTCCAGCCTACAAGCTCACCCTCTGCTCCAATGAGCAGGTCGGAAGGGGGGAGCGTGAGCCGCAGAGCATGCCGGGAGTTGTGGTTTTCGGTGCCCCCCGAGGTGGGCAGGAGCAGGAGCCCGGGTGCCGCCTGCCCTCCTTCCTTCATTTCCCATCGTGCTGAGGCGGGTGGTATGGCGGAGAAGGATGACACCGGAGTTTGACGAAGAGGTGGTGTTTGAGGTGAGGAGGAAATGGCGGTGAGTGTGGACCGTCTTTGTCTGAAACGGCCTCGAGGAAAAGCGAGGAGGCCGAGCGATTCGGAGGGGGGAGCGAGCGAGTGACGCGCGCCTGCGGGCCTGGGTCACCGATCCCTCGCCGTTTCGGGGCCTACGGGCTGCAGCCGCCTGACAGACAGGTGTAGCCCGCCGGGTCCTGCCGTGGCTGGCCTCTGCCCCAGGCTCGACCAGAATTCCCCGACCTGGCGCCGTGGACGGGCTCTCGGGCGGGAGCCCTGATGGATCCTTACCCGATGGCTGAACCGCCCGGGGCTGCGCCTCGCTGGGGCGGGGCCGAAACGTGCGGATTCTCGCTGTACTACCTATCCTCCTCCCTTGTAGCCGTGAACCCCCCCCTCCCCGCGGGTCCGTATCCAGGAGTGCCCCCGGTTATCATCATCATGATGGTCATCGTCAAGGCGTGGCCTTTGGAATGCAGGCAGCAGGTGCCAGCTTGCTGTCAGGGTTTAGGATCTGTTAAGTGTGAGACCTGTGGCCCGTGGTGAGGGCTCTGGCATCTCAGCACCTGGGTTCCATTCTTTTGTCCTTGCTTTTTCCGCTGGGTGTAGCTAGCCAGTTCCGAATCGAAGCTCTGGTATGGATGTGAATGCTTTTGTGTGGGACTATTTTAGGATGCCTCTGCCATCTTGAATTAAAAAAATAAAGCCTAGTGTTTTTAATGCCATTTGTCCATCAGACAGGTGAAAACCCGCACCTTGGGATGTGAATGCATGTACTGAATATGTTGTATGCGTTACTTTCCCTCTGCCGACTAGATGTTAGCGAATTAAGATAAGAAAAAGAGAAGAGTTTCCCCCGTGCTGAACAGTGGGAGAGTGGGGTATGGTACAGAATGTGAAATGTTGACTATCTGTCAGTGGAAGGTTCATTTGGAAACCGTTGTCTGTCCTTAGCACTTGAAAAAAAAAAAAACTACACCCAGCAAATGGTACCCTAGATAAATCTGTGAATGAAATTAGAAAGATGGGTGGCAGAAAATGTACTACAGGAAATGCACATACACTTTCATGTATGCCAAGGATTGGGGTGGGTGAGAGTATTTAATGAGCAGTTTTAGGGGCCGGGGTGTGGAGGAGCGCCATGTAAAATGACTTAAATGTGGCTACAATATCTAAGTGGGAAACATGACTACTTTGCTATATTGAAGGGTCTAGATATGAGGGATTCAATAGAGAGAACAAAAGCATACACTTTGGAAATCAGAAAAATTAATGAAATAATGACTTGGGTAGTCATTTCTAATATAAAATTGAAAGAATGGCTACAGAGTGAAATGTGGGGAGATAAGGAGAGACAAAAGTGGGTGACTGAAAAATTTTTACCCTACTTTCTTTGATTTCTGGACATAATAAGGTTTTTAAAATTAAGAAATAAAAACATTGTATTGGGCTGAGCATGAGTTCCATTGGTATAGTGCTTGACTCAAACGCACAACAGGTCCCTTGGTTCAATACCCAGCACCACAGAGACCTGATAGGGTGGTGTACACATGCCTATAATTCCAGTTCTCAAAAGGTGGCTGTAGGAGCATCATGGGAACTTCGAAGTTAGCAGCTACTCAGTGAGTTGGAGACTAGCCCGGGATATGAGAGACCCTGTCTTTAAACAAAACATTTTGTTATAAAACATAATGCAAAAAGAAAAAGTTCTTTGAAGTTTTTTTCTGTTCAAATATATGACTATGTATGATTTAAAAAAAACATTCTAACATTTAACATACCACAGAGTTTTGAATGTATTTTTATATTTGAATATGTTAAATTTGAATTTGCCATTAATCTTGTCCCCACACACACACACACACACACTTTCTTGTGAGGGAAGGGTTTTATAATCCAAGCTGGACTTGAACTTCCCACCCTCTCACCTTGCCTCTTGAGTGCCTGGGGTTATAGGTGTATCCCATCATGCCCCACAATGATAACATATTGCTTAGTTTTACATTTATAGGTTTATCAGCCATTTAAAAATGTATTCACGATTTTGGTGCTAGGGATTGAACCCAGGGCTTGTCTATGCTTAATAAGAGTGCTACACCCTCAGCCTAGCTTCTTGTAAGTTGATTTACTAGAATTCTTTTTGTTTTGTTTCGTTTTATTCAGCAGCACATTTCTTTTATGTTTTACTATTTGATGTCAGGGTATTTTTCCTCCATATATGTCTATGCACCATATGTGTTCTTGGTGCTCTTGGAAACCAGAAGAGGGTGTGAGATACCCTACAAGAGTTACAAGCAGTATATGTCTTACACAGATATTGTCAAGCGTCATTCCACAGCAGTTGTCAAAACTCCTGTCAGCAGTGTATAATAGGTCTCATTGGGCCACCCTTACCCGCGCTCTTTCAGTCTTTGTATCGGTCTGGTGTATGAGTAGTGGTATCTCTGTGGTTTTCAGTTCTGTATCTCTATATAGGCCTTAGATGCTTAATGGTGTCTTTAATGGCCAGTGTGAGGTTTCCATTGGTTCTCTCCTACTATCAAAGAAACTATATATATATATAGGCTATGAGTCCATAATTGTATATCTGCCTCACGTCCCTTAGGCTGTATGTGACTTCTGCCCATTTTATTACGTGTGTGCGTGCGCACATGGAGGCCAGAAGACAACTTGCACGAGTTGATTCTCTGCTTACACCGTGTAGGCCCTCAGAATCGAACTTGGGCCCTCAGACATGGCAGCAGGTATCTCTGCCCGCTGAGCCATCTCACTGGCAGCCTCTGCATCCATAGTAGTTTCTTTCAAAGAACAGAATCTCATAAGTCCCTAAGATCCACTTAATCTTTTAATCTTTTTTCTTTTATGGTTAATGCTCCAAGGAAATACTTGCATACCGTAAAAATCACAAAGATTTTTCTCTAAAAACTCTATTTGACCCTTTGCAATCGATCTGCTATTTTTTCCCCATATGGATATCTGGTTGGCCTGACATCATCCCTTCCCCCATTCAAATGTGTTGGGGTTTTTTTGTTATAAATCAAAGTGCTATTTTATTTTTATTGAGACAGGCCCAGCTGTGTATCCCTGGCTGGCCTGGAACTCACTATGTAGACCAGTGTGGTTCAGCCCCACAGAGATGGTTGAAGGCTAGGGTTGAAGGCTTACATTAACACATCTGGCATCTCCCAACCTCTTTTAAAAGGCTTCCTATGTAAGCCAGGCTTTACTCAAAAACTTGTGATCCTCCTGCCTCAGCGTCCAAAGTGGATTGCAGTCATGTGTTATGTCACCACTGGGCAGGTTTTCCTATTTCCCCCTGTGTCTTGTGATTTTCCTTATTGTGCCTTTGGCTGCTCTTGACTCGCTCCCATATGATGAGCCTGTCAATTTCAGGGTTAGCAGAACCAGTGAGATTACATTAAATCTGTAGATTAGTTTTGGGAAATCTGACATCTTTATAATATTGAATCTTCTAAACGAAAACACTTACTATCTACCTTTTGGGTTTGGTTTTTGTTGCCTCATATTGAACCAAGAACTTTGTACATGTTAAGCATATTCTCTACCACCCAGCTATACCCTCAGCCTCCTTAATAAGAGTCAGGCAGCACCCCCATTTCTTTGTATGTTCTAATACTGATTATAAAAATTAAGTTTCTTCCTTGAAACTGTAGCTAAATTACCCTTTAAAGATAGTCATTTGCTCAAAAGGAGAGTGAATATAATCTATCAGTCAGGTTTATAGTTATAATTTTGTATTTTGATTTTTTTTCTTTCAGATGTATTCTAATAGAAAAGTATGGACTCTAAAGCAGGAAGTTCTATTTCAGCTATCTATTAGCTTCCTTCCTGGCTACTGGCCAATCAGTGTTTTATTCATCAACAATAAGAGAAACATATATACTGAAGGACATCCCCCCATCAACCATGACCAGCCAGCCTTTCTTTTTAGAAGTAACTCCTTCATTTTTAGTCTCATTTAGGAGATTAAACTAATTAGAACTTATTATGTGCAATGACTATTTAAGTCTTTTTATGTTTCATAGTTTCACCTTATCAGACAATTCAAAGAATTGATTATTGGTTTTGTTTGAGCAGCTTAATATAGTGTATAATATTTGGTTTTTTTAGATTTTATGGAAAGTTTTATGTATTTTCTGCCTTTGTGTTTATTTGACTGGGTTTCCCCCCTAGCTTCATGACATAAAACCCTGAATTTAGAAAATAACTTACAAGACTATAAATTTTCCTATGAGTACTGCTTTGGCTATACTTCATGAAATATGACATGTTGTTCACCTCATAATTTTGTGATTGCCATCTTGATTTCTTCTTTAACTCATGACTTAGTTTAGTATTGGTAAGGGATTTGTCTTATTGGTGGTTATTTGCATGCATTTTTCAGACTTGTGATTCTAACCCTAACTGGACCATATCACCTGTATTTCTTTATCATCTACATTCCAGCTGGCTTCGGCTACTGTACCGGATAAAGCAGTACTTGGCCACATTCCTCTACCTAAAGCCACACTCTTACAGGGATTTTCTTCACTCTTAACTTGAACTTTGTCTGAATTCCAGACACACTTCTTTCCCTTAGCTTTTAGGTTTATGGAAGATCATAACTCCCTGTCAAAACCAATAACCAAGTTTTTCAACAGTCTTATCTGAAAAGTTCAAACTCTAACCTCTACAATATAAAAAGAAAAGCACAATTAACACTGCATGTAACAAGCTCTGATAGTTTGGCTGGATAATCCTGTCAGCTGCTTCAGTGGCACTGCTGCTGCCTCATGTTTTCAACTGCAGTAAGAGGACACAGTAATCTGGAATAGGAGACAGTAATCAAGAGTAATAAACGCTTGCTTGCTAATCATCAAAAAATCTGTGACCATTGGGCTGTCTCACAGAAATTCAAAATAGCAGAAAGGTCAAACCTTACAGAAGATTCATTCCCTTATTAGTCCATATGTCATAGGCCCATAGTAAAGTGTTGCCTTCTAACCAGACATGACCTGTTGGCTCATAACTATGGCTTTTAAAGAAGTCTAACAAACTACTGGTTAGGCTTTTGCCTTCCCCAAACCAGTTATAAATATTTGGTTTTGGATCATTTCAGCTTTTTTCAATTATAGTGTCACCTCTTTGGATACCATAAAAATGTCAGCTAAGTCTTTTTTTTTTTTTTTTTTGCAAAGTCAGCATCCAAACTTTGGATTTTAGACTTCAGTGATGGTCCAGAACACAGTGCAACACCACCAAGTCCAGGGAGCTATGCACCCATACATACATGAATACAGAGCCGACAAGTGGAAAGGCTTTTCCCCAGAACACCACAAAGAATGGTTCAATGTTTAACTTTAAGAATAGTTGCAAGGTCTCCAGGGAAAAACAAATCCAAAGCAGCCCTCAAACCATACGTGAGTTACCCATGGTTGTAGGATTCTTCAAACCCCAAACACTACCAGGGGTTCCTCACCTAGGACTCAGGAAGGCCTGGCTCGCCCAGGCTGTGCACAGTCCCTACTACCTCACTGAGTAGAAAACTTGAGGCACATTTCCTTGCCAGCTATGATTTGACTCTCACTCAGCCATTGCATTTTATTCAGGCTTTGCTAATTAGCCCTGTTTCTAGATACTTAATACTATATCAGTGTGAAACAAAGTCTCCAGAAAAGAAAAGCTACACATGTGCTAAACATGACTGATTATAGACATAGAATCTCACAGGTGGGGAGCCAAATTTATCTTGGGCTGTCTTTGGCCCTCTAAATAACCATTTATTTCCCACCTCTGTGTGTGGCATAATATCCTTGTTTTTATTAGATAAATCTTGGAATGTTTAAACAGACCCCGTAGCTTCCACCAACTCAGTGGTAAGAATGTCATCAGATAGTATCTGAGGCCAATAACAGATCAGAATCAAGAGCCTTGATTTAGAATACCCATTATTCTGTTACTCTAAGAACTTCATGAAACTGTTAACATGTTGGACTGAAGCAAGATCCTAATTAGTCTTACTAATAAAAACCTAGAGTCAGATATCAGGGTAAAAGCTGAAAGATCCAAGAAGTAAAGGACCAGCTGTCCTGACTTCTTACCTCTCCTGACTTCTCAGGCCAAGAAGGGCCAAGCTTCTGTCTATACCCACCTTGTCACTTCTCCACGTAGCCATATCACTTCCTGTCTGTCTGTACAGACCTCCAGACCTCTGTGGTTAACTAGCAGCTAACTCCACCCTCTGATCTCTAGGCAAGCTTTATTTGTCAGAACACAAACAAAATATCACAACATTGGACCATAGTGTCTGGGGTACCCTGGATCTGTGTTCTCCTGCCGCCATCACTGGCATTTGGCTCCACAATAAATTACCTCTTTTGTATGTATTTCTGTGTATGTTTATATGATGTATGTGTGTATATGTCTGTCTGTGTGTGTGTGTGTGTGTGTGTGTGTAAGCATTCATGTGCCTTGGTGCGGATGTGCACATGCCACAACACACAGAAGACTAATAGGTTCTGACCTTCCACCTTGTTTAAGGCAAGAGTATCTTGTCCATCTGTGGATTCCAGGCTAGCAAGTCCATGAGCATCGGCAAAGTGTGGCTCTTCTCCCATCTCTCCATCTCTTAAATTACAGACATATGCAACTATGCCTGGTTTATATGGATTTTAGGATTTGAACTTGTGTTCTGGGCTTATGTGGGATTGCTTTACCACTGATCCATCTCCCTAGCCACAGAATAAATGATCTTTTAATCCCTTTGAAATGAGAGTTGTTTTGTGTCTATATCATCCATAAACCCTAGTGCAAAAAACAGTAGCCTATCTATGTCCCAAAAGTGGAAAGGAATTTGACATTAGAAATTGGTGGTTAGTTTATTATTAGAAAGCAGATTAGGCTCTGTCTCTGTTGCTGTCCTCATAAAGCAAAAATACTCAGATGTAAAGAAGAAAAGCCCATCATGGTGCAAGTCTGCAATGCCCAGCTCTAGGGACTCTGAGGCAGAAGGATTGCCTGAACTTTGTAGTGAAACTCTGTCCCAAAACAGCCAAGAGAAGAAGAGAATGTGAACTTGTTCAGATCTCTGGCATGCACACACAGCTGGGAGAATTCTAGTCTATATCCACAAGTTTAAGTGCAAGGTTGTTCAGTGTCAAGTATAGCTTCCCTGTGTCTAATACAAGAGATACACTGGAACTGAGAGGTTCAGTGGAGGCTCAGTAAGCAGACTGAATCCTGGCCATGTATTTGGTGTAATACTGTGCACTCTAATGAGTGTTCATTGTCAAACGTCTGGTTCATACATGTCACAGACTTTATCACAGAGGCTCATACTCATTAAAATAAAAAAAAGGTTTAGTTTTGGAAAGTATCCCAAGAATATCCCTTCTTTTTTAACTCAAGGTATGTTCTTAAGATAGTTTTATTGCTTTTTAATTATGTAAATATGTGTGGTATGGGCTTGTGTAGAGGGACAGAGGCATTGGATCCCCTGGGAACTGGAGTTGCAGGTGGTTGTGAGCCACCTGATGGTGCTGGGGACCAAACTTGGGTCCTTTAGAGGTACAGTGAAAACTGTTAATTCTCTTCTCAGGGTATCTTTCCTGAATTATTAGTTACTGTGCTTTCAGTCATTCCAGGGCTCAGTTTTGAGTCTTCGTATTCTGAACGATGATGTAGAGGAGGCACTGAAGAAGGAAAGGAAGAGAAGAATCCTTGGGCCTGGTTCCCAGTCCTCGCCTTAGGACCTGAGCACTGTCAGTTGATACCTTACAGTGGAGCCTCATCCTAGGATCTGAGCACCGTCAGTTCAGCGGGGCTAGATTCCTGTGCGCCTCCACAGTTGATACCTTACAGTGGAGCCTCATCCTCGGACCTGAGCCTGATGATTCCTCTGAGATTTCTTTTATTGGAGGTGGGGTGGGGTGGCAGGATCTCACTGTGTAGTCCTGACTGGCCTTGTCGACCAGACTGGCCTTAAGCGTACAAAGCTCCACCTCTCTCTGCCTCCCAAGTACTGAGATTAAAGGCATGAACCACCATTCCCAGCCTTAAGATTATTTATTTTAATCAGAACATTCTACTAACCATTCTGTCACTAAGGGCAGAGAATTTGGGGGCTCTCTCTGCCTACTTTAAGAACAATCTTTGGCCACTCAGTGTCTAAACAGCAGCAGAACGTGATTTAGAAGATACTAAGATAAGAGCACTTGTTTAGCCTATGTAAGCCCTGCATTCGGTCCTCAGTACCAGAAAGAAAACAGAAAAATATTTAGAAAATGATGGACAAGGACCATGTCTGACAGGAGTAAGATGCAAAATAAATACTAATTACCAAGATGATTGTCACATTAACTATGCTATTTTGAGAGATAGTATTCTCTACTCACCTTAGAAAGTTCTGATTTTGGTCTTTTTTAATTTCTCGGGGTTTTTTGTTTGTTTGTTTTCTTTTCTTTTCTTTTGAGACAGGATTTTACTACATAGCCTAAGCTGGCCTTCTTGACCTCACTGTATAACCCAGGCTCGACTTGAACTTGAGATTCTCCTGTTTCCGCTTCCCAAATCCTGGGTTTACAATACCTGGGTCATGTTTTTATACACTAACCTAATTGCAGAAAGTTTGAATTATTCCATTCACTGTTAAACCTCACTACTCCTAGATAGGAAAATACTTGAAAATAAGACTTTTACACTGGAAGACCAGTTTTAGCCCAGGTTGTCTTTAGGCTTGTGATCCTCTGGCCTCAGCCTCCTGAGTGCTAGAGTTACTGTAGGCACCATCATGCTCAGCTTGAGAAACCTTTTAGGTTTTCAATCAAATTTTGCCTGTTGGTAACCTAATTCTCCATTAGACGCTTTATTCTCAAAGGCTTTTTGGCGTTCTTTATTCTTGACTGAAAAGAATGTTTTCATCCTTTAGGCTTTTTTCTCACATCTTTTCTACATCCTGTAGACTGTAAAAGGTTAACCCTTCGTTGGCACTGCGTTCAGCTTGTGCCCTTTCTGCCCATAGCAGCAACTCAGCTAAATGAATGAGAGTGAAGGAAACGACTCTCACAAGTATCTCCCACTGAAAAGGGTTTGAGAGCATTTAAAAATCCCTCTCTCACTTGAGTAAACCTTCTTTCATCATATTTTTAAAAGCTGTTATCCTTCTTGAGAGAACAAGGGGCATTGTGCAAAGTGTTATTGTAAATTCTTTCCTACTTACATTATTGATTTGAGTAATGACTAATGGAAGGAAGTGCATGTACATGGGTATGGGTGTCATTTGCTATTTTGTTAATGGAGTTTGCTGTCTGGAATAATTATACATAGCCAGTGTCTCCTTAAAAATTGAATCTTTTGTTTCAGTTTATAGAACATAAAACCCTAAATCCTATTGTTTAAAAAAAAATCTAGTTCCAAATAGTAGCAGAGAAGCATGGTAACATTGCTACTTTACCACTGACTACCCATTGTCATAAAAGGTAGACTACTAAAACTAGCTTATCACTAGATATATCAAAAGAAACTACATATTCAATATGTATTATAAAAATTAGTGTTAGAGAGCAATTCTATTTTTCCCCATTTTCTTCTGTAATTTTTTTTTTTTACTTCATTACATACCCTCTGGGCTCAAATAGAGATTTGTTGATTTATTTTTAAAATTTAGACATTTGAAAAAAGTCATCAGATTTTTATATTTATGTTTCTGTTGATGCAGCCAACAGCCCACAAATATTATACAAGCACTTTCGCACTCAGCCACACCCAACCATCTTCTGTATTTGTACAGCATTTATTAACATGAAGTCTCCTTGTCTGAGGCTATGATGCATGTAGTGTGTTTGCTCTCTGGGTTTTGTTTTTACACAGGCTCTTGCTACGCTGCCCCTGCTGGCCTCAAATTCCTGGTTCAAAAGATCCCCCTGCCTCAAGTGCTGAGACTATAGACATGTGCTACCACTCCTGTCTTTGCCTACATTACTTTTATGCACTTACTTTAGATTTTTCATTTTTTACAAAGCATCATTGAAAGGCTCTGAGTTAAGAGGCTGACTTATATTAATTAGCAGTAAGATTCTGAATGAGTCACTTAATTCCCAGTGCTTGTCCCTCAGTTATAGTGAGATCATCCTTTATGCCAGGTGAGACCTTAGTATGAAACATTTCCTACCTCTGTTGTAAGTGGTCTGGATGGAGTGAATGAGACTGGGCTTTTGGAAACACATTCATTAGGGACCACAGGAAGAGAACCAATTCGTGTTCACTATATGTTCAGGTTGGAACTGCTCATTTAGTTCTAGTTTTCTCTGGTTTTGTACCAAGTGTTTCCCCAAGTTCTCAGCAGTAAATATTGCCTTAAGGGTTTAAGAGAATAATGTTCAAGCTACAAGGAGTGCATTAAGTCTTTTGTCTCTGGACTTTTTTAGTATTACTTTAGTATCCATTGAAACTCCAGGGTGCCAAACCACAGATTAGCAAACCCATGTACCCACTCTCTTTAATTTGAAATAAGATATCCACAGACATCCTGTATTTAAATATGCATTACAATCAGTGTAGCTGATAGGATATAGCACCTATGTCTTAATAGGGGAATGACCTATCTGATCCACAACCTTTAATTTCATATAATTTAAAACTTTTATTGAAAAAATGTACTTTCTATTTCAGTATATCTTGCTTTGTGTTACTGTTTTTCTATTTATTTACTATTATTTTTAATGACAGGCTATCCTTGAACTCTATATAGTATCCAAGAAGGACTTGGAACTCCTGGTCCTCCTGCCTCCTCCACTCTAAGAGTGCTGAGATAATAGGCATGCACCTCCATCCCTAGTGTCTGAGACTTTCTAAGAAAAGGATAGTCATTTTGAGAGAAAGCTTTCCTTTACACCTTTAAGAACCACAGAGTAGGCTTAGGAACCTCACAGAGAGCTGACAAGATGACTCATCAGGTAGACACTGGCTGCCAAGCCTGATGACCTGAGCTTGATCCCACATGATGGAAGGAGAGAATGGACTCCCAAAGGTTGTTTCTGACCTCCATATACACACTATGGTACGCACATGCCCACCAGCCACCACCACCCCATAGACAAATAAAAGTAATAACTACAAAGAGTCTCCTTTGTGCTATTTGTTACTTTATTTAATTTTTGGTTGTGTGTATTTTGTTCATTTTCAAACTTGGAGTAAGCAAAGAAGAAAAAATGAAATTGGTATCTCTTAACATCCAAACATTTTAATGTTATTTGTATGTTCTTCTCACACAACATTATGTCAAATATGTTTGATTTTTTTTTTTTTTTTTTTTTTTTGGTTTTTACGAGACAGGGTTTCTCTGTATTGTTTTGGAGGCTGTCGGTCCAGCCTGGCCTGGAACTCACAGAGATCCGCCTGTCTCTGCCTCCCGAGTGCTGGGATTAAAGGCATGCGCCACCACCGCCCGGCTTCTGGTCTTTTTTTTAAAGAAAGATCAACTGAAAATGATAGCTACACAGACCTCACCAAACATATTACCACCCAATTAGCCAGATTTCCGAAAGTGTGAAGGCTTGATAGTATTGAGGACAGGAGAGATTCAGTCCCCTTCTGCCAGCATCTCTCCTCTTAGTTAAGAACAGTTCACTGCTGATCTTTAGTCTTAGTTGGTTGAATCTATACGCTACAGAAGTCAGTTTTCTCCTTTTGGATGAGTTTGATTTTTATTTTGTTTTTATTTATATACAGCATTTATATTGTATACAAGGGCTGAAAATTACTCCTGTGAAAACTTTTACTCATAGCACCTCATGTAAGATTAATTGATAGTCATTTCAGTGAAAATGTTTAGAAGCTGGCAGCCAAGAATATGTATGAGTCTGTCTTACTGGCTCTATTGGTGTATAAACAAACTTTTAAATGTCCACTTGTGTCCTTTGAAGGTATTTTCAATCCCCACTCTCCCCAATACCTTCCACTGTTGCTGAGTAACAGTAGCACTAAAGAAATGATGGTCAGTTTTTTTCAAAGTGCTGCTTCTCTTAGAAAAATGCTTAGTAATGACAGACACGCCCTCCAATCCAGTGGCCATTTTGTACTGTAGCTCTGGAGAAACAAGTGGGAATCCTCACAGAAACAAGTCTGCATCAAACATGGACCAAAGACAGTCAAGTTTTCACTGAAAACTGGAGACCTTGAAACTATGATGTCTGTGAGTAGCTTAGTAGGATTATGTTTTATGGGCCTATTAATATATTTAACTTCTGCAATTAGGTTTTGTCTCTGTGGATGTTATGGAACAATTAAATGCTTTGATTTTGGGCTTTTGGAGTAAGTGTTATTTTAGAAGGTACTCTAAAAAATGCAAGCTCTGGCAAATGTTCCCTGTTTTATAATTTTAATCTTACAGGAAACTAGCCTATGATTTTCCAATTGCTTTAAGAGTGGAAAGGCAGTGAAGAGTTCATTTTAGATTCTACTTTATAAGTCTTTACTGTGTTAAAAACAAGCAAATGAATACTGGTTTCTATAGCAAAAGAAAGTTATTTTCCATTGTACAGTTTGTTGATCTTGACTTGGGTTTTGATTCTTTAAATAAAGTCTTCATTTAGAATTTGAGAAGGTGGTTGCATAATGTGGTAATAATAGTCTTCCTCCTCAGTTCATTTTATGTATTCTGAAGTTAGCCTGGCAGAAATAAGGAAGTCATGGCAAATGAGGGTATTTATCATTTTCATTGTTAACAACCTGCCCCAGATGAATCCCCATTCTGTGTTAATTGTGTTTAGACCTATGGCTTGTCTGCTTTTTAAGAAAGGTCCTTGTCACGTTGCCTCAGCTGGTGTCAAGCCCTGGGTTCAAATCATCCTCCCACCTCAGTTACTGACTCTCTGGGAACTGCAGGCCTGTGCTATTGTGCCATGACTTTACAGCTGTGTGATCAGTTACATTCAAAGGTAAATAGTTTCCCATCAAATCCATTTAATTTTCAGTGCCTGTTCCTTAAAAGTCTTACTTTGAAATCAGGATCTGTTTTAGAGGTATTGTTGGCATGATATAAACTTCTGAAAATATGTAACTGACTTACTTTGTACCACATATGAATTAATATACATTTGAAAAAGGTAATGTGGTAACTTCAGTATGGGAATAGAAACCCCTGCTGGGCGTCTGAACCAGGACAGCACAGATCTGTGTAGGTGGGAAGTCTGCATAACAGTTCCTTCCTAAGCACTGCAGGTTCGGGTCTCCACGCCAGTGCTTTGTTCCTTGCGCTGCAGTAGCAGCAACTAGTGTGATGCTTTCCTGTTACTTTTGTGTTTGATACAGCCTGGCAAGCCCTAGTAACTAACATCTGACAACAGTTAGCATTTTGCCAGACCCAACAGTGTGGTTTAAATATAGTACTGATACTTTAAATAGAAACATATTTGAGAAATTAAATGATTGGTTTTGGTATGGAAAACGGCACAAGATGCTTTTGTTCATTTGCTGAAGTCGCACTTAATTGGATACTGATACCCTCTTTATCAGTAGTGCTTATGCTGAGTACATTTTTTCAAGCAAGTTTGCATTAATATATTCTTTTACATGTATAACTATATGTGTAGCTCAAATAATTCAGGGTTATCAAGACTAGACATCTAGTACCAGAAGTGGATATGCACATTTATATTTTCCTACCTATACTTAAAATGTGTGAACTACCTGTTCCCCTACCCTTGCCAGTGATATATATTACCAGATTTTTTGTTGTTTTTATATTTATATGAAAGTTTCACCTGCATGTGTATCTGTGCTCCATGCATGTCCAGTGCCCATAGAAATCCAAAGGTTACTTATAAACTACCCTGTAGGTGCTTTGAACTCTGCTAGAGCAACAAGTGCTCTTAACCCCACTGAGCTAGCTCTCCATTCCCCATTTTCCATACTTGTGTCCCACGTGGGTCTCCCACTTTATTTGTATTCTAAAACCTTGAATCTATATATTCAGTAGGCTAACTCCGAATGATTAGGATTTAAGACTGTAATTCACATAGCCTATCGTCAGGCATCCCCTCATCTCCTCCCCAGCCCTTGGATTTTCTAGTTAGGACCTCCCTGTGGAGCCTAATCTAACCTTGAAGTCCAGATCTTCCTACCTGTATCTCATGAGTGCTGGAAATGCACTCATGCACTAATATGTGTAGTTTACTTCTAACTTGGTCCTCTGATTGTTACTTTGCCACCATTGTATATTTCAGTAAACAGCACCATCAAATTGTTGAAACCAGAGATGCACATACCATTCATGTTTCTCTATTGCTAGTCACCTTCAGTCATAGCCAACCATGACCTCTCCTGAACCTCCTGTTCTGTTTTGTAATCCCAAATGTTGGGATTACAGGCGTGGGCCACTATTGAATTTATTCTGATTTTAACAATTACTAAATGCTCCCATAAATGTATTCTGTAGTGTACTTCACCCAATGGTAGGAGGCAGGCTAAGTGATGACACAAGGAATTGAAGTGTTATGAGAACTCCTGAAAGAAATAAATAGAATATTATCCCTAATATAGAAAGGCCTCCACAGTATAGTAAGTAATGAAAGCCAGGTGCATAAAAATAAAATACATTTCCATTTTGTATAAACATTTCAAAAGCTTTCCGTGCATGCATAAATGCGTACTACATTTTGAGGAAAGGTTTTCCCAAGCTAAAGAATGTTTATTCCTTTTTGAAAGAAAAGGGCTAAGTGCTAAGGGTTGGCTAAACAAAGTTACATCTCATTTTATATCTTTCAGGTAAATTTTTAATTTAAAAATAACAAAACAGTAAAAAAAAATCTGTGAGGATAAGCAAATGAGCTTGGTTTCCTTTTATAGGTAAAAATAAGTTGCTTTTTTGTTATATACCCATAGAAAGAAGTTAACAGTGGAAAAGTACCAGAGTTACTGAACTGTCTGATGTACAGTAAGATATAAGAAACATTTGGCTAGTGCTAAATGAATAAATGGCTGCTGATTTTTTTACAGCAATGTCATTAGCAGTCAGTCATGATTCCAAGACAGAACTGTAGGATACTGATGTAAAATTTGGCATTGTAACACAGTGGGCTGTTACTGAGCTGTAAGACAGAGGGGACAGTCCCATTGGCCATTTACCTAATGAAGTGATCTCTGGGCTTATAACATGGCATCCAAACTGTGAGCTGTAACTCAAGGGAACATTACAAATCTTTTGACAACAATAAAATTTTCTGAATGCTTTATGACCAAAAATTGACTAAAAATCAAATGACTCCAAAGTATTTCTATCAGGGTTTGCTCATGCTATATCATGAAGCTTCATCACAGCCTTGTTTCTGGTTTTTAATTTTCCAAGACAGGGATTCTCTGTGAAATAGCTCTGACTGTCCTGAAACTTGCTCTGTAGACAAGGGTGGCCTCGAACTTATAGAGATTCACCTGCCTCTGCCTCCTCCCAAGCACTGGGATTGAAGGAAGGTGCCATTACACCTGGCTAACAGCCTCGTTTGTGAACACTCAGCGTGTGTACTTTGTACTGCACATGCCATCGCCCCACACAGTGCCAACACTGCCTGAAACACCTCCATTGAGCTTTTTGTTATTACATGTTATGAATTACAGGTTTGTTTTTTTTTACAAAGATTTCTGCTCCTATGGAAATGTATTGCTTTAATTATTGGGGGCAGGAGCTCTGAATGTTTTCTTATAATCATTTGTCATGAAAAGTGTCAATGTATTTTTGGATTGTGCTGTTTGATTTTTAAAAATTGTTGTTTGGGTTGCTGATTAGGGTTTATTTTTTTTAAATAATAGTAAATGAATTTGACTTGATATTAGGACAGAATTACCAAGTTTTTCTTAAATGACCTGCTATCCATATTTCTGCCACTTTGTACTATATATTTATGTGAAGCAGTGTCCTCAGTATTGATGATAGCAAAATCAAAATATTAATCAACTCAGAAAAATATTGAGATGCTGTAGGTGTCCTGGAGTATCAACCGTTCAGCCATGATTTCATTCTGTATAAGCGAGACCTTCTATCTCATTCGTGTACATATTTACTTCATTTTTATTAAATGGCGAAATTATGTTGAGTAAAAATTTGTTTAAAATAAATCTAACTTATTCTCAGCAAAGTATTTGATTTACTTATCTCTTTTAAGTACCTAATAGTGTATAAACTTGATCAAGTGAGACTGGGACACAAGTGGAATAAGTTTTGTTTGGTTGTTGTTTTGGTTTTTCGAGACAGGGTTTCTTTGTCCTGGAACTGCTCTGTAGACCAGGCTGTCCTTGAACTCACAGAGATCCACCTGCCTCTGCCTCCCAAGCACTGGGATTAAAGGCGTGCGCCGCTGCCATCACCACCCAATGGAAAAAGTTTTAATAAGCCCTGACCAATCAGCACAGTGGTGGAGGATTGGTTCCAAGAAGTCTTCTATCCTGCCTGTGGATAACAAACTCAACAGATGCTCACATCCCTTATATAAAATGAGATCCTATTTGTGTGTACCTTGTGCACATCCTCCAATGTATTTTATGCCTGATCTAGATACTTAGGTACCAAATATAATATAATGCTGTATGGTTGTTCTGTATTGCTTATAGAATAATGACAAGAAAAAAAGTCCAACAATGTTGCCAACAGATACCCATTTTTGTTTTCCATTCTACCATTGTTGTTTCAGTCCACAAGAGTGAAAGCTATGGCTATAAAGAGCTGAGTGCATTGATATGGATTGTGTTTCTCATTTCAGTAGCTAAGACAAATCACCAGGAAGAGCCATTTGTGAAGGAGGCAAGGGTTACTTATATACATGTCTTTCCTAGTTTACACCTGTGGCCCAGTTAGTCAGATACACATGTCTTATCTTGATACTTCAACAGGAGTCTTCTGATACGGAATAGTTTTATTAGGAAACCAGAATTTACCTTAAATTATATGAAATTCAAATAGTCCTTTAGCTCAGCAAGAACTCTTGCAGGTCTTAACGTTGAAGTTAAATGAGGACATGACACCATTTTGTTAAGAAATTCACCTTCTTGCTGGCAGTGGTAGTGCATCCCTGTAATCCTAGCACTTAGAAAACTGAAATAGAGTAGCACTTCAAATATAAGGTCATCTACATAGATAGACATTGTTCTAGATATAGGGCTTATGCCCCATTTCTGTCCTTGGCAGGTTTTTGGATATGGCATGCTGTTAGATCCATGATGGGAATCTTGTATTGCAAGACTAATGATATGGAAATACCATTATAATGAGGCAAAAGACCATTATCAGTTCCTCTCAGCCATGTTGGTTTCAGCCAGTTTTGTGGACCCTTCAGTAATACAGCACTTCAGTTGTACCAGCCTCCAACCAATTGGGAGTGGTTTAATGGGTAGTTTGGGTTTTACAGAGATATTGGGGGAGCTCCGGTGGCGTAATCGGTTAGCGCACGGTACTTATACAGAGATGTTGGGATAAGACCGAATGTCTCAATGTGGAGCACAAGGGTGGAGGATAGCATAAAGTACCCTAAGGATAAGACCTGAATGAGCTTGAACTTTGTTCAGCAAAAAAATTGGGGTTTCTTGTCTTTTTATTTTTTCTTACAAAAATATGCTTCGGCCACCAAAAAAAAAAAAATAATAATCTTAGCACAACCCAAAACTCGTGGCTGGTTTTTACTTAGCAGAATTCTTTCTGGTGCTCTGCTGTGTGTTTCTGTCGGCTAGCATTTACAGGAACAGTGAACCACAGGATTTCCTGAGGAGAAGCACTCCCACATGCTGGGTCTAAGCTTTCTCATATTCCTTTTGGCAGCACAGATTCTCTCCAAGACTTCAGAATTAGACTTTGAGTCCAGTGTTAATGCTTTCTCCTCAAAAAACAACCAAAACATTTGTGATGCTGTTTTGATTGAACCCAGGGAAACAGTTATGATAGAGCAAACCATTGCCCTGCTCCACACTTGCTTTCCAAAGTCACCATCAATGTGTAATAATGCTCATTATATGAAAAATAGATCTCTCCATAGACTTAATTGGTTCTTAGACCTCATGGCCCAAGACCTCTAAATAATAATGGTTAGGACAGTTGCTGTGGGAACTCTAGCTTGTCTTAAAGGAAAGAAATGCATTTTATATTGAATGACACAGTTTGATGCTGACAGTTTTCACCCTTTTCGTGCTTAATATAGATCACCAGTAAGAGTTTATATTCTACATTAAGGGTAAACTATCTCTTGTCAAATTTTGTCATGTCTTTGCTCCAAGTACTAGAAAAGACTGCTAAAATACTCCTTGTTTTTCAATTAATATCTATCTAAAGCTGACCTTTCTTTATATATTTTATTCAGTAGATTGCAAAACATAAGGGGAAAAAAATCTACCAACAAAACACAGTGCATTACATTGAATGCAGAAACAGATAAAAGATGTCCTCATTGACTGGAGAGATGGCTATGTGGTTCAGAACAGGTTTGTCTTCCAGAGAGCCCACATTTAACTCCCAATACAATGTCTGGAACACCACTTCTACATGACCCAACGTCCTCTTCTGGCCTTCATGGGCACTGCACACATAAAATAAAAAGAATAAACCTGATTTTATATTTAAATACATTGCTTACATTATTACTCCTACTGTTTATTGCTATTTTTAAGTAAAACAAATACTGTAATTTTTTAGTTCTAATTTCTGATATGATAAATGCCAATAAACAGCTTTATAAACAGAAGACAGTCTTTGGGTTCTTCAGTTTTTAAAGTATAAAGGTTCTATTGTTTGAGGAGGGGGTAAGTTGTTTGTTTAGGGTTTTTTGAAATGGTCTCATGTAGTCTAGGCTAGCATCAAACTTGCTGTGTTGCTAAGGCTAGCCTTGAACTCATGATTCTCTAGCCTCTTGTAATGCTAGGATTCCAAGCTTGTGCCAGTGTTTGGCTTCAAAGGGTCTTAACTTTGAGATCTACTGATGAGGATGTGACTTCCTGAGAGCTATCAAATAATACCAAGATTATTTAGCAGTTTAAGAGAAAACAAATAGCATGTTAGTCCCAAACATTTTTAAAGAACTAATGTAGGGATGGAAAGACGGCTCGGTGGTTAAAGAGTCCTTACTTCTCTCTTGTATATGATGTGGGTTTGGTTCCCAGCACCCAGGTAAGTGGTCCATAATCACCTGTAACTTCATTTCCAGGGAACCCAGTGTCCTTTCTGGTGGCTGTGGGCTTCTGTACTCAGGTGCCACATATAAGCTCACACAAGCACACACTTATCCACATAAATTAAAAATACATCTTTTTAAAAAATTAATGTAAAATTTCACTAAACATTTCTTCTGTGTTCTTAAAACATGTTTATGTGTCTTGGTCAGATCATCTCGGTAATGTTCAGTTAAACCAAAAAAAAAAAGTTTGTCTTTAATTGTGTGTTGTTGCTTAAATTTTAAATTCTTTTGGCTCAAAATAAATTAAAATACATCTTTTTTAAAAAATTAATGTAAAATTTCACTAAACATTTCTTCTGTGTTCTTAAAACATGTTTATGTGTCTTGGTCAGATCATCTCAGTAATGTTCAGTTAAACCAAAAAAAAAAGTTTGTCTTCAATTGTGTGTTGTTGCTTAAATTTTAAATTCTTTTGGCTCAAAAGTAAATAGGTAAAAGTAACACTGCAATTCAGAATGCTGTTATAAAAATCAGAGCTTTGGTGTTCATGCAGGGTCTGGGTTTGTATGTGTGGGGAAGTGGTACCATTTGCACTGCCAATCACAAGTAGAAAACTGCCAAAATGAATATATATAATAGGAAACCTTAGAAATTTCATTTTTAGATGTGTCTCTATCTCCCCACCCTCCAAACCTCCTCTCAGAAGAGTGCCTGGTCCCACTGGAGGCTACAGCTGCAATAGAAGGCAGTAAATTGAGGTTGTTGGGTCCGATTCTCCCCACCTTAATTTTTGTAATGGCTGCTATACAAAGAATGGTTCCCCTTGTCGGGCATTGGTGGCACACGCATTTAATCCCAGCACTTGGGAGGCAGAGGCAGGCAGATCTCTGTGCGTTCGAGGTCAGCCTGGTCTACAGAGCGAGTTCCAGGACAGCCTCCAAGACAATACAGAGAAATCCTGTCTCAAGAAATAATAAAAAAAAAGGTTCCCCCTTTTAAATTATCAGAGAACTATCAAAATGATTACATTCTGTACTATAAAGATGGTAGGAATCCCGGATTTCATTGTGTATAGTTTTATTGGGTTGTACCATACCCGTGATTTATGTGTTAGCTGTTTCTGATAGCTCTCACTCTGCTGTAGTGGGTTTGATTCTTCTAACAGAGACCATATGGCCTGCAAAACTAGACTAACTTCACTTTGATCCATCCTATTTATTATTCTTCCCCCTAGGAGTTCCTGTGAAGAAAGGGTTCTAAAAACAAGTTTTGGGTTTTGTTTTTTGTTTTTGTTTTTTTAGTATGTAAACCTTTCAGAAGATCTAGCCAAACAAATGAACTAACTAGTGTTCTTTTGCCACCCCTAAGGCAGAGCCAGATAGGATTCAAGGTTCAACTTGAAAATACAGATTGAGTAACCCGAGGCATTATTTCAATACACATTGTAGGTGATTTTAAAATGAATCATTTAGAAGCTGGAGAAAGAATTTAGTTGTTAAAGTGTTTACCTAATGAAAAACCCTGGATTCTGTCCCCAGCACACAAACTACCAGGAACAGCGGGAGGGTCAAAAGACCAAAGTCTTTCTTGCCTATATAGCAAGTCCAGGCCAGTTCAGGCTCCGGGAGACCCTGTCTCTAAAATCAGCACATGGTACAAAGCCAGTTAACAATTTGAAGCTGAGCGTGATGGCCTGAGCTCATAATCCTAGCACTAGGGAGGCCAAGGCAAGAGGATCATGAGTTCTGGGTCTGCCAGCTAGTGCTATAATAGAAAGCCCATATCTCAAAGAAAATTAGCCATATGTGCTATTAGAAACTTAAAAATTGAATAAGGAGATAAGAAACATTTTTTCCTTATGCTGTTTAAAGTATGATTCTTAAAAGTGAAATTGAAAGGAAGGCATTTGTCTACTATTCCTGGTCCTTACATTGAATTCCATCAAATAGGTAACTCAAGGGTATTGTCTCTTGTTTCTGTAACATTCTCATATATTCCTGTAGTCATCTATTTTCTCTGAATAAAGCTGTAAGTAAGCTTCTTTGGTGTTTTCATTTAGACTAGTGGTTCTCAATCTTCCTATTGTTGAAACCCTTTAATACAGTTCCTCATATTGTGGTGACCCCAACCGTAACATTATTTTCATTACTACTTCATAACTGTAATTTTGGTACTGTTACGAATTATAATGTAAATACCTGTGTTTTCTGATGGTCTTAGGTCTTTCACAAGGGTTGTTCGACACAAAGGCATCACAACCCACA
The DNA here is from genome assembly GCF_017639785.1 of Mesocricetus auratus. Lineage (NCBI taxonomy): Eukaryota > Metazoa > Chordata > Mammalia > Rodentia > Cricetidae > Mesocricetus > Mesocricetus auratus. Next base: position 73,808,692 of record NW_024429195.1, read on the forward strand.
AGTTGAGAACCATTCATTTAGACAGCTAAGGGAGTTTACTGTAATATTTCATAGTGTTGGCTTTGTAGTCAAATTTTTTATTCAGTACCATCTCTCTGGCTGAGTGAATCCCTTGTCATCTAGATAAGGGAATAACACTAACAATGATATAGTGAGATGCCCTTTAGAACTTGTAGAGAGATGGTACAAGTCAAATATACTTAGGTTCTGTCACAAAGTTAGCTGTGTCAAAGTTGTCTGTACCAAACACTTAGGCCCAAGTCACTTGTGCCCAACCCAAGCAAAAATGTTCCCTGGAGTCCCTTTGTATGCCTGATGTATACGTGACAGTAATAGACACTGTCACAGAGGATTTCCCCCAAACTAAAATTTTCTGGTTATGCCAGTTCTATGCAGACCCTTCACTGGTCACAGCTCCAATGAATAAAACTTAGCCCCTTCCATCAGCCCCTGTAACCAGTGGCTCTTTGAACCTTAAAACCCTTTCTTTGCCCCAGTTCTATAAGTATGTCCACCATGGCACATGAGCACTCCAAATTTCAACTCTCTGAGTGTGTCCACCATGGCACATGTGCACCTCATATTTCAAGTTGCTATTCCTAAATAAACTAGAGTATTCTGGAGAGTCAGTTTCTCTCTTGCATAAATTAGTTTGGCAGCTCTGTTGCTAGTGTGGCTGTCTCTAACTGGTTTTCTAACAGATTTTGATGTTCTTGATTTTTTTGTTTGTTTTTATTTTGGTTTTCCAAGGTGGGTTTTCTCTGTAGCTTTGGAGCCAATCCTGGAACTTGCTCAGGCTGGTCTTGAACTCCCAAAGATCTGCCTATCTCTGCCTCCCGAGTGCTGAAATTAAAGACGAGTGTCACCACCACCCAACCTCTTGTTTGTTTTTTAAAATTTGAGTATTTCATTGAAGAGAATCAGACATTAAAAATTGTTTATTTTGTGTGTATAGGTGTTTTATATGGTTTTACATGTCTGGTGCCTGTGGAGGTCAGAAGAGAGTATCAGATCCCCAAGACTTGGAGTTAGTTATGGACAGTTTTAAACTGCCATGGTTATTGCTTGGAACCAAACCTGAGTCCTCTGCAAGAACATAAGTGCTCTTAACTGCTGACCCATCTCTCTACACCGTCAAAGTCTGTGTGTGTGTGTGTGTGTGTGTGTGTGTGTGTGTGTGTGTGTGTGTGTGTGTGTGTGTGTGTGTGTGCTCTCACACTGGGTTGTTAGCCACCATATATGGGTTCTGGAAACCAAACTTAGGTCCTCTGAAAAAAACAGTAAGTAGTCTTAACCACTGCACTGAGTCACCTCTTTAGTCCCTCAAGTTTTTTAACTTTTAAACGTTTTGCCCAATTGTTACTTTAGAAAGGTTAAAATTAATCTATGCTAACGATCCAAGGTAAGTTTCTCAATAAATTTTCATCTAATAGTAACAGTATGTTTGTTTTTAGTGGAATTGGGATGACTTTATGTTGTGTGACAAAACTTTCCTGGGGAGATGCTACACACATCTACTTACCCCATAGGGATCCCACGACAGACAAAGTACACATACCCAAAAGTCCAACTTGGGTATGGATGAGGGGTTACTTACAGAGCAGAAAGACTCAAAGACAGCTGCATCACCAAGGCCCACCACTGCAAGGGTGAGAGCTCACAAAGCTGGGAACCTGGAGCGCACTGCACAGCCTGCTGCAGCTCAGCAGGTTGGAGCTTTCCTTCACAGCTGCCTCAGGTGGTCTAACGCTCTTCCAGATATCTTGGCTGGTGTCCGCTTCTCCCACAGTCTGGTCTTGGTGTCCTTTGCAGCTTTGCTCATCTGGGAGTCGTCTTTACAGCTCAGCTTTATTTGTCTTACAAGAAGTGGCTGCTTCTATTGCTTTCTCTGGCAGGGAGGGCTTAGAGAATTTAGTCAGTTTGGGGGACTTCCTGAAGATATTTTGTGTTTTTTACTTCCCTGCTTAAAAAGCTTCCCTGCAGGGTAGAATGTCTCAGTCTTGGCAGAAACTGTTAGGCAATGCTTGAGCCAGGGCTCTGTTCCTTGACCTATCCCCTTTCCACTTAACTTTCAAAAAGGTATATGCCAGGGACTGTTCTAAGTGCTTTCTGGTTTTGATTTTGTTTTTGAAACACAGTCTCACAATATAGACTGATGGGGAATGTCCTGAATGCTTTAATATATATGTTTCTCTTACTGGTTGATAAATACAACACTGATTGGCCAGTAGCCAGGCAGGAAGTATACGCAGGGCTACTAGACCAGGAGAATTCTGGGGAGAGGACACATAGAGGAGCCGCCAGAGAGATGCCATTTAGCTACCAGGAAGATAGGATGCCGTGCATTCTCCTGTAAGATGAGGCCATGTAGAAATACATAGATTAATAGTTATGGGTTAATAACTAAGAGAGAGCTATCCAGTAAGAAGCCTAAGCCATTATCCAAACAATTTATAATTAATATAAGCCTCAGTCGGGCGGTGGTGGCACACGCCTTTAATCCCAGCACTCGGGAGGCAGAGGCAGGCGGATCTCCGTGAGTTCGAGGCTAGGCTGGACCGACAGCCTCCAAAACAATACAGAGAAACCCTGTCTCGTAAAACCAAAAAATAAATAAATAAATAAAATTAATATAAGCCTCTGTGTTTATTTGGGGCTAAATGATTGTGGGACCATGTGGAATAGAAACCTCTGTCTACAAATGGCGCCCAACATGGGGCAAGAATTTCCATGTAAAACGGAGCTGCTGTGGGCTTGCTAGTCTCACAGTCTCATGCAGACCAAGGTGGAGAGATGCTGGGCTTGAACACAGCATGTCAGATTCCTGCTGTAGTACACAGAGGCTGTGTTTCCAAGCCACACAGCATGCTGCATGGCATATTAAGCTTTTACTCATGCAGACAAAAAGGTTTATGGTCAGTATGCTACAAGCTGCTTTATGGCAGCGTAGACCAGAGTCAAGGCCGTGAGTGCAGTTACCACAACTGGTGTAAACATACCCCAACCAAGTTGGAAAGCCTAACTGTTTGGAACCAGCAGCCAAACTCTGGCTTAAAACTCAAAGAGTTCCACTTGCCTTTGCTTCTCAGTTTCTGGGTGTAAAGGTGCACACACCATGTTGAGACCTCTTTGCATTAATGGAAGTCTCCTGGTTTTAGGTGAGACAGCTGAAGCATCCTGGTTAAATTGCCACAGATTACTTAGTAACAATCAGAGTTAGATTTTGAACCTAAACTTTGCTTCCAGAGTTGAGTTTATTTTTTCATTTGTCTGCTGTGAGACAGAGTTTTAACAAATAGACAGCCTGTCTGCCTCCCTAGTTTTGGGAATGTAGGGCGTTATATCACTCCCATGTCAAGATGTTTGTGTTCTTACCACTGTGATCTCATGCTTATTTTAAGCCAGCCTCTCTCATATCTGCATTATCTAATATGTGAGTGATAGCTTTCCTAAAGTAACTTGAATTGCTTGTAGTGCCAAGCATGGTGGGTAATATGCATATTAGTGCTAAATAAAGTAATAAGTTATATAACATTACACATAAAATTATAATGAATATATTTAATTCTTGGCTTTAAATAATAGCTTTTATTCTAGGTCCTCATAACAGTTATCAATAGCCAGCACTGCCTGTTTGGAATGGCCTACTTAAAGACAACAAAAATTTGGATTAAAAAGTTGCTTAAATCTATTTATAATTTTGAGTTCATTTTTCTTACAAGTGTTCACTCAAAATATGTGTGTCTTTTTAGAGCTTTTCCTTTTTGGGTCTTTTTGTTGCATGTTGGTTGATTTATTGATGTGCAGTGGCATTTTACTATAGCAGATCAGTTTTCACAAGAAAAGCCATTTAAAAAAATGTGACATAAGTCACTACTCATGTATGATTCTGAATTTGATCCTAAAACTTTTGAAATATTAGTGATCTTGAAACTTGCTTCATTTCCTGTTTCTTTCAGAATTCTCCACTTTACCGGTACTTACAGGATTTGGGACACACAGATTTTGAAATATGTTCTTCTTTGCCACCAAAAACAGAAAAATGTTTGCCTACAGAGGGACCTCAAAAACCTTCCACAAGAGTCCTACCAAAAGTAAGAAAGCATGCTCACCTTGCATGGTTTAGCCTTTTGTTCTTTACCTCAGTGATTAGGTAAACTATCTGTTAGGGCCAGATGTGGCTCAGTAGTAACAGTGCATGCCTAGCATGCTCAAGGTCCTGAGTTCAATTCCTTCTCACACTACTAAGACTTTATTTCACTGATAGAATACAACTATCAAAGATAAACTTCAGTCCTTACTGCTATCCTGGAATTTTTTGTAAGTAATTTATATGAGCTGAGCAAATGAAAATGATTTGAGAATTAAAATACTTCTTTAAATATTGAAGTTATCTGAAGAAGACCAAAGGAATATATTAAAACCTCAGTTAGCACTTTGCCAGTGATAGTTCTCTATTAAATGGTTTTTAATTCTTTTTTTCTACACTGGCAACTTGCAAGAGTCGGTTTTCTCCTTCTGCTGTGGGTTCTGGGAACTGAACTCAGGTGGTCGTACTTGGTGGCGAGAGGCCTTACTAGCTGAGCCATCTTACCAGTCAATTTCTGTTGTTGCTTGGGGTTTTTGCTTTAGTGCTGTGGTTTAAACATGGCACTTTTCTATACCAAGCAGGTGTTCATTCTAACACACACACACACACACACACACACACACACACACACACACACACACAGAGCCCTACCGGGTTTTCTGTTTCTTGTAAAATTACATGTAAAAATTGAACAGTTAGGTTCTGTTGTGGGGCATTGTGCCAAGATGTTGATACTGATGTATAAGATCTGGTTCCTGGTCACACTCCAAGTACCCTCAATTCAACAAAACATGAGAAAATCTCCAGAAATGCAGAAGGCCCAAGCCAAGGGGTTGACCATAACATCTGCTTCAATGACCCTGAACAACACACCACATCTGCTTTGACTCAGCTCATTAGGGCTATGCAAGATCAGCAAATGTCTATCCCAACTTCCAGCCCATCTCAAGACTCCCTCTTACAAGTTGTATAGAATTGAGTATTGTGTTTTCAAAACAGGTCAGAAGAGACTAATTCCAGAGGGAAGTCAACATTTAACATCTTGTGTCAAGTTTATCAAGGATGCCTCTCTGACCTTGCATAAAGAAATAATCTATTAATCATGGAGGTAAAGGAACATAGTAATGGAGTCAGTACATCTTCTAATCTTCTTTAAACCTCTTCTTGAGTCATCATTGCCCTAGCTCAGAGGTCCTTAAACTTTTTCCACTCATGATCCCTTTTGCCCAAAGACATTTTTGTGAAACCCTGAGTATCTAGGTATATAACAGGTATACAAATCAGATGTTTTCTGGTAATAAATGATAACAAAATTTACTTTAAAATAGTCATTTATCGGGGAGCTGGAGAGATAACTCAGCGGTTAAGAGCACTGGCTGTTCTTCCAAAGGACCTTGGTTCAATTCCCAGCACCCACATGGCAGCTCACAACTGTCTGTAACTCCTGTTCCAGGGAACCCAACACTCACACAGACATATATGCAAGCATAACATCAATGTACATAAAATACAAATAAATAATTTAAAAATAATAATTATTTATGTGCATATGATTTGACCATGTATTAAAATCAAAAGCAGGTGGGCATGGTGGCACATGCCTTTAATCCTGGCATTGGGAGTCAGAGGCATGTAAGTTTCTGAATCCAGCCTGATCTACACCCTGTATCCCCCCCCCAAAAAAAGCCAATTTATATACTAATGGTTGATTATTTTTGCATGAAGAGGCAAATCTTCACTGAATATTTGATGCTGGAGGATGCAGAACTTATTTATCCTTTCTCAGAATTTGTTGATATTTTGATTCTGTGATTGTCAATGATGATAATGCCTCTTTTAAAAACACACAAATGGTAGGCATGTGGTTAGTGCCATTCAGAAAGTTTAGGGTACCACAAGAAAAACCACATGCAACCAACTCACCTGGGCTCATAGAGGCTCACAGCCTGAACCGACAACCAGACAGCCTGCATGGTACTGACCTAGGCACTCTGCATTATATGTGACAGTTGTGTAGCTTGGTCTTCTTGTGGGACTCCTAACAGTGGGAGCAAGGACTTTTTCTGACTCTTTTACTGGCTTTTGGGACCCTACCATACTGGGTCGCCTTGCCCATCCTCAATACATGGGGAGGTGCTTAGTCTTACTGCAACTTGATATGACATGGTTTGTTGATACTCATGGGAGACCTGCTCTTTGCTAAACAGAAACAGAGGGGGAATGGGTATGGGGGGTGAGAACAGAGGAGGGGAGTGAGGGAGGTGAAACTGTGACTGAGATGTAAAATACATAAATAAACACAATTATTTAAAAAAAAAACAGCAAGAAAGAAAGTCTAGCAAGTCTGTCCTGGTCCCAAGTGAAAAATCATTCAGAGAAGAATGACTGTAAGAAATACCTAAAGTCGAGCCGGGTGGTGGTGGCGCACACCTTTAATCCCAGCACTCGGGAGGCAGAGGCAGGTGGATCTCTGTGAGTTCGAGGCCAGGCTAGACCGACAGCCTCCAAAACAATACAGAGAAACCCTGTCTCGTAAAACCAAAAAAAAAAAAAAAAAAAAGAAGAAAGAAATACCTGAAGTCTTTGTTTTCTGTAATTACCATCATTCTTTAAACATGCATATATCAAAATAGTATAACTTTGGATTATTATAGTCAGATGTTTGGCCTTAAAAATTGCTGGTGACTTTTATAAAGATATCAATGATTTTTCATTTGGATGAGGACTTTACATTGCTGTGAACTATTTGTTCTGTCCTTGCTTCTTTATGAAGTCTTTAACGTAGCAGTTCCATGTATTTTTCTTTGTTCCCATGACTATTCACAGTTCTTGGGACATGGGAATCATTAAGTGATTATATTCTGGGTTCTAAGCCTAGCCTTTAACAGCTGAGCCAATTCTCCACCCCTACTAAGTGATTATAGACTTCATTTACTGGCATGCTCAGGGAATGGAGCTGTTAAAGTAAGTTACATATTTAATTGATTCATTAATAAAACTTTTGGTACATGACAGTTTTTATAAAAGGATTAAAATATCTTTTTGCTTTAGTATTTTATAACAAAATGATATTAATACTGATAATTTGGACCATTACTATAAACATAATTGTCATGTTGATATAGATAGCCTTTAGTATTCCCAAGATAAATGGGCTATTATATTAGGGCAACTTTGACTGTTTTTTTAAAAATCAGATTTACAGGCCTCATTTCAATCCATTGAATTAAACTGTAGTTTAAGGACCCAGGAATGTAATTCAAATACAATTTCTAGGTCATTCTGTTGCACAACTAAAAGTAGAAATAAATGAGGAGGCTGTAATACGCTGACCAGAGTGTATAACGTGACCAAATCTTTTCTCTTTTTCTGACAAAAATTCCAGTTACATTGTTTAGTTTTTCTACATTTTGAGTGTATTTAATTAATAATCCTATACATGTCGTTGATCATCTTTAGCAAGGCATCCTGTTCAAACTGACAGAAACCATCAAGAGCTGGACTTTTTCTACTCAGTTCAGTAAGAAGGATCAATTACTCCACAAGTTGGTGAGTGTTTGTTCACTTTTCTTGGTTTTGTTACTCTCTCCAGGGTCCCTTATAATAGTGAGAACTGAGGGATCAAAATCTGTTTTGCTTTGATTTTGATGTGATTGATCTTTATTAGAAATTCTACACAATAACTGGGAACCTCTGAATGGGGCTTGCTGATATTGTTCATATTTCTTAGAAAAGGTAGCCAGTGTTCTGGTGTTGCTGAGGCCTTGTCTGTTAGACTGCTAACTCACTGCCATCTCTGTCATTGGCTGGTATTGCTCTTAGGAAGGAAGGAAATAAATGCACCGATTGGCACAACCAGTCCAGTCCTGAGGGACCATAAATCACACTTCCCAGAGTCAGTTAGTTCTGATGGCTTTTCTGGTTCCTGTAAAACTCCCTCCCCACCTCTCTGTCTCTTTCTCTCACTGCTGCACTGTGTCTGTTGCTTAGCCCAACCTCTAAAGAGACTTAGTCATCCTTATAACCTACCAGTGTAACATCCGTGCCATATGCCTAGAACATTCGATTTGCTAAGTTCTCTTGATTCTCAGAGATGTGAGCAGGTGTTAGGATTGTCTGCTGGCCTGTGACCCGAAGAATTATCATTCTGTTAACTTTTGTAAAGCAGTCATTTACAAAATGCTTTCAAACCACATAATAAGACTTGATCTGTGGTACCAGTGAGAGAAAACCAAGGTTTAGACAGCTTTGCCTAGTAACTTTTTAACTGAATTGTTCAAGAATGTTCAGCAAGGAAATGATAGAGGGAGAATTTGAACCTATATCTGAATCCAAAGTCTGTACTTTTTACAGTAAAACATACTGCTTCTCTAGCTTGAGTACTGATACTTTTTAAAAAACCAAAATTGCTGTTACCATCACATGAGCTCAGCGTCACTTCAGCACTAAAGAGTCTGCCCAGTGTAACCCTAACCTCCCTTGGCAGCTTCTCCATAGCTGCTTCTATCCACAAATCCAGTCTTCCGTCTCATTTATCCTTAGGGCTGTATTTGCACTGTTGCTCTGTGATGGAATTCCTCCGTTTTCTCTGTCTGTGGCAGTGTTTTCAGGAAGCAATGCTAGCTGTTCTGAACACTCATCCTATTGGACCTTATTTGCCTTACCAGCCTAGTAACAGTTACCTATGCTCTTATTTGGTAGGTTTTATGTTTCGTAGTATAAACATAACATGTTCTGTGGTTTTTGGCTCTAATTATTTCATATGTGGTAAAGCACATAATACTTTCTATAGAAACTCTTCATGACTTAGGTACTCTTGTTAACTAGTTTACCCCTTCTGCAGATGAGGAAATTGGCATTGAAAAGTTATCAACTTGCTTAAGTGATAGAGCACAGTAGTTTTCTATAAATATCATTAATACACTGTGCATTTCAAAAACTGTAAGGAAGGATCTTAGAAAATTTCACCATATGGAAATGATAAGTGTTTGAGAAAATAAATATGTTTAACCTGATGTAAGCATCCCATAATATGTATGTATCAAAACTCACATGGAGCCCCATTGACATAATTTTATGTTGTTTTATTTTACTTTATTTCTGCTTTTGTTTCATTTTTTGCTTGGCAGTCTTCATCTGTAGCCCAGAATAGTCCAGGGCTCACTAAATAACCCACCCTCATCTCAGAAATGTTGCTGTCCTCCTTTCCAGCCTCCTGAGTGCTGAGATTGCAGGCATAAGTCACCATGCCCGGCCCACGTTTATGTTCTTGCACATTACGTAAACAAGCCAGGGCCAGAAAGATGGCTCCTGGGGTCAAGGCACTTGCTGTGAAGCTTGAAAAGTTTAAATAAACAGGAAATAACTCCCAGAGCCTTAAGCTTTGAAAGGAGAATTCTGGAGAGTTACTCAATCTCCGTGAGTGCACCTCAGAGGCTGCTGTGGGAACTGGCCGTTCAGGCTCGCTCACCATTGATGGCAGATGCCACGCCCAAGACTTTATCCCCTCTGCTTCAGCCTCCCCACTGCCCAGTCAGGTTTGCTCGTGCTGTCCAACTGCCCTCTTTCGTTTTCTGACTTCAGTGCTTCTGTGTCACTGTGACAGCAGCTTCCGTCCCCCAGTGCACGTTTCTATTGTACCATTTGCTTTCCGTGTTCTCAAAGCCCTAAGTGTGGAGACTTACAGACTAGGGGTATGGCTGGGTGAGAGAGGACTTGCTAGCATGCCTGAGGCATGGTCTTCTGCACTTCTGAAGGAAGAGACTTATAGAGTCTCATTCATTCATTCATTCTTTTTTTTTTTTTTTTTTTTTTTTTTTTGGTCTTCAGTGTTTGAGTGTCTATTTTTAGAAGGCCTTGATTCCTCTGCTAAAGTTCTTAACTAATACTGGCCAAGGTATTAGTTACTTTTCTATTGCTGTCACAAAATCATGACCAAGGCACCTTATAAAAGGAAGCATTTAATTCAGCTTAGGATTTTAGAGAATTAGAAGCCATGGTAGAGTATACATCTTGAGCCTCAAGCAGGAGGCAGCGAGCACAGTGAAAAAGGCCCAAGACTTTTAAAACTTGAAACCCCATCCCCAGTGACACACCTCCTCCAACAATGTCACACCTCCTAATCCTTCCCAAACTGTTCTACCACTGGGGGCTAAGTGTTCAAGTGTATGAGCCATTCTCACCCAGACTATCACACAGGCTCTATTGTTCGAGTCTCCAGAGCCAGCGTCGTTTGTATTATATTTTCTGTTTGTGTTGTATTTTTCACATTGCATATCAGTAATTTAACTAAGAAGGCATAAGTAGCTAGGTTTATTAATCTGAAATTACCTTACATTTCATTACTAAAAACTGATTTTTCACATCTGATACCTTAATAATATCCTCCTCAATCTTCATTGTTTTATATTTATAGTGAAAATAATACCTGTCACACTAAAGAAAGATTGAATTGTTGTTTCTTACAAGATTCTACTTTTAAAATAAATACATGTGACTGTAATTATGCTAAACTTAGCATTTAATACAGTATTACATAGGTATTAATATGTCTCTTCCTGTATTTTGATGACAAGGATACTGGATTCCGACTGGACTCATTACATACCATCCTGCAACAGGAAGTCCTGCTACAAGAGGATGTGGAGCTAATTGAGCTACTTGATCCCAGCATCCTGTCTGCAGGGCACCCTCCCCAGGAAAATGGACACCTTCCAACACTCTGCTCCCTGGCAACCCCTAATGTTTGGTAATGTCCGAAAAACATTTCTCTTTTGACTGCTTACATGTAGAATATTGGCAGAAGAAATCTACCATAGTATTCTCTATTGTAAAAGCCTTACGAAAATTCCCTATGCTTTTGTTTTAAATATTTACTTGCTATGTGTACAACATTCTTCCTCCACATATGCCTGCACACCAGAAGAGGACATCAGAACTCATTAAAGATGGCTGTGAGCCTCCATGTTGTTGCTGGAAATTGAACCTGAGTCCTCTGGAAGGGCAGTCAGGGCTCTTAACCTCTGAGTCACCTCTCCAGCCTGAATAGTCCATATGTTTAGAATTACAACAAATGTAGTGATAATGCCAGAGATTCAACACAAAACCAAAGTGCTGGGGGGGAAAAAATCATCATGTATTTCCAACTCAGCAAAATTAGTTCTATGCTTAGCAACTCAACTGTCAGTGATAAATGTACCAAAATATCAATGTGACAATGCAGTGTGCATGTCAGTTAGCCAGGTAGTGTCATAGCTACATTACAGAGATGCTAATGGTTGGCTCATAGAAATAAAGCACCAATTATTGATATATTGGCTGAGAAGAGATCATAGCTGATAATATACCTAATGATTTGAACTATTCTAAGGCTTACTTGGAAAGCAAAGACCTCGTCTCAAAAGAAAATAACACAGTCAAAGAAAACAACCCAAACCTTTCATCTGCTGAGAATATTTGGGTCTAATGCAAAAGACCTAGGTCATAAGGTGTCTTAAGATAGTTTTTTCAAGCCGGGCGGTGGTGGCGCACGCCTTTAATCCCAGCACTCAGGAGGCAGAGGCAGGTGGATCTCTGTGAGTTCGAGGCCAGGCTGGACCGACAACCTCCAAAACAATACAGAGAAACCCTGTCTCGTAAAAACCAAAACAAAAAACAAAAAAGCAAGATAGTTTTTTCAAAAAGGGAAAGATAAATTATTTTCTGTATGTGCATACATGTTTGCCATTGTCGGTGCCTTTCTGTTCATTTATCATGTGTGACAGAGAAGGGAAAACTGACTCCAGGAATGTACTGAGTCACTGCCCAACTGTTCAAGTCACATAGTAGCTGTGCTAACTGTCCTGTGTCTGAGTCTCTCTCCTGTCACATTGTAATAGATAGCCAAGTGTGCTTCCAAGGCAGCAGTCACTGAGATACCATCATGAAAAAGTAAACATTTTTCTCGTTAAAAATAGAGGAATTTGCCTGGCACGGTGGTGTGTAGCTGGGGTCCCACAAGTATGACTACAGTATAGGCTACTAAGAGGCTCACTAAACATTTACCATGCCAGCATGAGGACATGATTCCAACCCTAGAACCCTGCATTTTAAAAGCTTGGTATGATAGTATATGCTTTTAATACCAGTGTTGGGGAGGCAGAGCCTGGGGCTCACTGAGCAGCCCCTGTTTGGAAAGACGAAAGGCAGAAAACAAAGGGGGCCGGTTGTGATGGAGCATGACTATACACTAAGCACTCAGGAGGCAGAAGCAGCTGGATTTCTCTAAGTTTGAGGCCAGCTTGGTCTATATAACAGGTAGCAGGCAGCCAGGGCTAAATAGAGAGACCCTGTCTCAGAACAACAATGACAAGAACAATGAAAAACAAGGTGGGTGGCACCTGAAAAATGACACTTGAAGTTGACCTGTGACCCCCCCCAAGCATACATACACATGTATGTGCACATGCATATACATGGGCACACAGAGATTTTTAAGGATTAGCCATGGTGGTGCTTTATCCATGAGGGTGACTGGCTGAGCAATTAGGAGCGTTTGTAAATGCTTTTAGAGTTTGCTATTGTCAATTACAATTCTATTGCAATGAGGAGACACCATGACCAGGGAAACTTATAAAAGAAAGCATTTCCTCAGATGCTTGCTTATAGTTTTATGTCAGTCCATGTCATCTTGGCAGGAAGCAGAAAGGTGTGGTTCTGAAGGAGTAGCTGAGAGCTTTACATCCTGATCCATGGGCAGCAGACAGAGAGAAACCTCAAAGCCCACCTCCAGTGACATACTTCCTCCAACAAGACCACACGTCCTGATCCTTCTCAAACAGCTCCACTCCCTAGTGACCAAGCATTCAAATATGTGAGCCTACGGAGGGCGTTCTCATTCAAACCACTGCAGCTGTTAACATATAAAAGTGAAGGATGCAGTTTTAATTTATGATTTTACTAGAAGTAATGCATTCTGGAAGAAGTTAGGGCTAACATTTACTAAGAATCATTCTCCAGACTGAGAGATGGCTCAGTGCCACACCAGCAGTAGTGTCTGAATTCAGATCCCTGACACCCATATAAAGTCTAAAGCCAGATGTGGTGGTATGAACCTGCCCTAGCAGTGGACAGGTGGAGATTAGCAGACCCAGAGGCCTTGCTGGCCAGAGGGTGTAGTCAAAATGATGAGCTTTAGGTTCAGTGAAAGAGCCTGTTTCAAAAAGAAAGGTGGAAAATGATAGCCACATGCAACACATATAGTATTCTCACATGACTTTTTGAGTATCACTGTAACTCCCAAATATTGTTGATGCTGTTCTCACAGAGTCTCACATACATTTGTCTGTGTTCACCAAAGTTTCCATTGCTTAATTGACCCAAATAAAAATTGTATGGATACTCTCATTACCATTAATACACTAAAGAAGTATAAAGCTTGTCTACTTCATGATCTATGGAAAAAAATGTGGTTTCAATTAATGATGTTATTAAATTAGATGACTATTCAGTTACCAGCTATGTTTTATTGTTGTTGTTTTGACTTTGATTTTGATGGTACAAGGTTTTATTTTGTAGCCTATATGTATACCCAACCTCCTAAGTGTCCAAGTTGTAGGCATGTACCATCATACCTGCAAGTAAAACATAGAGCAGCTTCTGGGTGAAATATGCTTTTCTGCAAAATGGCTTTGGGAGAAACAAACTCAAACTACCTCTGAGATACTATTTTTACTTTTAAATCTAATTTGTAAAATTGGGTTTTTAATCTGTAATTTACATATTAAATGCCATGCTTCCTGAAACAGTTGCAGAAGACACTTCTTGCCAGTGTCCTTAATTCACCAGCTCAAATTTTAATATCTAGGCAGCATTACCTAACATGCTAGGTGTTTAAAACTATTCCACATCACCCTATCGTATGTCACATTTAAAGTATTGCTTCATAAAGAAGGTAGCATTTCGTTTTAATAAACTGAAATCTATCATTGTTTTTACTAACTCAAGTAACTGAGCTCTCTCGCTTGTCTGATGACTGTCTTTTTCTTGGCTTCTGTGTTCATAGGGATGTATCGCTGCTATTTGCCTTCATTAGTTTGCTCATTATGCTTCCCACTTGGTGGATTGTGTCTTCCTGGATGGTATGGGGAATAATTCTATTGCTTTACTTGATCACACGAGCTTTGAAATTATGGAGGACAGCCAAACTGCAAATGACTCTGAAAAAATATAGGGTCCGTTTGGAAGATATGGCCGCAAATAGCCGAGCTTTCACCAACCTTGTGAGAAAATCTCTGCGTCTTATCCAAGAAACTGAAGTCATTTCCAGGGGATTTACTCTGTGAGTTCATTTCTCACTTCATTTTTCAAGTGATTTTTTTTCTGCTGTTTTACTTTAAGGAAAATATCATGTTTTTATTTCTGTGTTACAGTAATGGCAGGGGAAGCCCATGTCGTCTACTAATGAAGGGTTAATGTTGTTACATGCTAGTTGAGAATATAGTATGGTTTTGCTCATCACTTAGATTCATGTTTTGTGAAAAATGTTTTGAGAATCATAGTTGCTTTGGCCTATTGTTGTGTTACTGGATGAGATAGTGACAGTGTTTGCTGCCTCTATTCCCTATAAGGAGACCTCATTGCCCATTTAGATGGTTAATGTATCTGATGTGATTTCACTTTAAAATATAAACATATATTAGTAACACTCCCTGAGTAACCACTAGCAGCTGCTGTAGCACTAGAACTTTCAGAATATCATGCTAATAATGATGTTGCACATTCCCATGGGAAACTAAATGTTTAGCAGTCTAGCTGTCAATGTTTACATTCCAGAATATACTGGATACTTACTAAAAGGAGAATTGCAGGACTAGGGTGATGGCTCAGCAGGTAAGAACATTGTATAAGCATACGGGCTTAGGTTCACAGCCCCAGCATCTGTGTTAAAGCCAGGTATGGCCACATGATGCAGCTGTAACCCCAGTGCTATAGAGGAGTGGGAAGAGAAGCATTGCTGAGACTCACTGGCCACCAGCCTAACTCTAGATTCAATGATAGAACTGCCTCAAGACAATGAGGTGGTGCATCAAAGAGCAGGACACCTGGCACCTGAATACTCTGGCATCTGTAGCGACATAAATATGTGTGTACACCACATACACCACACGGCAGGGGCATGGCACTCACTGGGCACCAGCTATATGTTCCATATGCCATGCTAATCATTTTTGCATACAACTAAAAATATTCATAGAGCAGTTACTCATATCCATCCCATCTGACTTCAGAAGCCCATTTCCAGTATACTAAGATAGCTACTAAATGTTCACAGATGACTATAGTATAGTTAATAATTTATGTAATTTATCAATGTTTTAATTAGCACAGATTATACAATGAGTTTGATTGTGACATTTTTTCATGCATGTATATAATGTATTTCTACCATATTGACATCTCATCACATCTCTTGTCTCCTTTCCACTATGTAACATTTTTCTGTTACTGTTTATAATTGGAAAAAATAAGTATACAGTAATTACTTTTATTTAGTTGCGTTTGGGAGATAGTAAAAGTCAAGAGTGAGATACCTTCTGTAGTCTTCGGTTGTTCAACTCTGCTGTACTCTAGATTAGTAGTTCATCTTGCCCAAAAAACTCTGTCTGGAAAATCATGGGGCAGAGACGTGGAGGAATCTACAGTAGTCATCATGTTTTTCATGCTCTCTTCTTGTAACAACCCTGAGAGTATAGATGACTTGGAAGGTTCTTATGCCTTGTGCTGCTCAGTGCAAAGCGTGCCAATCCTGTGTGTGTTGATTTTGTCCTTCTTTTAGGTTAGGTTCATTTCTTACCAGTATATAGCAAATTTTGAGTTGTTTGTCAAATTTTAGAAATTAAAAAAAATCACACTTGAGTAATATCTCCTTTTCATTGTTGACATGCACAGCATTTAATGAGAGCCCTGAGTGATGAGTGGTTATGTGCCCAGCCAGTGCTTAGCCATGTATACAAGATGCTGTGACTCTTGTCAGTTTTCTGACTTTTACCCATATCCATGGAATTAACATGAAAAGGTAAAGTAGGCCATTAAGCATGATTCACCCCCTGGTTATGTTTTTGTATCATCCAGGTGGCAGGTGGGTAAAGAAAAGTGTTGGAAGTAGTTTCATTGTTTCTGTCTAGCTTGACACTGGGCTGAAATAATAGGCTGGGATAATAAACCTTGCCTCACGGTGTCTTAGAAACATTTCAGTCTATAAAATGGGTTCAGCAAAGCACAAGCCCTAATGCTTCACACTGTAATTGGGAGTGGTTTGTTTCTACCTCAGTGTGTCCTTCTTTTCCTGTGTTCCCCTACTTAAAATTAACTCTGCCCATCTTTGTCAATATATTTTACATTGTAAATATTCCAGTTCAATGTCTGCTTTATAGCTTTGTAGTTTTATGAAGGTTTCCAAATGCTGACATTTTTATTTATTTATTTTGGTTTTTTGAGACAGGGTTTCCCTGTGTAGGTTTGGAGCCTATCCTGGCACTCACTCTGTAGACCAAGCTGGCCTGGAACTCTCAGAGATCCGCCTGCCTCTGCCTCCTGAGTGCTGGGATTAAAGGCATGTGCTACCAACGCCTGTCCAAATGCTGACATTTTGTCTTGGAGGAGGTTACTGATCAGAATAACTGTAGCATCTAACCATGCTTACTCTCAGTCATAAAGCAACACATTCCATGCGGTTGTTGCAAATGCTTTCCACTGGCCTAAGGAAAGCCAATGAAATGTGAGAGTTTGAGAGCAGCTGGCCTGCCACATAGTAATCCTTACTTTGCTTTTCTGCTTGCATTCCCCTGTTGGCCACTGGTCCTGTTACCTTTCTGCCTCCCCTACTTCATTGTGAGTAGGTAAGTGCCAGTGGCAGCAGGTGGGTAAGTAATTTTGCCCTACTTTTATGAATGTACAGAATATATTTATATATAGTAGTTCATTGCTCTGTACATGTGAACAAAGAAGTCATTGGTGGACAAAATGTAAATACATATTAAGCATGAGAAAGTGTTGATAATTAAGCCCTTCATATATCCTGTAGATACTGGTTTTGAAACCTGTAACGTACTTCTACTGTAGTGTATTTTATCAGGTAGGATATCTTCATGTAGAAAGCCATAAATTCTTACTGAAATAGTCCCCATCTATTCTATCTCAATTAAAATTCACATTCTCTATATTTGACTAAATATTCTGTGAGTTTTTCAGTTGTATTTTTGTTTTGTTTATGTATTTTAGTGGCTTTGTGTATATCAAGAAATAGGAGACAACACTTGATTTAAAATACCTGTAATTTTAAGAAAGAATTTTTTCTAAGTTTAATAGAATTGTGGATTTAGGAAACACAAACTTTAGGACACCTGTACAGTTGTATCACATTTTACTTTTCAAGTTTGCTTGACAGGGTCAGTGCTGCTTGCTCATTTAATAAAGCTGGACAGCATCCAAGCCAGCATCTCCTGGGCCTTCGGAAAGCTGTCTACAGAACTGCAAGAGCCAACTTTCAAGCTGCAAGGCTAGCTACCCTGTACATGCTAAAAAAATATCCTTTTCTGTCTCTATGTGAAGCTAGCAATGTTTCCAAAGCCCTGAATTAGATGTTATAGTTGTATCCTGAGACCTGAACTGTAAATTGAGATTGCCTATTTCAAATCTAATTTCTCTCTTCACTTCTGTTTCAAAACTGAAAGTGCATTGTAGGGGGAATAACAGTGACAGACAGGAAGAAATTCTGATATGGGTTATGACAACAAGAGAAAAAAATCTCTTCACTGTTCCAAAGAAAGAGGTCAAATAACTTAGCTATGTTAGGTGAGACAGTGTGAGTATTTCTTGAACATATAAGCACAGTGCTAGGCAATGTGCTGGTCACTAGCTATACTATTATTATATAGTAAATATAGTTTTGGATATGTTTGGCTATCTTAAATGTGTTAATGAAGAGGTGTTGTTGATTGCCTTAACCTAATTTAACCTACCCCCTGAACTCTGAGAGTGACAATGTTACCAACTACATCTGTGTGGTACCTTTTAAGGAACTGGGGCTTGGCCTCAGTGAAGAACAGATATCAGAAGAGGAAGCTCATCACTTGACAGATGGCTTCAGCCTGCCTGCCTTGAAGGTAACCTATTTAGAAGGAAGGACTGAGGAGTACGCATGTCCTGTTTCCCCTCTGTGTTCCTAGATGCTGCTGTTTCCGGTGTTTTAGATGTTATGACACTGCCTTTAAGAACTGAGAGATCATACAAATCAAATGAAGGCATTTTTGTATTTTGTTATCAGTGCTCTTAATTTAAGAATTCCATAGAGTATGTTTAGAAATAAGTGAATTACTTGATAGGAAGCCCACATGAGTTCAACAAGCCTGGGCAAATCAGTGTGTGTGTGTGTATGTGTGTGTGTGTATGTCTGTGTGTCTGTGTGTCTGTGTGTGTCCCTTTATAAACCCCCCAATTTTTTCTTTATACCTTAAGAAATACTTTTTCACTATAAACAGCCTCATTATGAAAAAGTATAATTGACAATAGATAAATGAAATTTCAAACTTTAAATACTACATACCTGAAGTACAATGAAGTAAAACTATTATGACAATTTGACTTATTTCTGTATAAAGAGTAGTGAGGTAGCTAAAACTTAAAAGGATAGGAGGTTAGCTAAGTGGTTTGCCTAACATGCATGAGGGCCTTGGTTCCATCCCCAGGACTACAAATACAGTCAAGCAAACAAAAAAATAGAGCATACAGAAGCTAGGAAAGATGAATGAACTGGTCATTCACAGAACAGAAATACAGACGCATTCAATAAAGTAGAACTTTTAATCATATTATTAAAAGAAATACAAATAGAAATACTAAGTTGGGGTTGGAGAGAGCCCAGTGGTTAAGAGCACTAGCTGATCTTCCAGAGGACCTGGATCCAATTCGCAGCAGCCATATGGCAGCTCATAACTGTCTGTGACTCCAGTTCCAAGGGATCCAACATGTTCACACAGACATACATACAGGTCAAACACCAATGCACATAAAAAATTTTTTTAAAGAAAGGAACCAGGTGGTGGTGGCACATGCCTTTAATCCCAGCACTCGGGAGGCAGAGGCAGGCGGATCTCTGTGAGTTCGAGACTAGCCTGGTCTACAAGAACTAGTTCCAAGACAGCCTCCAAAGCCACAGAGAAACCTTGTCTCGAAAAACCAAACAAATAAAAATAAAAAACAAAGAATATTAGAAGTTAATAGTAATCATTATGAATGAGGATCCAGGGAGAG
The DNA here is from genome assembly GCF_017639785.1 of Mesocricetus auratus. Classification (NCBI taxonomy): domain Eukaryota; kingdom Metazoa; phylum Chordata; class Mammalia; order Rodentia; family Cricetidae; genus Mesocricetus; species Mesocricetus auratus. The sequence goes on from NW_024429195.1 coordinate 73,828,073, forward strand.
CTCATGTACAGGTGTTGACAGTATAAGCTTCACTAGTGAACACGTCTTCACAAAGTTGTATGGCCTTTATCTTAGCAATTTCACCCTCACTAACTCATCTGGGGATATATTCCAATACATCGAAAGTATGCCCTGTGGTATCAGTAGTGACTTACACTGAAAATGTCTGTGTGGGGAGGGGAATATATATACTGAAACAAGGCTTTTCTGCCATGTAGCCCTGGCTGTCCTGAAACTCAGAGATCTGCCTTCCTCTGCCACCACTGCCCTGGCTATGGTCATAGAAACATGTTAAAGAAAACAAAGTGGGAAAATAGCTTAAGGTGAGTTATAAAAACCATGTACACAACTATCGTCACAGCCATCAGGAGGTTAATACAGGAGGATCACAGTTGAAAGCCGCGTGGATTACATACAGAGCGTAACCCTGTTCCAAAAAAACAAAACAACAAAAGCGTATGTTCAATCAGTTTCCAGGGAGTTCTTAAGAAGTCAGTCCAAATGCCTTTAGTTATCAAGCTCTATGTAAATATTTCTTTGTTTCTCTTTTTTGAAACTTCCTTGACAACCATGCAAGTAAGTTTAGTATGTAGTTGGCAGCACTTATCAATATACATTGTGTGCTGAGGTGTGTAACTTTTACCTTTCTAGTCTGTGTGTATCCTCTGCTTCTAGGAAATGGAGTACCATGTTTATCCTCCTCTTAGCCCGTACTCACCTTAGCCGCTGTCATTATCATCATACTGTCTCTTCTCTCTGTCTCCCTTTCTCTCTTCCTCCCTCTGCGTTCTCTGCTATGTCTCTCCTTCTCTCTGACAGGTCTGGCTCTGCTGCCCAGACTAGCCGTGGACTTGCAGTCCCACCTCGACTCTTAGTAGCTGGGTTACTAGCACACACCACTACACCCGCTTAGCATCTTATGAGGGCCACTGCAACAGTTTTCTCTCTGATGTCTTATATTTTCCTAAGTTATTTGTCTAACAATGTAACTTGATCCATATCAGAGCTGTTTACAAGAGATTTATGCTTTGAACTAGCTATTCTAATTCCACAAATCTTTCTTAAAGTGATTATTCTAAATATATCAAGCCCATGTGCCAGTAAGTTCCTTAGTAGCTTTGTGTAGGGATGGACACTAAGCGCCTGCCTGGGAAATGCAGCTTTTTGGAGGTGGGAGCTATGATACAGTAGAAGCACGGCTGCATAGGTTATGGTAGGTCTGCACAGGACACCTTCGTACAGCAGCTGTAACTTGCTTGTATAGACTTTGGAACAAGGTCTGCTTCCTCTGCACTATTCAGGTGATAGGCAGGGTGACGGGAACTCTGTGTTATAAGGGAGAAAACCATTAGTGCTCAGGGGGTGAGGGAACTTTAAGCAGCTTCTTTTATTCCCAAGGTAGTTCTCATGATCATGTTTTACTCTATAATAGAATAGTCTTCTCGAAAGGATAACTTGGGAGATTTGTAATTTGGCAGTGGTAAATTTATATTTTACCCCTGACCCCTAATTGGCCTCAGTTAAACTATTCTTTTTTTTTTTTGAAATTTTTTTTATTTTATTTTCCAGTTTAAATTTAGATAAGAAACGAGGTTGCTTCACAAGTCAGTTCCAGGTCCCTCTCCCTTTCCTTCCCCTCCTCCCGTGCCCTCCCCCCAACCCCCCCCCCGTTATCCCCTCATTCCCCCAGGGAGGGTGAGGCCCTCCATGGGGGTGTCCATAGTCTGTCATTTCATATAGGGCAGGGCCTAGACCCTTCCCCAAGAGTTCAGGGTGAGAGTGCACCTCACATTGTTCTATGGGAGTCCAAAGTCCGTGTGTATACTTGGGATGGGTACTGATCTGCTGCCCAAGGCTCAATAGATTACCTAGGCCTCTTCACTGATACCCAGATTCAGGGGGGTCTTGATCAGTCCCATGCTGGCTTCCCAGGCTGATGCCTGGGATTCAAGAGTTAACCTTTGTCTGGTCAGCTGTTTCTGGGGGTTAAACCAGCCCAGTTTTAATCCCTTTGATCATCAGTCCTCCCTCTCTGTTACTGGCTTTCTTGAGTTCAGCTCAGTACTTAACCAAGGGAGTCTGCCTCTTCTTCTTTATAAAAGTCACCAGCAATTTTTAAGGCCAAACATCTGACTATAATAATCCAAAGTTATACTATTTTGATATATGCATGTTTAAAGAATGATGGTAATTACAGAAAACAAAGACTTCAGGTATTTCTTTCTTTTTTTTTTTATTTTTGCTTTTACAAGACAGGGTTTCTCTGTATTGTTTTGGAGGCTGTCGGTCTAGCCTGGCCTCGAACTCACAGAGATCCACCTGCCTCTGCCTCCTGAGTGCTGGGATTAAAGGCGTGTGCCACCACCGCCCGGCTCGACTTTAGGTATTTCTTACCGTCATTCTTCTCTGAATGATTTTTCACTTGGGACCAGGACAGACTTCCTAGACTTTCTTTCTTGCTTTTTTTTTTTAAATAATTGTGTTTATTTATGTATTTTACATCTCAGTCACAGTTTCACCTCCCTCACTCCCCTCCTCTGTTCTCACCCCCCCATACCCATTCCCCCCTCTGTTTCTGTTTAGCAAAGAGCAGGTCTCCCATGAGTATCAACAAACCATGTCATATCAAGTTGCAGTAAGACTAAGCACCTCCCCATGTATTGAGGCTGGGCAAGGTGACCCAGTATGGTAGGGGCCCAAAAGCCAGTAAAAGAGTCAGAAAAAGTCCTTGCTCCCACTGTTAGGAGTCCCACAATAAGACCAACTGTCACATATAATGCAGAGTGCCTAGGTCAGTACCATGCAGGCTTTCATTGGCATGTCTTTCTTCAGGTTGGGAAAGTTTTCTTCTATGAGTTTGTTGAGTATGTTTTCTGCACCTTTGAGGTGGCTTTCTTTATCTTCTTCTGTACCTACTATTCTTAGGTTTGGTCTTTTCACGGTGTCCCATACTACCTGGATATTTTGTGTTAGGAATTTGTTGGACTTAAGATTTTCTTTGGTTGAAGAATCTATTTCTCCTAGTGTATCTTCAATTCCTGGCATTCTCTCTTCCATCTCTTGTATTCTGTTGCCTATGATTGTATATGTAGTTTCTGATCATTTACCCAGCTTTTCTATTTCCAGAATTTCCTCAGACTATGTTTTCTTATTGTTTCTATTCCAGCTTTCAAACCATGCACTGCTTGATTTTTTTTGCAATTTTTCATTTGTCTTCTCCTCCATTTCTTTAATTTTTGTTAATATTTTCTTCCATTTCTTTTTTTTTATTTTCCAGTTTAAATTTGGATAAGAAACGAGGTTGCTTCACAAGACAGTTCCAGGTCCCTCTCCCATTCCTTCCCCTCCTCCCGTGCCCTCCCCTAACCCCCCCCATTATCCCCTCATTCCCCCAGGGAGGGTGAGGCCCTCCATGGGGGTGTCCATAGTCTGTCATTTCATATAGGGCAGGGCCTAGACCCTTCCCCAAGAGTTCAGGGTGAGAGTGCACCTCACATTGTTCTATGGGAGTCCAAAGTCCGTGTGTATACTTGGGATGGGTACTGATCTGCTGCCCAAGGCTCAATAGATTACCTAGGCCTCCTCACTGACACTCAGATTCAGGGGGTCTTGATCAGTCCCATGCTGGCTTCCCAGGCTGATGCCTGGGATTCAAGAGTTAACCTTTGTCTGGTCAGGTGTTTCTGGGGGTTAAACCAGCCCAGTCTTAATCCCTTTGATCATCAGTCCTCCCTCTCTGTTACTGGCTTTCTTGAGTTCAGCTCACTACTTAACCAAGGGAGTCTGCCTCTTCTTCGATCAGCCACTAAATGAAGTTTCTGTTTCCCAGACTCTCTGGCCATAGGATTGTAGGCTGGTACTCCCCAGATCTATGTCTAAAATCCATATATGAGAGAGTACATGCCATGTTTCTCTTTTTGTGACTGGGTTACCTCACTCAGGATGGTTTCTTCTAGTGTCATCCATTTGCCTGCGAATCTCATGATTCCATTATTTTTTTCTGCTGAATAGTACTCCATTGTGTAAATGTACCACATTTTCTCTATCCACTCTTCGAGTGAGGGACATTTAGGTTGCTTCCAAGTTCTGGCTATTACAAATAAAGCTGCTATGAACATAGTGGAACAGACATCTTTGTTGTATGAATGGGCATCTTTTGGATATATGCCTAAGAGTGGAGTTGCTGGGTCAAGAAAATCAGTAGCCCTACTATATACAGATGATAAAAGGGCTGAAAAAGAAATCAGAGAAACATCACCCTTTACAATTGCCACAAACAACATAAAATACCTTGGGGTAACGCTAACCAAACAAGTGAAAGACCTGTATCGTAAGAACTTTGAATCTTTAAAGAAAGAAATTAAAGAAGCCCTCAGAAAATGGAAAGATCTCCCATGCTCTTGGATAGGTAGGATCAATGTAGTAAAAATGGCAATCCTGCCAAAAGCAATCTACAGATTCAATGCAATCCCCATTAAAATCCCAGCACAATTCTTCACAGACCTTGAAAGAACAATAATCAATTTTGTATGGAAAAACAAAAGACCCAGGATAGCCAAAACAACCCTGTTCAACAAGGCAACGTCCGGAGGCATCACCATCCCTGACCTCAAGCTCTATTATAGAGCTATAGTCCTGAAAACAGCTTGGTATTGGCACAAAAATAGACAGGTAGACCAATGGAATCGAATTGAAAACCCGGGTATTAACCCACACACGTACGAACATCTGATCTTTGACACAGAAGCTAAAAATATACAATGGAATAAAGAAAGCATCTTCAACAAATGGTGCTGGCATAACTGGAGACTGGCATGTAGAAGAATGCGGATCGATCCATGTTTATCGCCATGCACAAAACTTAAGTCCAGATGGATCAAAGACCTCAACATAAATCCAGCCACACTGAATCTCTTAGAAGAGAAAGTGGGCGGTACCCTTGAACGAATTGGTACAGGAGACAGCTTCCTGAACATAACACCAGTAGCACAGACAGTGAGATCAACAATTAATAAATGGGACCTACTGAAACTGAGAAGCTTCTGTAAGGCAAAGGACACAGTCAGCAAGACAAAAAGGCAGCCCACAGAATGGGAAAAAATATTCACTAATCCCACATCTGACAGAGGGTTGATCTCCAAAATTTACAAAGAACTCAAGAAGCAAGTCTCCAAAACATCAAAGGACCCAATTAAAAAGTGGGCTGCAGAACTAAATAGAGAGTTTTCAATAGAGGAGTCTAAAATGGCTGAGAGGCACTTGAGAAAGTGCTCAACATCCTTAGCCATCCGGGAAATGCAAATCAAAACAACTCTGAGATACCATCTCACTCCTGTCAGAATGGCTAAAATCAAAAACACCAATGACAATTTATGCTGGAGAGGATGTGGTGAAAGGGGGACACTCCTCCATTGCTGGTGGGAATGACAACTGGTTCAGCCACTTTGGAAATCAGTATGGAGATTCCTCAGAAAAATGGGAATAAACCTACCACAGTTAAACTATTCTTTAAACACCTCATCTTTAAAAAGGGTTACCACAACTGCTTTTTAAGGTGTTAGATTAAATGAGATGACTTGCAAAATGCCTAAAACAGTCCTTTAAAAAGGTCACTGCATTTTGTTTGTTATATAGCTGTTTATTTTAAAGTCCACAGCCTATAGTTTTCCTTTCTTTTTAAATTTATTTTATGTATATGAATGTTTTCCTGCATGTATATCTATGCACCACGTATATGTTCACAGAAGTCAGAAGAGGTTGTTGGATCCCCCAGAACCTGACTTAACTTTGATTTCCAACACCACATGGTGGCTCACATGTGGTACTGGAAATAAAACCATACCCTCTTCAAGAGCAGCAAGTGTTATTAACCACTGAGCCATCTCACCATCCTTTACTTTGCCCCTTTACTGTTATTTAAGAAGAACTCAGAGAAGCAATTTTGATATTTCTACATCTCTGTAAATTATTTTTGTTAAGTCATCAAGATGTCTCACTGATTTTGCTACTTATGTAATTATATCATTTCTCCCTTCACTTTCTTCCTTTCCAACACCTCCCCTTGCTCTGTCTTGTGGTCTCTTTTGCCTTACTTGTTATTCTAATGTATGCTCCCGTATTTTGTGTGTGTGTGTGTGTGTGTGTGTGTGTGTGTGTGTGTGTGTGTGTGTATGTGTATGTGTGTGTGTATGTGTGTTGTTTGCTTCATCAGGGCTTATGTATGCAGCCATGTTGCTGAGGTATCATGGGTGAACACGTCCCTGTCACTTCTAGGAAACATAATGTCACAGCAGCATTCCTGGGATTCTCGCTCTTAGGAGCTTTCTGCCCCTCTTCAGTGATGTTGTCTGAACCTTAGTTGCAGGAGTTGTGTTACAGATGTATCAGCTGGGACTGGGCAGCCCATGATCATTTGTTCTAATTGTTCTTAATAATAAAAACTCATAGTCAGCTGTCAGGGGGTGAAAGCTGAGGATCAGAGAAACAGCAGCTAGTCACTAGAGTTCTTACCTCTACCAATGCTCAGACCAAAGGGGAGATCCTGTCCTCAGACTGCATGCTTAGACTGCATCTCAGACTACATCCCCAGACTGCATCCCCAGACTGCATCCTCAGACTGCATCCCCAGACTGCATCCTCAGACTGCATCCCCAGACTGCATCCTCAGACTGCATCCTCTGACTGCTGCTCAGACTGTACTAAGCTCCTGTCTCCACCTCCCAAGTGTTTAGAGACCTTCCTGTTCTTCCCATCTCTTGCTTTCTTCCCTGTCTTCTTCATGTATGTGCATGCCCTCATATATACATACGTAAAAGTAGAATTGTATCACCATTTACATAATTTTGAAATTCATTTAACAAAGTCATCTCAAGAGTGTCTATTTCCAAGGTTGTGGATAATTGGAATCTAAGTTATCTGAAGTAGTTTGATCTGTTGTCTGTCACTTATTCTTGGTGCTATAGTACTTCCTTATGTGTTTTCTTTGGGGCTGTTGTCCCTGTGTTAGGATTATTGTCTGGAGAGATCCCTAGTTGTCTGCTTTCTGCTATGTCTCTCAAGCATAAGTTTACAGAGATTGGACAGATATTGGACAGATGGCTCGGAGTTAAGAGCACATAATGTTCTTGCTGAGGACCAAGTTCAGTTCCCAATACCTATGTTAGGCGGCTCACAGCCACCTGTGGCTCTTACCCAAGGGGTCTGACACCCTCCTTTGGACTCTGTAGCCACTTACACTTTCATGTGCACATAGTCACACATTGGACACACAGAATATTTTTGAAGTTAATTTTTAAAAAATAGGTTTGCAGTTTTCATTCCAGACATGCTATTCTTAGAAAAAAAGTAGCATTTTGAATCCTGATTTGTTTTTCTTTTCATTCTTGAGGAAGATCTCACTGTGTAGCCTTCAGTGACCTAGAACTTGCAGAGATCTGTTTGCCTCTGCCTCCTGAGTGGCATTAAAGGTGTGAACTACCACAGGTGGCTTGAACCCCAAATCCCTGTTTGTTTGTTTGTTTGTTTGTTTGTTTGTTTGTTTGTTTGTTTGATCTGTATGGATGTTTTCCCTGCACATATATCTACGCACCACATGTGTGCAGTGCTTCTTTCCCATGACCGCTGGAACTGGAATTACAGATGGTTATGAGCTGCCTGCCATCTGGGTGCTGGAAATAGAACCCAACCTGGTGCTCTGCAGGAGCAACAAATGCTGTTAACTGCTGAGCTCTTCAGTTATCTCTTCAGCCTCATACTCTTGATATATGTGTGTGGGTGCACACATACCACAGCATTCCTGTGGAGGTCAGAGGACATCTTGTAGGAGTCCTCTCCTTGCACCGTGTATTGGAAACAGAACTCAAATGGTCAGGCTTCATAGTAGCTTTACCTGCTAAGCCATCTCTCCAGCCTGAATTTTTTTTTAAGGAACATTCATTTCTAATAAATTTTTGAGGCGGGGTCTCTTTGTGTATATCCCTGACTGTCCTGAAATTCACTGTGTAAACCAGGCTGACCTCAAACTCAACAGATCTGCCTGCCTCTGTCTCCCAAGTGCTGAGGTTATAGGCATGTGCCACCATAGCCAGCTTCACTTTGTTATTTTTAATTAGACATGTCTGTGTATGCCACACAGAGTCAAAGGTTTCACATTCCTCAGGAGCTGCAGTTACAGGCATTTGTGAGTCATCATGTGGGTGGTGGGAATCACATCCAGGCCCTCTGCAAGAGCACTGAGCCATCTCTCCAGCCCTCCATCCATTCTCAGATCATTTCTATCTAGGGTAGAACTGCTGAATTACATATAGGTGTTGATTCTGTATTAGAACCCTAAATCCTCACGTGTTACGACTACATAATTCAATAGTGTCCTTGGCTAATCCTAGAGTATGTTCAAGTTCAGTTTAGTCATTATTTAGGATAATGTAGCTGTGGCTACATGAAAAGTTAAAGTTGGAAGTTAAAAAAATTTGTAGTTTGAATACTGACAATATTTGTATTGATCAGTATGTTCTTTCTCTCCTTCCCCCACCCCCTTCTCTCTCTCTCTTTCTCAGGTTTTGTTCCAACTCTGGGTGGCACAGAGTTCAGAGTTCTTCAGGCGTTTAGCCCTGTTACTTTCTACGTCTAATTTGCCTTCGGGGCCCTTAGTTACTGAGGCTCTCTTGCCTCACCGAATCCTGTCTGATGTGACTCAAGGTCTACCTCATGCTCATTCTGCCTGCTTGGAAGAACTGAAGCGCAGCTACGAGTTCTTTCGGTACTTTGAAACTCAGCACCAGTCGGTACCCCAGCGTTTATCCAAAACTCAGCAGAAGTCAAGAGAACTGAATAATGTTCACACAGCAGTGCGCAGCTTACAGCTCCACCTGAAGGCCCTGCTGAATGAGTAAGTTTAGAAGCTGCGTGAGGAAGCATCGCAGGGATAAACAAATGTCGTCTTCATTCCATGTTTACTGTTTCTGGTGCCCTCACTAGATAGAGGAAACAAAACGGAGCATGAAGGATGGTCTGTGGGGATGAGGTATCAGGGAAATAATGGTGTATAAGCACTGTGGTTTAAGAGAATCATTTGTAGTTTTTTCTTTTTCTGGTTTCAGTAGAAGGCAGATTCTTCTTGTCTTTGGGAGGTAAAATGGAGAGAATTGTCAAAAATAAGCATCTTTTTAGCCCTCTTAAGGTAGGACTTTAAACCAGAACCCATGGTCTGCAAGAAGTAGATACAAGAGTATATATACCCTGTATATAGCTGGAGTGTAATGCTTTGCTACTGTCTAAACACATCACAGCAGCTTTGGAAATACTTCTAGAGCACAGAACAAACTCTGTGGCCTCAGTAAAGGATGGTGTGCACAGTTTTGTATTTATTCGCCTTCTACTTTGCATAATATTGACATTCAGCTGTAGTTTCCAAATGTTCATAGTTAGCTTTCGTGTGTTTTTAATAGCTGCAAATATTTTTCTCATCTATTTCTAAATGGAAATTTTCACATTTTAAAAATTAAATAAACCAGGTTTAGTGCTGAATGCCTTTAATCCCAGCACTCTGGAGGCAGGGGCATGTGGATCTGTGTGAGTTCGAGGCCAGCCTGATCTACAGAGCGAGTTGCAGAAGAGCTAGAGCTCTATGTATAGAGAGACCCTGTCTCCAAAAAGAGAAGAAAGAATTGAATCAAAGTACACCTGAATATAGTTATTCCCAATGAATTTTTATAACAAATGTGAAATATTCACAGTATATGGCAGCAAATAGGTGGATAAGTTGTACTGGCAATCAGGGAGCTCCCTGGGATTTACTGAAGTGATACTATTGCAGCTGATAGACTTATGTATGTGACCCAGGATGTCAGTCAAGGAGTGGAAGGGGAAATGCATAAATCAGATGTGAGATAAGGAAGTGGGCCCAAAGGCCTAGACTGCTCAATAAACTAAAAAGGCTAACTGAAGTAGGATGAAGGAAGATGAGATAAACAAAACCAGAAATGTAAACTCAGGTGGGCATTGGAGGTATTACTCTAAGATGGTAACCTGGACAGTAAGGCCATGTCCACATGTGTGGGAGCAAAGGTTGGATTATCCAAGTGTATTAGAAATGGTTCTCTAGAACAACAGAACTGACAGAATAAGAGTGTGAGAGTGTGTGTGTGTGTGTGTGTGTGTGTGTGCATGTATGTGTTCAAAGATTTATTATTTAGCCAGCGTTGGTGGCGCACACCTTTAATCCCAGCGCTTGGGAGGCATAGGCAGGCTGACCTCTGTGCATTTGAGACCAGCCTGGTCTACATGCAGGACAACCTCCAAAGCCACAGAGAAACCCTGCCTCGAAACCCCCCCAAAAAAGACTTATTTTTTATGCATGTGTCTGTGCACTTACATGCAGGTGCCAGCAGAGGCCAGAAGATGGTGTTAGATACTCTAGGGCTGAAGTTACAAATGGTTGTGCATGACCCCAAATGGGTACACACTCCAGTACGCTAACTCCAGCCCCATGAATGTAAGTTATGAGAGAAATTTTCATCCTGAACTCCAAGGAGATCCAGCATCCTCCTCTGACTCTGTAGGCACCAAATAATCTACAGATCATTTTTTTAAATATACTTATATATATTTTATATAATGTATATATGTATAATGTCAACATATATATGTATGTGTGTATAATTTTCCTGGTTAATTTCTTAAAAGTAGGAGATGGGCTTAATGTATTCTTTTAAATCAGAAATTGTCTAATGTGTATGTAAGAAACACTTGCTGAATATATTACATAATACTCCTTATAAATTTTCATTTGTTTCTGAGGGGTTTTTTTAGGTTCCTAACCAAGTACTCTATCACTGAGCTACATCTCCAGCCTCACTCAATCATTTATAAGCGTACTATTCAGTGGTAGCAAATACATACACATTGTTGAACAACTCTTACCACCATTTGTCTCTTTTTTTTTTTTTTTTAGAGACAAGGTTTCTCTGTGTAGCTCTGCTGTCCTGGAACTCACAGAGATTCACCTGCCTCTGCCTCCCCAGGCCTGGGATTAGGCATGTGCCACCACCTCCTGGCTTGAATTGTTTTTTAATTTATAGGTTTAATTTCTTAAAATAATCCTCTTAAAATGATAAATTTTCCATTTCATATTTTAAAAATCTATTTCTGTTTTTCTGTGTTGCCCAGAGTAATAATTCTTGAAGATGAACTTGAAAAGCTTGTTTGCACTAAAGAAACACAGGAACTGCTATCAGAGGCTTACCCGATACTAGAACAGAAGCTGAAACTGATTGAGCCGCATGTGCAGGCTAGCAACAGTTGCTGGGAAGAAGCCATTTCTCAAGTGGACAAACTGCTGCGGAGGAATACAGGTAAAAAAGGTACCTGTCGGTCCTGCCCCATATGATGCGACAGCCTTTGATCCCCCATGAGAGGAGTGGATGGGGGGGGAGATGGTGGGGGCATGGGAGGACAGGAGAGAGAGGAAACTGGGACTGATATGTAAAGTAAGATTGTTTCTAACTTAAATTTTAAAAGGTACCTGTGGATTATTTTCAGCAGCTGCTTGTCAAATACATCCACTCCATTCTGCTGGGGTTCTAGTCTATGGCCTGCCTGTTGACATGAGTAAACTGGTTTCATAAAAGTTCTTGGCAGGTCAGTGGTGGGGCACACCTTTAATCACAGCTCTCAGGAGACAGATGGATCTCTATGGTCTACGGAACTAGTTCTACGACAGCTAGAGCTGTTACACAGAGAAACCCTGTCTTGAAAAACAAAATAAAAGTTCTTCACTTAATCAAAAGAAAACATAGAGATAATTAAATATATATACATATATATATATATAGAGAGAGAATTAATTCAAAGACTTGACTCCTATTTTAATATAAAATACATAGTGATTTAAATGTTCAGGGTATCACATATCCTTTTATAAAAACAGAAATGAAGGGGGAAATGTTGATAGTATTTCTACTATCAGAACTCTTACAGGTCTAGTGATAAAAAGAACTGATTTAAGCCAGATGTGTTGGCCCACAGTTTTAATCCCAAACACTCGGGAGGCAGAGCCAGGAGGATCACTGAGTTTGAGGCCAGCCTGGTCTACATAGTAAGCTCCAGGACAGCCAGGACTACATAGGGAGACTTTGTCTCAAAAAGTAAAAAGACTGGTGCTATAGCTGATGTGGTTTGAAGCAGGATCTCTTGTACCCCAGGCTATCCTTGAATTCACTATGAGGCTGAAAATGACTCTGAACTCCCAATCCTTCTGCCTCCACCTCTGGTTTTATAGGCATATGCCTCTTAAGTATAGACAATGATGAAAATTATGATTATATATATATATAATATAACTATATTTATGATTACATATATACACGTATAATCGTGTGATTAAATACCAATTTTAAATTCAATTCATTAAGGGTAAACTCAGCTGCGTGAGCAGGTGAAAATATTTACTTGTGGAACTCATTTCCAATTCTGAGTTAAAATGGGAAAATAAAAATAATGTAAGATTGATCTTTGACTTCTTTTATTATTTTTTGTTTGTTTTTTGAGACAAAGAGTTTCTCTGTAACCCTGACTGTCCTGAAACTCACTCTGTAGACCAGGCTAGCTCAAACTTGGAGAGTCGCCTGCCTCTGCCTCTCTAGTACTGAGATAAAAGGTGTATACCACCATGCCCTGTAATCTTCATTTTTTTATGTGAAAGAGTAATGATCTGTTTTAACATCATGCCAACACTATGAACAAAATATTTTGTGAGAGTGACGTATTTGTATGTCATCTAGCATGTGGCAGACACTATGGCCCCAAGAGTTTAACTTAAAGCCAAGTGGTACATATACTTCTATTACTATAAACTTTGGTGTCTCTAATTTTCACAACTAAGACATTTTAGCCAGAACAATTTACGTATGGTAGTACGCATCAAAATTCTAACACTCATGAACTTAAGAAAGGAATATCATTAGTTTAAGACTAACCTGGGCTCCTATGAAGAGCCTGCCTCAAAACAAGAAAATCAGGGAAAAATAGAAAGTTGGACTATGAAATTAGCAAGGTGTCGGTGCCAAGAATGTCATATCATTTGATGTTCACTCCTGTTGTTCTGATGGCCTGTTGCTCATCTTTATTCTGCCGCCACCCCCCCAACCCCTTTTTAAAGGCAAGCCTGAAGTAGTGTGTGAAAACCCACACTGCACTGCGGCACCCTTGATGCGCCCTACTCTGCACATTGAAGACAGAGACCCTATCCCTGAGGAGCAGGTAAGGGTGAAAGGTGCTGGTTTCCCTGAAGACTAGGTTCATACAATTTGCCTACTTTATCTTAAGTGACATGGGTACTGTCAGATAAATTGTTGGATTTCTGCTTCTAATTAGGTTAAGACTACAGTGTAATATGAATTTATATCAAAATATTCAGCTCTTAGTGCCTTGAATTTGATTCATTGACTTAGAGTAGAAAATAGCCAATGACAGCATTAGACTTTGTCATCTAGAACTTTTTAGTATCCACTGTTAAGCTTTTTGAAGATTTTAATTTAGCAGTAGATGCATCTGTTGCCTTTCTCCTAATTCCCATAATGACTGCCCCAAGAGAAAGTCCTCCAGGGTGCAGAGCTGCAGGTAGTGAACATTGTTAGAGACTGTCTGCTGCAAGTTCTTTGTCTTTGGTCCATTTTCAGGAATTAGAAGCGTATGTGGATGACATAGACATAGAAAGTGAATTCCGAAAGGATGATTTATATCACTTGTCTCAAGAAGACAAAGAGAGACAGAAGCGGGAGCAGGAGGAATCCAGGAGGGTGCTGCAGGAGTTAAAGTCTGTGCTGGGAATGAAAGCTTCGGAGGCAGAAAGGCAAAAATGGAAGCAACTTCTGTTCAGTGACCACGGTAAGCACAGACTGCAGTCCAGGTTGTTTCAGTGGCAGGAGTCTTTTCTGTTTGAACCATGAGTGCTGTCTGAAGGGTAGAACTCTGGGTCCTCCAGTTAGTGTAGTACTCTCATGTAGAAGCCAAATCAATCTGATCAAGAGAAGAACGCTGTGTAGTCACACCAAGACTGTGAAGTCACGCTTTTTCATCAGTTACCTAGTTATTTGGTGGCTTTCTTTCAGAGTGGGCATTAAGTTAAATATATTGAGCTGGCTTTGGTGTCGCTGTAATTCCAGCAAGGAAGATCATGAGTTTGAGACCAGCTGTGGCTGCAAGTTTGTCCTGCCTAGACCTACATAGCAAGCCCCTTTTGGGGGACAGACAAAAGGAAGTAATGAATTTGAGATGATAAGCAGTGTTCTCTGTTTAAAGTGCTTCATTAAAACTCACCATTAGTAACTGTTTAATGCTGAAAATGCATAAAGATGAGGCCACTTGGCCACTTCATTTACATTAGTGAAGTAGATGGAAGCTGGGGTGACTCCATAATCAAGTTTGGGTGGTGTTGGCTAGCCTTAAACTTCTTTATGTTACTCTCACTTTTTTCTTCAGTCATGCTTTAAGGGAGGCCAAAGAAGGAATGAAGAGAGACTTGATATTGGAAAGTCAACTTAGTTCATTCTCAGTTGAATTAATTCCTGTGAACTTATAAGAAGGTAGAATGGGCCTTCCATCCATTTTAGAGTGTCTTTATGGACCCTCAAACACAGTTGCCTGCCTTTCCCTTTCTTACTAGAAGTATATAGGTCATCTAGTTGGAAAGTTCCTTAGGGTTCTCCTGTTCTCTCTTATGAAGCCTCACCTTTCTCACCATCCCAATCTTTATTTGTTGGTTTCATCTTTCTTTGCTGTTCCATTGGCTCCCTTTAGAACCTAGATCCCCACTAGATTATGTTTGTCTATTAGAATAGCCCCTTAGACGACTTCCACTTCAGTACCTTTTCTCCTCTAAGCTATCTTGTAACATATCTCAGACTTTGTTCAAACTCGAACAGCTCATTCATTCTGTCTTAAGCTACAGGGGTTCCACCTTTCTTATTACATTAGCCTTTCCAGCATCGGAATCTATTGTGTCCACTTTGTATTTCCCAGTATTTCTAATAAAGGTATCTTTCTCAACTTACATTTATCTAGTTAGATTAGTCCCACAGACCTACTGTTTATATTCATGAGGAAAATGTATGCTGGGCTCTGACCAAGAACTCTGTCATCTCTACCAGTGTCTCCTCTGTGACTCCTCAACCACCCACCTCTCCTGCCACTGTCCACTTTCCCATTAGAGAGACATGTAGCTGGGATATAAAGGAAGGCTTGAACAGCAGAGCAAAGAAATGGTGCCTTCCCAGAAGCAGCACAAGAATTCCGTAATCAGCGTGTTTATGGATTAGAGATTGGTGATTATCTTTTTTACATGAACAGTTTCTGCATTCAGGGCTTTTAGTCTCTAAATTTCTGTCCTTTTTTCTAGCTTTTATCCTCCAACAGTATTCATTCAGCAAATTTTGACTCAGCAAGTAGTTATCGAGTACCAGTCAGACACCTGACACTAATGACTCCTGCATGTAGCACACAGATCAACAAACAAAAACTATCTGCTTCCCTAAAGACTTCCATCCTAACACTGCCCTAGAGACTTCCATCCTAACATTGTCGTCGGCTGACCCTTCCCTCTACATATTCCGCTCCCTCATTCAGTTAGCAATGATCATGACTTGTAATATGGTACACTTGTGAAGACCTAGCATATTTATGAACAAGAGTGTGCAGAAATGCTGAAGATAGCATTATCTGTAAGATTGTATCTTTTGTTATTACGCAGTGCAAAGTTACCTATCGATTGACATTGTGGGCAAATGAGAGTAATGGGTCTCATTTTCAGGAACATGCTTTTGATTCCTTTTGCATTTGAAAAGGCAGCAATGCTATATAGTTTGTGAAAATAAGTAAAGATCTACTGATGCCAGAAAAATGCTTTCCCATAAAAATGTCAGTACGTCTTCCAGAGTTGTTTTCATCTCTGCCTACAGGGGTAAAGTCCGAATGGAATTAGAAAGGGAAAGCCTACACTGGAACCTGCTGTGGCCATGTGTCTGTTGTTGCTGCTTCCCTAGTGGAGTTACTGCAGCATAGGGATGTTTCTTGGAAATGGACACGTTTTCCACAAATGCTTTTTAAATATACGCCAGATCCTCAAGATACGCTTTTTTCCTTCTGTCATGCTTCATAATGTCTTGTATTGTACTAATCCTCATGCTGGGAGGAGAGACTGCCTAGCAAGCAATCCACTGCCTACTAACACCAAGAGGGGCTAACTAAACCTTCATTTTTCTTGCAAGGACAAATTCTACTGTATGGATCTATGTGATATTTATGTATTATACTTTGTTTGGTAGTTGATCTTGAATGCAGATTTTATTTCATTTGTGTTCTCTGTAGCATAACAAAATGTAGAATACTTTACTTCCATTCAGGTTCTGTTAGGTTGTTGACAAGTAAGTTGAATTGTATGTTCCAGTGTAAATATATGTGATGAACATGCTGTTATCTGGGTTACATTAGACTTTTTATCTTTGTGGTGAAAACCATACTGTGCATTCCTTTAATGGCAGTAGTCCCCAAGCATTAGTGTACATCAGAGTCAAGTGGGCGGCTTGTAAGCATGCCTGCCCCAGTTCCCTGTCTGTGGTCAGACTCTAGAATTTGTTTCAACAGCGTCCTAAGTGATAGATGGTTCTGCTGATTCAAGGACCATACTTCGAGAGCCACTGCCTTTGAACTTCAGACTCTTCAGCAAGTTCCTGTCTCATTTTATGTCATAACATTCCCATTTTATAAAGTTACATTTATTTTACTAGAAAGCTTTATTGAATTTTTGTTTATTTGTTGCTCCTTTTTTAAAAAGCTACTGGAGGTTTAAAGTCATTGGGTCCTTAGTTATTTTTGTTTTTTTCTTTTCTTTTCCTCTTTTTGTTCTTTGAAGCTGTGTTGACATCCTTGTCTCCTGTAGACCCAGTGGAATCTGTAAGTAATTCAGAAACACCCATGAATTCAGATACAGGAAAAGTCGATAGCAATTGTACTGAAGAGGAAAATAATAAGCCCTCTACACGTGACACTGAAAGAAATAGGACTGGGTTTGTATGTGATAGCCCTCCCAAGGATGAAAATAAAGGCGCTGAGTTTGTATGTGATAGCCCTCCCGAGGATGAAAATACAGGCGCTTCTGAAAACGAAGCCCTGCTTCGAGGAACTGAAGAAAGCATGTCCTACCAGTGTGAGAGCGAGGCTGAGTCTCCTCACACTGCTGCTGCTGCTGCTGCTGGGGCTACTGCCCCTCCAACTCCCAGGGACTCACTACAGCTCTCCATTAAACAGAGGCTAGCCCGACTGCAGTTGTCACCAGAGTTCACCTTCACTGCTGGCCTGGCTGCAGAAGTGGCTGCCAGATCTCTGTCATTCACCACCATGCAAGAACAGACTTTTGGCGATGAGGAGGAGGAACAGACAGCTGAAGGGAGTGAAAATGAGGTGGAGGACAAATAAAAGCCACGATGAAGTGATGCTTGGTTGTCGTTCTCAAAAGTGTGTTAGCGTCAAGACTGGAAAGGGAAATGAGTCTGTGTTTACCGTGTACAAAGTGAAGAGTGGGTTTACAGGGCAAGACCTGATTCGAAGACCTGACCTGAAATTACTAGACTCCTGTTTAGGCGGGTCTTTTAGGAATAGGAGAGGGAGGTAAGATCATTTTTTAATAAACTGCTGTTATATTTATGGCACAACTGATAATCTTGGCAATTCTTTAAGTACTTTTAATAAGAAATGAATTTATCATTTTGTTGCCAAACTTTGCTGCCATAAGGTAACTAGGATGATTGCAGAGCATAAACATTTAGAATGAGCTCTTTCTACTGTGTCCTTGCAGTGTGTAACTGCAGCGATCATGTTAATATGTTGTTCGTATTTTATTTTGTTTATACCACTCCTAAAACAAAGATACAGGTTCTGAATAAAAATATTTAATTACTACAACTGATGTGTGCTGGGTTTGGAACTTTAAAGTAGTTTCAAAGGTGTGTGGGCTAGGGCCTATTTCCTGTTCCTTATTTTCATGTGTGATCATTTTAAGGTGTCAAACAATCTCTGAAGGAAAATATTGTGCCATTTTAAGAAAGACCCTTCTAGGGTTTTTTTGTTCACTCCTGCTACAGCTCAAAGAGATGATGTCAGAGGCGTGATTACGTCAAAGTCCCCCGTTCCAGCCCTGCAGAAAGTCCCTTTATCTGTCGTTTACTTAGAGACAACTGTGCCTCTTCATGAGTAGGTCCCAATGCTGTTTTCTAGCCTGACCTATCTTACTAAGACTCAGGAAACATGTCAGCTTTCTTGGAAAGTAATCTTGCCCTTCGCAGTTCATTGTGAACCTGTCTTTCCATGATACTTTCTATAGACCAGTGTCATCTGCTTTGTGCTTTGATTGTATTTTCAATAACATTTCCAGGAATATTCTCTTTCCAAAGCATATTACTGTGCACTTACCGAGTTTATAGACATTATTTGGGAGGAATGTAAGAAAAAACTCAACTCATGCTGCTGGTCTAGAAGGGAAGTATGTAAATTCCTGAATTCCTTACTGCTTTTAGTGAGGGAAGTTACTTATATTCAAGTTTTGTTATTGCTGTTGTTTAGGTAACTATTTTTTTATCCTGAGGAAAATCTTCTACTTTATATGAGTAGACTTTGGACTGTTAGTGCTTATGCCTTTATCTGATAATTAACAGTGTTAACATTTCAGGAGCAGTACCTTAAATTGGACATGGAAATAGCTAAATTTCAAGAAAAAGAGAACCTCCTATGTTGTAACTGACTTCTGTATTCCTAAATAACACAATTTTCCTTTCTTAAATTATTGTTTACAACGCCATTTCCCCTAGATACAGAACTTATTAGGGAAATTTTGCTAAGCATTCCTTTAACTTACAACCCAGGAAAAATTGGAATTTAATCATTTTAATTCTTTTAGTGTTTTGAATCAATGACAACAAATTAACAGAAATCTGTTTACACTATTTTATCAGCTTTGTGCTCTCTGAGCTGATGTTTTCAAATTTTGAAATACAAAGTTTAAGCAGAATTCCCATTCTTCCAGTCTCATGTTTTGTTCATAAGCTCTTATATTTAGTTTCATGAAAACTGCTTTTTGAAGTCATGATTAATGATATTGTGACTTTAAGTAATGTTCTTTTTAGATAATAGCTTTCATATTTCTTTGGCCTTTGAAAATATTTCCAATATACAGCTTTGTTTTCTCTGTGACTAATTTTCTCTTTTAATATTCTAAGTCGATGTTCCTTGGTTGTTTTCGTGGATGCCTGGGTGATAATAAACCAGAAGTCCTATTTTTTTTTAATGCAGACTTTAAGCCATGCTCTCTGTAATTACTGGATGTTTTAGTACAAAACCGAGGTACTGTTTATGCCCAATAAAGTCTAAGATCCCCTGCTTAGCATTTGTACTTCTTGCATGAGTACATGTTGTGTGTGGACAGACTGATGGGACACAAGTGGACGTCCTTACACACGCTTTCCTGAGGCTACCTCACTTCTCCTTGACTGGGCTTAATAGCTGTCATTTGATGACTAGAACCTTCTGGGTAAACCATTTTTGGCAGAAAGCTTATACTTGTATTTTCCAAGTTTTACAGCATGATTAATCTTGTTGGGAAGAGTATTTTGACAGCTTCTAATACAGACATTGCCAAAGTTTGATTTACCAGAACTAATCTAGGACTCAGAGGGAAAATGGATGCTGTTTAGGTCATTCATGAAGACAGAAGTTTTACCCTTTGTGTGTCTACAGATGGGAACATTGGGACAATAAGTGATCTGGTATCTGTTGTCATGCCTCAAAGCCTTTTTCTATGCTTCTGTAAGGTCCTGATATCTGACAAATCTGGGACCAGCCTGATCCTTCATTTGCAATCCTCTGCTTTTTTATTTATCTTTTGCAAGCCATTTATGTTATCTAACTTTATACATAAAGCCCTTATTAAAACTAACTGAATCTGCTTCGTTAGCTGATGATAAGCAAGTCAGGAAAAAAACAAACATTTAAGACAAATTGATAAGTATGTTAAGAATATAGATTTCAGAGTGTGGCATGACTCATGCGTGTAATGCCAACACTCCAGGTGCACAGTAAGGAAGACCACTGCATACACAGTAAGAATCCGTATCAGGAAAAGAAAAAGAGCAGGTGCCAGGCTTTACTGCACCCTAACTTTGGGGAGGTTCCCTCATGACAAATTATATCTGATCAAATAAAAAGCATTTGTTAGTTTTAAAGTTTAGGTTAAACAACCATGCTTAACCAGAAACATATCCTGGTTTCTATCCTGAGGTCAACACATCTTTATAAAGTATTCTGGCTGATTTAATTCTGTAGTTTTTTTTCTATTATCCAATGTCTCTCCACAACCCTTGTTCCTTGCTCTTCAGTATTCAGAAAATTCAGAGTTAGAAAGCATTATGCAGTCTATTTTGGGGCCTTTATTACCCCTTTCTGTTTGTTTAGTATATCCTTTGGAGCTTGATTTCATCTTTCTATAACTGTTTGCCTTGTAGGATTGTGTGGTATACCTGTAATATGTTTTATATTGTAATAAGCAAAAACCATTTCATTTTACTAAAGACATATGCTAGAGCATTGTCAGTCTTAATCTGTACAGGTGTCCCATGATGGCCATAACTTCTATCAGGTGTGTGATTACCGAATCAGCCTTTTCAGAACTCAAAGTAGTTGCCCACTGAAATCCTCAATAGGTATAAAAGGTGTGGTGTGTATATTTTAATTTTCCAAATTCTATAAAATAGAACACATCCATCTGCCAGATTTCATTCCTTTGAGTACCCTTTGGGCTGCTTCCTGCAGGTAGTGGAGTTTGGCTATATAAAGAACAAGTAAATTTCTTTGGCTTATTGCCAAGTAATAGAAAAATCTTTTTCAAACCCTTGCTATTGAAATGTTTTTTTATGAAATTCTGTGGCCTCCAGCTCATTTCCTATTGATAATTGATCAGTTTCTGCATTACTTTGTGCTAGAGGACCTAGCAGGCCCATTGGAGATCAGGTATGTGTTATGTATATGGGATGATTCCTATTCCTGAATATTTCTTGTAACTAAATAAATAAATTATCCAATTTAAATTTAGTGCTTTCAATGTGCAAAACAACTCTTTCTGCATATTGCAAATCAGTAACTATGTTGAGAGGTCCGCAAAATCCATTAACACCATGAGAATAGCATATAATTCTGACTTTTGGAAAGAATCATAAGGGCTTTGATCCATTCTACTTAAGTTTTCTGATTTGTGGCCTGCCTTTCCTGGTTTATTTGCATCAGTTTAGAATGCAGAAACTTCAGATATTGGTGTTTCCCATAATATGGGGAAGGATCCAGTTAGTCCTCTTTAGGAATTGAATTCTCTTGCTTTGGATATGTGTTGTTGATCTCTCCCAAAAGATTACTGCAATCTCTTTGCCAAGGTTCACTTTCTCCCCATAATTTGTCAATTTCATCATTAGTAAAAGGTACTACAATTTCTGCAGGGTTTATTCTTGCTAATTGGTGAAATCTCAATTTTCCTTTTAGAATCAATTCAGATCTTTTCCACATAGTTTTTAATTTTTTACTCAGTTTATGTGGCAAAAAGATCCATTCTAAGATATCTTCCCTCTGTATTAACATTCCTGTAGGAGAAAGCTTAGAGAGTAAAATAACCAAAATGCAGTCAAGCTTTAGATCCAAACTGACATGAGCATCCTGTAATTTGTTTCCCACCAGCCAAATCCTTCTTAGCTTCAGCTGATAATTCTCTTGGACTATTTAAGTCCTTGTCACCATCTAAGGTTTGAACAAATTACTCAGTTCATTTTTTTTCTACTCCAATAGTGAACCTTAGATAGGAGATATCTCCTAGCAGTCTTTCAAAGTTATTAAGTGTCAGCAGTCAGTATCCTAATTTGAACCTTTTGGGGGGGGGAGTCTAATTTTCTGTAGACCTACATTATATCCTAAATAATTAATAGAATCTCTTCATATTTTTTCACGATCAATTTGTAATCCCCAACAAGGCAAAATTTTCTTTACTTCTTTAAACATTCTTTTCAGGTATCTACATTTGAGTCAGCTAGTAAAATATTGTACATATAATGGTAAACTGTAGATTGAGAGATTGCTTATGTATTATTTCCAATGACTGACATGAAATGTTAGCACCAGGGGCGGGGCTATTTAACATTTCCTGTGGGAGAACCTTCCAATAATATCTCTTTACAGGCTGAGAATTATTATAAGTAGGCATGGTTAAAGCAAATTTTTCTGACTTTCTTGTAAAGGTATACTGAGAAAAACAATCTTTTAAATCAATAATTATGAGAGATCATCCTTTAGGTAATAAAGAAAGCAAAGGAATTCCAAGCTTCTCATAGAGAACCCGTTGGCTGAATCACCTTATTAACAGCTCTTAGAGCTGTTACCATTCTCCATTTTCCAGATTTCTTTTTAATAACAAATACAAGAGAATTCCAATGGCTGGTTGATTCTTCAATGTGCTGAGCATTTAGCTGCTCCTGTACTAGCTCTTCTAAGGCCTATCATTCACCCTCATCATGTTGGGAAAGCTTTCTCAGGAAAACTCAGATTCTCTGAATTCTAAATGGCATTTCTAATTTCTTAGAAATTTAAAAAGAAATGATGCTTTGGAGGCTGAAGAGTAAGATCTGCTTATAAATGTATACCTCAGTTTATTAAAAAAGTAATATCCTAATTCATATAGTAAATGACATAGTGCTTGAATGTTAAGCATAGGAAAAGTCAACTTCTGATACATTTAATAACGGAGTGTTGCTGAGAAGTGACCCTAGATTTCATTTTCACTCTGCTGTTTTCTTCCCACATAAAACGTGAATCATGTTTCATGTTGCTAAATGAATAGAAATAATATGGGGGTTCACTGGTTGGTTTATTGTAATGTATTGCTTTTAGACCCAAATAGAACAGGATATAAGAACCAAATACTGGAGACCAAAGTGTAACACAGCTAAGCCTGGTTGAACTAAAGTGAGCACAATGCTTGAGCAACAACCACACAAAGCATAAGGATTGATTTTTCTTCAGATCTGTTTAGGGAGACATATCTGTGCACTTTATGCTTAGAGAAAACGGAAGAGGTAAGAGACAGCAAAATGCCGGTATAGTGACCATTCAGTGTCCTTGTCTTTCAGGGTATGGAAGCAAATCCATTTAATCCCTGAACTTAGCAGTCTACTACTGGGACTTACTTTGTACTTTTCTCCCTTAATTCTACCATGTACAGGAAGTAGTTTAGCCTTTTCTTTGAGAATATCAGTTCTTCTAGTGGAGAATAAACCAATTCAGTTTCAGGGACAACTGAGACATAAAATGTCAAGCACTCCTCTGCTGCCTAATTTCATATTGCTTGCTTTTTGAGTTGTGTCTGTTTTTTTCACAGTTTCTCTATCTTCCCCTATAATCAGCTGTCACTTTTGCTGCTGTGTTCTGTGCCTGCCTTCCGCAATAGGCCCCTATTTTGCTGCTTATAATTCGCTGTGGACTGAGAAACCAGATTGCCAAGCTTGCTAGAACTGTGTCTAAACTAAGAGTAAGTAGACTGGAAAAGGCTAAGAGCTTTTCTGTTGGTCATGTGCATGGACTGTGTCATGCCTGTTTGGCTGCTTTGCATTCTTCTATTTACATTTTGTGTCTTGCTAAAAATACTTGGTTGAAAATATGATTTCCATATATTTGAAAATATTAATTTGGTGTTTATATCCTGATATTTCTAGGATCCCTCACTAATGAATTCAACTGTAAAGGAAAAATTGACTGTCATCTTTTTATGTCATTGTTTGTGTTCCAGAAAAATGTTAGTCATTTGTTTTTGTTAGTCTCCACTCAGTACACAGGTTTAAAGTTTATGTCATTATTATGAATCCTGCATAGTAGTTACTGATTTGAAACTAAATATAACTCATTTGGTAAGAACTGGCTAACTTGATTGGGAGTGAATCATTCAGACAACCCAGTTCTTTAATAACATATGAAATATACCTTAATCTTTTCTATATTAAAATGATTATTACTGGGCTGGAGAGATGGCTCAGAGGTAATGTGATTGCCGCATAAGCATGAGAATGGAGAACCTTCATTCGGGTTCCCAGCACCGAAATATAAAGGGGAGTATAATGGAGTAACCCTGAGGGTTAGAATCAGGAAACGTCTTGAAACTCTGGCCTAAACAGTGAGAGTGGTCTAAAGAAACACTGAGCGCCAACCTGTGACCTAACACACACACAGAGACACAATCACACCCAAATAAGTATACACATAACCTCATGTGTACATGCACACACAAGCATATAGATATATACAAAATTATTATTATTATCACAATTATTGGTTTTTAAGACAGGGTCTCTCTATGTAGCCTTGGCTGTCCTGGAACTCACTGTATAGACAAGGCTGGCCTTGACTTCTGCCTGTCTCTGCCTGCCAAGTGCGAGGATTAAAGACATGCACTACCACACCCAGCTCAAAATGATCATATTAACATTGGCTATTATACTCTGATACACTAAACACTGAGAACTGTCCCATCTTTGAGCTCCATTAACATTGGCTATTATACTCTGATACACTAAACACTGAGAACTGTCCCATCTTTGAGCTCCATTTGCCTGAGCTTTAATTATCATGTGTTTGATTTTGATGGTTACTCCCATTCCTACATTTATGTTACTGTTTCCTTAAGTGTGCTGTAATTAGCAGCCTTTCTCCATGTTCACATATGCCTTCCGATCTGGTTGAAGACTGGATGACTCTGCGAGTTAAATTGTGTAAGGTAAGAGCACATAGAGGTGGACCAAAAAGACCTACTACTTGAGCCCATTGACTTTTCTGTAGCATTTCTTATGACCCTCTAAATTGCAGTCCTTGATATAATAAAAATACTGGTTTAAATGCCTGCTCTCAAAATAGAATTGTCATTACACAGAAATAACCATTTTGCCTTCTCTAAAGTTAGTTCTATATTGTAATTCTTTTGTGGTAATTAAAACCAGTCCATTGGAGTTGGCATTGTCATTTATATTTTCTGTTTGAATTGGATGCCACATGCTGTTATGAATTTCTTTTGGCTTTTTATAAAAAGAGAAATGCATCTTCACTTCCAAAATGAAGTACAGTAAGCCTGGAAAACAAAAAAACATTAATTATTGAAGGTGTCTGAAAAGTATTGGGCTTGTAGACTCTAGGCTACGAAAACTTAATTCTTTAATATGCTAGGTTTTTAAATGGTACCTTTGCTTTCTTTCATTCAACTTAAGGAAATATACATTAAAAGCTTCCCATGATTTATCACTGTTGGAGCTAAGGCCAATAACAGAGTGATAGAATTTCCACTGCCATTCAGTAGCTGATATGCCTAAATTAGCCTTTAATATATAAAACAAGCAAGATGATGTTCCTCTCTCTAATGAAAAAAATGTAATATTCTCACATAATACTAGAATCTGTCTAGAAGTGCTCTCCTAGTGTTCATTTCATTGTTCTATTGGGACTCATTTTCATCATACACAGTGTGAGTAGTATGGCAGTCTATTTTATAATCATGCTTCATGCAGCTGGCCTTCAGTTATCCAGGTTAAGGAAGGGAATTACGATACAGTAATTGTAAAAATAATGGTCCAAACCAGTTTCTTGTGTTGACACCATTGTAGAAGAGAGTGATGCCAGACATGCTTGGTGCTTCTTTTTGAATAAGCCGTTAGAGGAGCATACTTCTACTTAGTGCAGCTGCTGTAAACCAAAGAGAAGGAATTCATACCAGGGCAGAAGTTAGCAGAATCAAGAACTGACTTTATACCTAACTTTAAATGTGTGATAAAATCCAGGCATGGTGAAACACGGCTTTAATCCTAGCACTCCAGAGACAGAAGCACTTGTATCTCTGATTTTGAGGCCAGCCTGGGCTGCATAATGGATTCCAGGTCAGTCAGGATCATATAGTAATAATTGTGTGATAGACTAAAATGCATATGATGCCTTTAAAATGTAGTACATTAGTATCCATTTTAGTCTATGAGCTGTGACATTAGTTTTATCCCTGTGTACTGAAATTCATTTAGCACATGTGTTGGTAAAGTAGAAATGATGGTTAGGATGTGTATACTTCTGGATTATGCAAGCTTAAAAATGAGACTATAGTTGTCGTGCTAGGCAGATATATTTATTCTTATTTATTTCTTAAGACTTTTCAGTTTTATAACATTTCCTAAACATTGACTACATACAGATAAGTTCATTGTTGAATATTTTTTTCTGAAACTAAAGTATGTCATTTGTAAATTCACTCCTTTATAGTGATCTAAACAACTTCTTAGCCCTCTTCTTCCAAGTTAAATGACTAAGTTGACTCCATTTCTAAGTCCAAGTATGTTCTCCCTTCTCCCTACTAGTCTGTACCTTCTGTTCAATACTGCAACTTATTCAGGCACAGTATTAGTATGTAACAATGTATGGAAGGCTCCAAGAACATCACTCGTGTCCCTTAAAGGTTGGTATGTGGCCCTGATACAGCCCTGAAGGCCCACATGGGTGAGGAGCCCAGAAGCCCATTCCAGATGAAAGCAGTCCCAAGGAGTTTGGTTTTGTTTGGGTTTGTTCTAGGTATGGTCCCAGGGATCCCAGATCAAACCAGGCCCCTGGGCCTATCCTAGAACCAACCTAAGCCCGTGCATCATTCCTGAACCATCCAGAGTGTGAAGACTGAAGATAACTGAGGCTGACCACACATCCTGTACTCAGCAAGATTCACTTTTCATATGTGTATCTGTTGTTTAGCAAGCATTGGCTGGTTGATCTATCTAAAATCAAAGTGGCATCTGGTAACAACAAAGTCTCCCGAGACTAATATATACTACGTTAGTTTCCCATAATAGAAATTTTATGTGGTTGTTAATTACTTGCCAGTGAGGAGAACTGTTCTTGTGATTTTTGTCATCAGATAAAATAGATGAAAATGTCTGTTTTAAGAAGCAGCAAAATGGATGAAACCTGTTTTAGTAACTACTGTCAGTGACAATGTTATCAGTGCCCTTCAACTGGGTAGTTTAGTCACACTTTCTGGAAGACATCAGTCTTCATTTTTTCGTTCTAATGCTAAGTGATTTTAAATTCTTGTTTCAGAAACTATTATTTTTTCCCTATCATGAGTCTGCTGCACATCAGAGCTCACTTGAAAAGTTTTCTGTGGTTCCTGATAACAAGGTAGAGCAGTACAGTGGCTTAAGCCCTCAGATTTTACATCAGGAGTCTGTAAAAGAATATTTTAAGAACATCATTTTTCTTCCTTGATGCTCTGGATTTTTAAACCATTTTGATAATATATTATATGGCGTCATATCACAACTGGCATTGCTATAATCAACTGCATCCTTATTTGTTTTGATTTGGAAGATGAGAATTCTGAAAAAGCATGAAGGAACATCCAGACTTAAAAATTATGGTAAGCGTTAGAAGTGTATTCTTTTCATATTTAGTGTAGACTAACAAGCTCTCCATATATAAGGAACTTGAAATTGTGCTGTCCAACCAGTCTTGATCACATCAGCAAATTTAGGTCACCAGGTCACAGTTATTGTGGCTCATGTGAATAACTCAACGGTGGCATTGGTTCTACACCATGTTCATACCATACTATTGTGTAGTATTTTCCTTATGGATTTAATTAACATGGCTAGCTGTATTCCTTCACATTGCCTAAAATGCAGGTGAATGTGTTAGGTTGATGTACAGTATTATTAACTATGGACACTGAAAATAGGAAAATGTGGACTATTTAATGAGGGTTTTGTGTGTGTTTCTTTTTTAAGTCAGGGTCTCATATCCTAGGCTAGCTTTGAACTTTCTATGTAGCTAAGGTTGGCCTTAAACCCCTGACCTTCCTACTTTTACTTCCCAGGTTCTGGTGTAAGTATGTATCACCAAACCTAGCTCTGTACCTAGCTCTGTTTTGTTGTTGTTTTTGTTGGGGTTTTTATTTTGTTTTGTTAATTGAGATATTTTGTAACACTGACTGGCCTATTACTTGCTGTATGAACCAGGCTAGTCTTGAACTTCTGGCAATCATCTTGCCTCCACATCTAGAGTGCTGAGATTACAGATGTGTGCCACCATTCTTGGCAAGGTTTGGCTCTTTAGTAAGTTTTTCAAGTCTGCTCTGAGACCTGTCTCTGATATCCTCCAACCCCCCCTCCCCCACCAAAAATGACTTTTGGAAATACTTTTTCAGATACTTTTTAGTTTTGTTTCATGGTTATTTATTCCTATATATTAGAACTTAGAATTCTACATTTCCTACCCTAACTGAAAACTTGAGGTTATAAAATCTTTGCGGAGGGGCGGGGGCTTTTTGTTGAATTGGGATAAAACACCAAAAATGTTACTATTGCCACTTTTAAGTTCAATTCAGGAAATGTCTGTACCTTTAATGAAGCGTTTCTAGAACTTTTCATTGTAGAAAGTTTAAACTCTTCTATCACTTAGATAAGAGTTCCCTTCCTCCCGCTGCTTCCCACGGCCCTTGGCAGGCAGGCACCATTCCGTTTCCTGTTATGACCTCAGTTCTTCTCATTTAGCATGTGACAGAATTTCTTTTTTTAGAGCCCAGTAATCTACACATTTACTACATGTTATTGATCATTCATCTACTGGTGGACATTGACCGCTTCCCCTTCCTGGTTATTATAAATAATGCTGTTGTGTGTGTACATATGCCTCCTTTTAAACACAGCACTTGATTAGTCTCTTTCGGTGTTTTATTACATCAGTTTGTTGTCAACTATTTTTAAAAGCTTTTAGATTGTAGGCTTGCAAATGCTGTATAACTGTTCCGAGCTTAAATCATCTCTAATAAAATCTGAAATGCCTTGTATGTTTTTGTGTGTCTCTTTTTTACCCTGCCCTTTGCAACATGGACTATGACTAGAAGGAAGAAGGCCTTTCTCTTCCTCCTGTCGCTACTTCTCTTCCTTTATTACTTCCCAGCACTTTATGCAAGAATAAAAAATATGGTATTGCCTAGGCAATCTTTTGAATCATTAGCCTAACTTTTGCTTACTAAATACCTGGTGATAATTTATCAGAGTGAAAGCAGTGGCTTAATTTTAGGTTACCCAGGTTTTTGTTGTTGTTACAGTTTTTTGTTTGCTCAGGGTATTTTTGTTTGTTTGGGTGGTTGTTTGTTTGTTTGGGTTTTTTTTTTTTTGGTGGTGGTAGTTTATTTTTAAGACACTGTTTGACACAGTTCTTGCATCAAAGGCCCTGCCATCCTCCTACCTTAGCCTCCTTCTAACTGCTAGAATTAGAGGTTTGCAGCACCACTATATGGCTTTAGTTTAAAATTTCAATTTTCACCATTCTCTCTGGATACAGCAGGTTGTATCTGTTAGCCTCTTGACAGAAAAGACAGCATCAAGGAGGGAATTAATATCCTTCTCTCGGGATATTCCCAGGGCCTCAAAATGGCTCTGTAAATAAAATGCTGAATAAAGAGAAAGTAAGTAGCCTTTCTTGGAACTTTTAAAAATATAAAGTACCCTTCTCCAGGAAATGTTTGACCAAGGAGAAAAAGTACCCAAAAAATCAAGTTCTAAAACATGCCCTTTGTGTGAGATTTGCTGGTTAAAATGTGAAATTAAAGTGCATGGTGGTAACACACATCTTTAATCCCAACACTCAGGAGGCAGAGGCAGGTGAATCCCTGAGTGTGAGGCCAGCCTGGACTACAGAGATGTTCCAGGATAATCAGGGCTACACTGAGAAACCATGTCTTGAAAAACAGACAAACAAACTAGACCCCACCTGGGGCTGGAGACATGGCTCAGTGGTTAAGAGCACTAACTGATCCACATCTATTTAGCCTTGGTTCCCAGGACCTATGTGGTAGCTCATGATCTTCTAGAACTCCAGTTCCAGGTGATCTGATGTCCTCTACCAGCTTCGGAAATGCACATGGTACACAGACATACATGCAGGCAAAACATGCATACACATAAAACAATAAAGATTTGTTTTTAAAAGGTGTGAGAGGACAAAAGATATGTGTAGTTATTATACCGTATTCTGAAGTCATTGGGTAGGAAATAGCCCATATGATAATCCTTTCTGGTCTTCACAATTTGCTTTTGAAGGTCATTAATAGATGTGCTGTAACCATTGAAAATAAAGTTGGCAAAGAGTAATTTTCCTCGAATGTACATCTGGAAAAAGTTAACAAAACATTTTTTAGAATTTAATCCTAAGAATTTGAAACTCTTGGAATTTAATCCTAATTTGAAAGAAAAGCTTCAACCTACAAGTATTCATGTTTCTACATAGAAAACAGCATACATATCCATAGAGTCTAAGTTTGAGATTTAAAGCTAAGAAAACAGGCCCAAGAGTTCTGTGAATCAGGCATTCAAAGTAGTCAAACATTATGCTAATTAAGTTCAAAGATACCAACAAGTGTTCTTAAGCATTAGAGTGTATTTATTTTATTTTAAAGCTAGCCACTAAGACAATACAGAGTCCTGGCATTTGGAAGTCAGTAGATTCGAATTACAAACAAAACAAGAACTCATCTCTAAGAAAAAGGCACATTATAATTATGATTTGGGTATTAAACTAGACCTTTAAAAATATCTTCTATTCTAAGCATTGTTTACCTGGTTTTTATGGGATGTGTCTGAGTACATTTATGTGCCCCCATGTATGTGCAGGAGACTGCAGAGGTCTTTAAGGGTGTTAGATATCCTGGAACTGGAGTTACAAGCAGTTATGAGCCTCGGTGTAGGTGCTGGGAACTGAATCTGAGCCCTCTTCAGGAGCCTGAAGTGCTCTTAAGCACTGAGCCATCTCTCCAGCCCTGTTTCTCTATTAATGAAGAGGTGTAGCTTTACAGTGTCAAGCCAAGCTTGTCATTCCACACTAAGGTGTAAGAGAATCCCAAATCTTGAGACACAGCAAATAACTTGAGATTTTCTTTTTCAGCTTTCAGAGACTGGGAGGAAATGATTCCTTTTAAGGGTGGCAAGAGAAGAAAGTAATTAAAACTTGAAGAGCTTGTTATAGCACAGAACTTAATAGTGTTTTAAAACAAAGGATGCCTTGTATCTTCAAGCACCAAGAGCCTGAAAGTCTGAGAAGTGTGTAAATTCTACGGCCCTATATTATTCCTTTCCCTTTAGGTTATATGATCTTTGCATCATGAAGGTGTGTCTTAGGTTTCCTCTAATAAAATTTTCTGGTTTACCATTTCTGCAACAAAAGAATATTTCTTAGGTTCATCTGCATGACAAGTACAGGATGAAATGGAGTTCTGTGTGGTTCCTGAACCTGAAATATTTTGTCTTCAACCTTATTCTTTAACTCTCACACCTGGCTATTAACCTTGAAGCATGTATATTGCTTGAACTTGAAACTATACAAATGGTTAATAATAGGTTATCATTGTATTACTATAACCAATAACAAAGTTATAATGAAAAACATATATGTGAATATTTTATGAGATCTAAAACACCAAACATCATTTCTCAATAGTGACAAGGATGTTTAGCCAGCACTTCTCCCCTTGAACATAAAGAGCTATATATAGAAGGGAAAGTATATCCCTGTGAGTTTGAGGCCAGCCTGGTCTACTGAGAGAGTTCCAGGATAGCCATACACAGTGAGACCCTGTCTCAAAGAGAAAATAGAGTGTGAGGGTGTAATTTCTAAAAGATGATGGATTGAAAACACTTCATTCTTAATTGGTTTGGGTCTTGGGTCTTCCATTTTGTTTTGAAGAAAGCTTTCCATTCAATGTGTGTTAAGCTACTGCCTAGAGCCTAGTAATAAAGAAGTGACAATGCTGCGGTGTTCAATTCCTGCAAAAATCTCTTGATTATCATGCAGAGAAGTGTTAGACTGGGGAAAAATAAAAACCTTCAGATTATGTGATTTAGGGTTTGATCAGGGTTTTATATCTCTTGCATGTGCTGTCACTCACTTGTGCTCTTCCCACAATTTTCTCTTTTAATATAGTCTCCATGTGACCCTGGCTAGCCTCGAACTTGAGGCAAGCCTCAGCTCTGCCTCTGGGATTGCAGGAGTGCACCAGTAAACTTGGCCCCCACTCTTGTCTTCATGTTGTGTTTAGAGAATTGCAGCTAGCTTCAAAGCACAGAATATGGGTTGAGGGTGCAGCTTAGTGCTAGAGTAAGCTCTTGACATGTCTCAGGACATGAGTTCAGTCTCCAGCTCAAAAACAAAATACCTGGGGTGATATAATATCATTTTGACAACCAAGAAGCCCTCATACTGTTTTCACTGTGGGCCCCCATTTTTGAAAACCTTACCTACTACAGAGATCAATATCACAAACTATAATTTTTACTCATGCACTTTTAAATTAACCAAAGTTATAATGACTGCTGCACACCAGGCACTGTTCTTAAGGATGAAGATGAATCTACGAACAGTTTCTCTCTGCTGCTGAATACTACATGGGAAAGGGGCACACTTGTAAAGTCAGCTATGATAAGTGCTATACAAAAATAGTCATATTTAAAGTAGAATCCTTTTTATACAGGGCAGTCAGATACAAAAGGAATGAAGGAAAGAGTTCCACAAATACCACAGAGAAAGGTATGCAAAACAAAGTGTTCCTTGACACAGGAATGAAGCAACGGGCTAAAGCCCATTTAAAAGTGGGCATGTTGTGGGATATTTTGATCGCATTCTGATGCTCCCAAGACGGCCAGAAAGTTTGCTTTGAATCAGGGCAGAGCCAGCTACTATCTGACCAAAATTAGTCATAGAGGTTCTGGAGAACTGAGGACAGATGGACACAGGAAGCAGTAAGGTGGGTCTTAGAGAGGGTCTTGGCCCTCTTGGATCTAGGAACCAGGAGCAGAGGGCACAATTGCTTCACCACCACTTCTCTGATCATTGAGGTTTTTATCCTGATATCTGACTTCCAAGTTTTTTATTGATAAATAATAATTAGATAAACGCTTCAGGTGCAGTGGGTTACTCTATAGGGCTTTTGCTCTAAGAGGAAATCACTGAGGAAAGTTTTTAAGGCTTTATGATGCTTAAAAATGTAAAATGTCCTCAGTTCTTTACAAAAGTCTAGCCAGTATTGGGGAAAAGGAAAGATGCATGTCTACTGTAGTCATCTGGGTAAGAACTGAAGTTTGTCAGCAAAGTCAGTGAGACGTGGTCAGGTTCTGAATAAACTGATTTGTCAATTTCATGAAGACAGTGTGAGCCAGAAGTCTAGATGACCTTAAGGGTGTGGGCCTGTGGATCCTGTTGTCATTTACTGGGGTGGGGCAGCAAGCTAAGTTGTAAGAGATACCAGGCATTGGTTTGGGATTGGTTAGGTGACAAATATTTCTCAATCCACAGGTGGGAATATTGAATAGGGCAGACTGATACATGAGCATAAGTTCAGAAGCAAGGTCTAAATTGGGCAATGTTTGCATTCTGGAGAGTGTTTAAAGTCATGAACAGAGAACTAAGTCAGAGCCTTGAGGATCCATGTTTAGAGATCAGCCTTAAAGGGAATTTACATGGGAGTGTGCAGTGGCACATGAGATGGCACCCAGAAAGACCAGTGAATGTGGCATTTCATGGAAGTAAAGGACACATCTAATTCTCCTGGAAAGAACAATGAAGCCATATGTTTCTCTTCTTTGGATAGATGTCTGTCAAGACCTTTGGGTATTTGAGCTGGAGCGGTGATTTTTTTTTTTTATTGTCAAGTTGTATTGGTCCCTTACCAGATAGATAGTTGCAAATACTTTCTTCCTTCTGTGTTTTGTCTTCACTCTCTTGACAGTGTCCTTTAATACAAAAGTTTTAAATCTTGATGAAAAGTGATTTATGTAATTTTTATTTTGTTTGGCTTTCTCATCTTTTTCAGAAAGGAGATTAACTACCTGAATCACAGGATGATTATGGGATTAAATAAATTAGCATATGAAAATGGATTAGGACAAGATCTGCCTACTATTTAAGATATACTCAATAGACATGCCCTGTTCTGTTGCTCTGCTGCTGGCTGCTGTCTCTGAACCCCCTGTATTGGCTGCTAGGTCACTGTCATTTCTCTCAGGTCATTTTTAACAGTGTGGAGAAATTCTATGTCATTGGAGAGTATGTCACATGGAATCACACCTTCACCAAACATTTTAGCCCCTTTCACAAGGATTTAATCAGCATATTTTGCCTTGTTTTTGTTTTTTGTTTTGTTTCATTGAGACATGGTTTCTCTGTCCTGGAACTCATTCTGAAGACCCGGCTGGCCTCGAATTTATAGACATCCATCTGTCTCTGCTTCCTGAGCACCGAGATTAATGGTGTGCACCACTACTGCCCAACTAGGATCGGCATCTTTATGGTGGAATAGATGATGAGCCAGGAATATTATGCCGTCATGTGGGTTGCTTTGTCCAGTCTCCTGGAATCAACCAACCAGGAGGAAGTTCAATTTAAAGCTTATCTGCCCAAGGATGATGAGCATTACTGGTTCTGCTATGTGGATCAAGATAATGTGGTCCAGCGAGCAAGTATCCCTTCTCAGTTCTATCCAGAACACAAGAAGGGCTTCATGATTCTTACCACTAAGGGACAGATGGAAGGGATCCAGTGGCACTAGGAGCTTTACCAAGAAAACCAGGAACTGACAGCTGTGCCAGCCTCCAGGCTGAGCTGCGGAACAAGCAGGGGCAGTTAGAAACTGAAGCATCTGCAAGAAGTCAGAGCAGAAGGTGGAGAGCAAAAGGGCTTCTGGGAGACTGAGTTGCTCCAGCTGAAGAAACACAACCAAAAGATACTCTCTGAAAATGAGAAGATGGGGGTCAAAATAGATCAGCTTCAGACCCGGCTGTCTCCTCAAAGAAATGGAGATGCTGGTTCTGGGAACTCAAGACTTGGCAGTTGCAACTGCTGAAAAATGAAGATAGCCAGCTCTTTGTTGGTTTAACTGACCAGAAAGAGCACAGATGAAGCTTGAATAGATGGGAGAGAGCAGAAAGAGAAGGATGCTACTGGAGGAAGAAACAACAGGCATTAATGTACAGAGCTCTGGCTAGTCAGGGAGACTAATTGACAAGATCATAAGCAAAACAGATGCACTAGAAACAGAACATGAGCTGAAGAACAACAGACTGCTGATCTACCTGGGCCTCAATGTTAACTCTTTGCTGCATCTCTACGTATCCCAGCCTGGCAGATCTATGCTGTATGCAGACCTGATCATGCAGAATATGTTGTTTCTACTGTAAGCTTTCCAAGCAGGGAAGCCTGCCTAACCAGAAATCACTAGTGACTCACTTAGCACCCTGACCTTCAAGGGTGGAGTGTGTTTATTATCTGGATCCTTCAGCTTCCACCCTTAAGTCATGTAACTTCAGTCCATCAGCCTGTCATCTCAGTGCCCTTTCTTCCTTAGATCCAGTATGAGGCCCAGGATGAAGCAACCTGCTGATTGACAGCAGCCTGGCTGACACTAAGTGGCTGTCTTCCAAGTATCCCACTGCATCCAGTCCTCAGTCCTAACCTTTAGGGTAGGAAGAGGACCAGGACCAGAACTGCAGTATGTCTTCATCTTCCTCAATCCATCTTCAACCAATTGCATTAAATTAGCACAAGAATGACACAGCAAAGAACTAAGATTCTAATTTGAATACCAAGAATTTATCATCTTCACTTGTCAGCAGCCCCCAAAAGAACCATCTTTGTGCATATGGTAGTTGGGATGTAACTGACCCCCATAAGCCTATAGGGAGTGGCACTATTAGAAGTGTGGCTTTGTTTTCATAGGTATGGCCTTGTTGGAGGAAGTGTGTCACTGTGGGGGTGGGCTCTGAGGTCTCCTTTGCTCAAGCTTCACTCAGTGTGACCCTCAGACCACTTCCTGTTGCCTTTGGGTCAAGTTGTAGAACTCTCAGCTTCTCCAGCACTGTGTCTGCCTGCAAGCCACCATGTCCCATCATGATGAGAATGGACTGAACCTTTGACTTTTGTGTGGCTTGGTCTGTTTGTGGGACTCCTAGCAGTGGGACCAGGATTTATCCCTGGTGCATGAACTGGCTTTCTGGAGCCTATTCTCTATGGTGGGTTACCTTTATCTTACTCAGCTTTGATGAAGGGGGGAAGGGCTTAGTTCTGCCTCAACTTGATATGCCAGGCTTTGTTGAATCCCCATGGGAGGCCTTACCCTCCCTGAGGAGAGAATTGGGGAGGGGGAACTATGGTTGGTATATAAAATGAATAAAAATATTTTTAAAAGAAAAGAAAATGTAAGCCACCCCAATTAAATGTTTATAAGAGTTGCTATGTTCATGGCACTCTTCACAGCAATAAAAACCCTAACTAAGAAAATTAGTTTTGGTTTTTGTTGTTGTTGTTGTTTTCCTTTTTGAGACAGGGCCTCACTATGTAGCCCTGGCTGGCCTGAAATTTTCTATGTAGACCAGGCTGTCCTCAAACTCACAAAGATCTGCCTGCCTATATATCACTGGAGTGCTGGGATCAAACGTATGCTCCCCATGCCTGACAATAAGTATTTTATCCTGACTCAGAGCTAAGAAATACTTCATTCATAAAAGGTCTTCTGTCTAGCAAGATGTAATACAACGTCTATATTCCAATACTCAGGAGACTAAGGCAGAAGGATTATGAGTCCAAGACACTTGGGCTACATAGTAAGGCTTTATCAGGAAAAATCAGGGGAAAAAACAAAAGGAGAGATTTCTTTTATATAGATAATTCTAGCATTTTTTGTTCTTTCCTATGCACACTTGTTATTATGTCACAAAAACATACATACATACATACACTCTCTGGCTGGCCTGGAATTCACTCTGTAGACCAGGATGGTGTGGAACTTCAGTCCTGTTGAATCACCTTCCCAAGTGCTGAGCCACTGCCCCAGTCTGTAAGTCTCTTAATGACTAATTAAGAGTTGTTAGATACTTTATGGACTTGAAGCTTTCCTGACAGTTGAGTTTGCATGAATGTTAGACTAATGAGAAAACTATTGTTAACCTCTTTAATAGCCAAAAGAAACTACTATTGGCCGGGCAGTGGTGGTGCACGCCTTTAATCCCAGCACTCGGGAGGCAGAGGCAGGCGGATCTCTGTGAGTTCGAGGCCGGGCTGGACCGTCAGCCTCCAAAACAATACAGAGAAACCCTGTCTCGTAAAAACAAAACAAAACAAAAAAAGAAACTACTATTGTATTCAAGGGGAAAAAGATGACACTAGTTGAGGAAGGCTCGGAAAATAATGCCCCATGTAAAGGCCTCTCTGACTTTCTCTTGCAGGAGAGAGGTCTCCTGCTCCCCCTTTTTTAAATCTACAGGCAAGTCATAGAAACTAGAATATGTCTTCAGGGAGGTAGATCACAGAAGTGTCATCTGCTGTCTGGTTCCTGTTTACTCCTTTTTTAACTTTATGGCTTCCCTCCAAGAAATCCATAAACCCTGAAGATTCATCTCCGTTGCCTTTCTGCCCTGGAGGTTTTCCTAAGAAGATTCTCTGACCTATCTTGACTGATGTAGGATCATAAAACCCTCATTCCTGCCCCATACCTAGAAGGAAAGAATGCTGTAAAGACAAGTCAAAAGTAATCTGGGCAAGCAGACCCTCCTGGGGACCTCCACCACCCCTAGTCTTTCAACATTAGATCTGTCTTGGTCTGTTCACACTCACAAGGCAGCCCATGCTTCACCACACCTACACATAAACATGGATTGCTCGCCCTAGGCCTTTGAGGTCTTCTGTATGAGTCTTCTGTGCCATATAACACTGTCGTTAGGACTGGAGAGACGGCTTCACAGTTAAAAGCACTCGCTGCCTTTGCAGAAGACTGTAGTTTTGTTCCCAGCACCGTAATCTAGAGCTCACAACTCTGTGTAACTCCAGTTCATAGGGATGTGACACCCTCTTTTGGCCTCTATGGGTACCTAGACTCATGTGCATATTCCTATGCACACACTTTTGGGGGGTGTCTTATTTTGTTTCTGAGATAGGGGTCTCACTATATGGTCTTGGCTGAGCTGGAACTCATCGTAGACCAGGCTACAGCACACCCAATTATTAAAAATACACCTTTAAAATAACTGCCATCACCAGGCAGTGGTGGCACATGGCTTTAATCCCAGCACTCAGGAGGCAGAGGCAGAGGCAGAGGCAGAGGCAGAGGCAAGAGGCAGGTGGATCTCTGAGTTTGAGACCAGCCTGGTCTACAGAGCGAGCTCCAGGACAGGCTCCAAAACAATACAGAGAAACCCTGTCTCAAAAAAAAAAACTGCCATCAAATAAATTTCTACTTTTCTGTTGTTGGTCTGCCTTGCCAGAGTGTCAGCCATAACCCTGGATGATGAGAAAAAAGGGGACTATCCCATCTTCCACTTCTACACTATTTCCTGGACAAGGGTCTAGTATAAAAGCCAATAGGATAGTCAGGACATGTGTTAACGAAGCTAGAACAGAGTTCTAAGCATCACGGAACAAAATGTTACAGAGATGATATGAATAAAACTTAGATGTGACATCTGTAAGGTCAAACTGGGTATGACAGGGAAGACACCGGATTATACAGAGAAAATCTGTTAGGCTTTTCTGGTCCCCAGGGTCAGCTCCCCTACTTTCCAGCCCTTCGGGTGTTCTGAAACAAGACTAAACCTTAGAACTTTGCTTAAACAGAGCCAATGAAACACTAGGCCTGAAGTCAAGGTGAAGTGTGGGGTCTTGACTCTTTGACCACTGTGGTCCAGTTTTCTAACTCTTAGAGGATAATTGTCATAGTTTTAGAAAGTCATTAGCAGGTTTCACTGAAGGTGACACCTAATGGTAAGCCATTAGTTATTCATTCCTTTTGACTCTGTCTCCTAACATTCTACGCTGGCACTTCTCCCACACCCTAGGCCTATCAGGCACAGGCACCTGCAACCACTCTCTCAGCCCAAGAAAACTCATTGCCAAAGGAAACAAAATCCAAAGCCTTGGAAGCAACCCCCCAGGGTCATTTTCAGCTGCCTTTATCCTTCTTTGTTTTCATTTTTAATTGAGGGATTGCTTACTCCCTGACATGTTTTCTTACATGCTGTCTTCTGTGTTTTGGGTATCCTCTCATGGAGTATAGGAGATTTTTGTCTCTTGTTAGTGACTGCGTCCCTTTACTGATGAACAATGTGTGACACTCACTGTGCGTTTTATCAAAGAAGGAATGAAGGATGTTTAATGTGAGAAGAGACTATTTGTTTAGAGCAGGTGACCACGCAGCCTTGGCTCTGTTCTCCAGAATTTTCCTAGGGCCATGGATCAATCTCAGGGGCTTCCATTATGCATTACATTCCCCATCAACATCCTGACCCAAGTACCATCTTTTCTACATACTGTTGTAGCCATCCTTTCTTATCTATAATGTTCAATAGTAGCCTAACAATTTTCCTGCAGTTTTATGAATCTATAATCTATTAGCTGCATCACAGCAACAGTGACCGCCCTAACCCACAGATACATGCTTTCGTCACTTTATGCTTAAGACACTCCAATGACCCTAACTACTGTCATATCAAGCCCATGCTTCTCTCCCCGTCTCCCCCTCATCTTCTGGTTTGAGCCTCTCTCCATTCTTCCTTCTCTTGATGTTCAGGCTTGCAAGACTTGGCCTCATCTCATTTTTTTACAACTGTCCTTATTTTGTGATCCAGGTAGACTTGGGCTTTGGACACCTTGTCTCTGAAGTGCTTACCTACAAACCTCCTCAAGTAGACAGAAGTCCAGTAGGCACTTGGGTTTATGAAAAGTCAGAGGCAGATCAGCACTAGAATCAAGGATTGCTGTTTTCCCTGTAGAGACTTTCCCTTCACACCTATATTAAAGTGTGTGTGTGTGTGTGTGTGTGTGTGTGTGTGTGTGTGTGTGTGTAGCATAAGGTCTACTAATGTTGTAAGGTATTTCCAACAAAGTACAACAAAGACTGTATTATCAGCTGTCAATTTCATGGACAACTTGCCCAAATCATACAGCTCCAAGCTTATTGTTTTGTTTGTCTTTTATGCACCAAAAAAACCTCACATCATGGCTGATATGCTCAGTTAGCAAGAGCAGTTAGGGAGAAGCAAAACTACAGAATCCGAAAGGCAAGGATAGTATATTTAGGGACTTTCCTAGATCCTGGAACTATGGCCTAGGTTTTTGATTAATCTAATTTTTGTTCTCATTTTGGCAGGTGTTGGGGCCTACATGTTGGGTTCTAAGGTCAGAATGGCAAATCTAACATGGTACCAGTTGTGCTAAGGTCCAGGGTACTGTTACACTGATCAATGTCCCTACATATATTTCCATTGCTATGCACCCACCACCTCCTCCCATCTCCAGAACTCTTTCTATCTTCCCAGTAGAAACTGTGCCCATTAAATACAACCTCTCCATTCCCCTGGTAACCCCCAGTTCTATTTTCTATCTTCATGAACCTGGCTATTCTAGATCCCGATAGTTCTGTTTTTTAAAGAGATTTGAGTGTTACCATGTTGCCCACATTGTCTCACACTCCTAGGCTCAAGCAACAATTCTCCCCATCATCACCTCTCTCCCGCATATAACCTTGACTATAGAATGTACCTTCACCCCAGAATATGCCTGATTTACTGAGTTACCGTCATATAGCTTCCACGTCAGCTGTACCATTTTACACCCTCTCTCTTGTATTATGGTGTGGATTAGAATGTGTAGACAAAGGAAACTGTCATCCCCAAGCCAGTGCTGGCTTGCTGTATAATCTTGGCTAAACCACTCAGATTAAACTCCTCCCGTCATGAAGAGATCAATGACCGTTCTTTGCTGACTTCATAGAACTGTTGTAATGTGAGACGCATACAAAAGGAGACATGGAAAATGCTTTATAAATTAGAATTCGATGTATAGTATTAATAATTTGTACTAAATTTGAGCCAAGACCAACTCTGAAGAAGAAAACAGTAGGGTATGAGGAAGGAAAGCACTTTTTAAAGATACTCGCTTAATAAAGGACATAGCTTCTCTTTCTCTCTAAAGCTTAGGCCTTTGGCCCCTAAACAAAGAACATCATTGCTAAGTGGAAGCACCGAGTTCCAGGCAGCTTGGGAAAGATCAAGGAGCGTGACTGCTCGTCCTGTGTTTCAGTCCCTCTCAGGCTGATGCTTACACTTCATTGTGGTAGAAGCATTGGAAATTGTGTTTATAATCCTCCACAATCACCTTCCAGAAAATAATGTGGCTTAACTCCTTTTTTTTGTTTGTTTGTTTGTTTTTCAAGACAGGGTTTCTCTGTATAACAGCTCTGTCTGTTCTGGGACTGCCTCTGTAGACCAGGCTGGCATCGAACTCACAGAGGTTCGCCTGCCTCTGTCTCCCAAGTGCTGAGATTAAAGGTGTGCGCCAGCACCGCCCGGCAGGCTTACTTCTTCTGATGGATAACAGTTGCTGAAATGTCCAACAAATTCCTTCCTCTGTAATTAAATCTAAAGATTCAAGAGTGGTCCCTCGCTAGGAAATTAAACTGAGCATGGGAGCACAGGTAGCAGAGGCTATGGAGGAGGATTGGGAGTTCTATCTTCAGGAAAGCAAAACAAAAAGAAAAGAAAGGATGCACGATAGTTCGAGGCCAACATGGTCTTCAAAGAGAGTTCCAGGACAGTCTCTAAACCAACAGAGAAACCCTGTCTTGAGAAAACAAAGCAAAACGAAGAAAAGCATAATGTCTTTAGGGAAGAGTGCAGAGCTTCTGTATTCAATCCTAAATTCTAAATACTACCAATACTGACTCTGTATTACTGTTGAGAATATAACAAAAAGCCATTGTTACCCTAAAGTGATCAAAGTCAGAACTGTGAGTCTCAGGAGGTTAGAACAATGATGATAAACTTCATAACTATTTACAGAATCAAGCTATTGCCACAATTATACAGATTTCTTTTTCTGGGCACAAGGGGCACTACCCTACAAAGACTTACTTTGGTTTTACTTTAGGCATTTAGATTCCTTCTGGCATCTCTTTCCTGCGTCTATCCTAAGTCGTGTGTGTGTGTGTGTGTGTATGTGTCTGTGTGTTTGTGTGTCTGTGTGTGTGTGTCTGTGTCTGTATGTCTGTGTCTGTGTGTGTTTATATGTGGGTGTGGGGGAGAAAGAGAGACGGATGGAGATGGAGAGAGAGAGAGAGAGAGAGAGAGAGAGAGAGAGAGAGAGAGAGAGAGAGAGAGAGAGGAGACACTGAAAAGCAGCGATGTACTGAACCAATTCTCATCTCAGAACTCAAGCAGAAACCCCCTGACAGACATCACTGCAGTTTAAGTGGAATTTCAGTGTCAAAACCTTTGCTATTTAAAAAAAAAAACTTTACTAAACATAAACATGTTAGTTTAGCACAAATAGATTGGGCCACTCCTTTAATCCCAGCACTCGGGAGGCAGAGGCAGGTGGATCTCTGCGACTTTGAAGCCAGCCTGGTCTACAGAGCAATTTCCAGGACAGGCTCCAAAGCTACACAGAGAAACCCTGTCTTGAAAATAAATAAAAAAGAAATATATTGGACCAAATGACATTAAAGAGAACGTTTTGCGGTAATAAGGTAGTTTGGGGATGCATTTTTTTTACTTGAGCATTCTATTTTAGCCTTTAACCTGACTAAAAAGCTACAGCATCAACATAAACACCATTACTCACCAAGCACTGTAATGCATCAGTGTGTTATGGATCATTATTCTTTCCATTCCATGCTGGGGAGGAAGGAGCATGGGAAGAAAGCAAAAAGTAGCCCCTACCCATCCTTTTCAAAAGCAAACATTGAAGTCACTTTCCCATTCCTTCTAAGGGGACCTGTCTGGCTATGTGATCCCTTCCTCTTGGGCATCTTTCACAACACACTTGCATCGTCCCCCCAGTCACACTAAGTCAGGAGCTTCCCAGTATGTCCCATTTCGGGCCCTTCCCCCTTGGAGACAGCGAAGAACAGAGAGAACAATGTAAACCTGTGCCCTGGGGTTTGACAACATTTCCCAATGATAGTCGTGGCTCTCCTCAGAGCCCTGGGTAATGAGTGGTGTGGCCAATGCATGCATGACCAAGAGTGACAGCTGCCATGGATTGTCAGCTCAGCTTGCACCGAGCTCTTTGTCAGCTTCTAGCTCTCATTCAACTATTAGGAAAATGGAGGTTCCTTTGCTGTGGAGATCATATCCGTCTCCAAAGACAACAGAGGATCCTTCCCCCACACTCCCCGCTAAAAGATAAAACATGAGTCCATTCAGCCTCGTTCTAAGAACCAAAGCCCAGCTTGTGCCCATCCAGCTACCCTCCAAACACCATCTGCCTGCAGCCTTTCCTTTTAGGGGCCTGGAGGTTTTTGGCTCAGGAACAAGACACGTTTATTTCCGATGGATCAACACTGTCACCCAGTGGACAGATAGTTAGGGGCTGAGGCCTAACTAAGCCTTCTCTCAGTTTCGCAGCGAGGATTTAAATGGGAACCTGGTTGTTTCAGAGGATCGGGGTGAGTGTTCATTTCCTCTGCCAGGAACCATGCCAACTTCAGCTGGGAAGCTTTGGATCAAGATAACACAGGCAAATCTTAACCAAGACATGTGTGTCCATTGTGCAGATTCCTTCTGTTTTTCTCCCATCGGTAAAGTCACAGGAAACCCAGGATGTACATCAATCAGTCTCCTCTGCCAAGACTCCCAGAATCCAATAGGCAGACAGGAGCTGGGTGATCACCGGCCACAGCCAGGTGTACGGGGAGACACCCCTACAACACAGAGTGACTCACTGTTTACTGTGACAGCAAACTGCACTTTGGAAACTGAAAATACACTTTAGGATTAAATCTGAGAAAAAATAACTCACTTTCCTACAGTTTAATC
Source organism: Mesocricetus auratus (assembly GCF_017639785.1). NCBI lineage: Eukaryota > Metazoa > Chordata > Mammalia > Rodentia > Cricetidae > Mesocricetus > Mesocricetus auratus. Next base: position 73,872,016 of record NW_024429195.1, read on the forward strand.
AACAGTGGAGCCTTCTCTATTTGACATCTGCCTTTGATGATGGCAGGATAAAAGTTCTGTCCTGTCTCATTTGTACCGAGTCCCTTTCTCCTGTCTAACTGTCCCTCGGCACTCAAAATTTCCACAGAAAGCTGAGGCTCTGCACCTTCTTGCTAAGTGTAGGTTTCAAGTCACCGCTTCTCCAGGCTGGCACTCATCCACACACAGCACATGTATTTTCTGTCGCTTTGTGCTTCTTTTGAGTGTCCAGTAGCAGGGCTGGGATGTTCCTCCATGGGACCTCTTGTAGAGTCATTCATCAAAAGTGCTCTCTGTGTACGGGAGAGGATGGGGATTTGAATTCTGATTCTGCTACTGGTTAGTTCCTGGATCTTGGATGAATTGCTCAATCCGAGTCTCCATTTCTATCTCTTTCCATCAGGAACAACATCAGGATTGTACATATCCTCTGAGTTGCTATAAGGCATTTTCTTCCTCCCTCCCTCCCCCCCCACCTTCCTCCGTTCCTTCCTTTATCAGGGGATGACATATCACAAATTGACCTTTAACTTGTGGTAATCCTGAGAGCTTGAATTAAAGACCCAGACCATGCCCCATTTACTTTGAATATTTATATAATAAAGCACAGGGAAATTACTTAGCATGGTGTCTGGAGATTGAGTAAAACTCATGAATATTGATAGCCACGATGGTTCATCTTTTTTTGTAAAGCCAACTGGATTTAGAATTCTCTATGAGCCAATGGGCATTTCTGTGAGGGCATTTCTGAAGAGGGTTAACTAAAGAGGCAAGACCCACCTTGAATGTGGGTGGCACCGTCCTATGAATAAAAAGGAAAAACAGAGAAAGGAGCCAAGTAGCAGCATTTATCTCTCTCTCTCTGCTCCCTAACCGGCCAGCTGCCTCAAGATCTCCCTGCCTTGCCCTCCTCACCGTGACAGACTGCATCTCCAGACTGTGTATGAGCCACAACAAACCTTCCCTAAGTTACTTTAGTCACAACACTGAGAAAAATAACTACTACAATAGTAGTCCTCCTCCCTCCTCCCTCCTCCTTCTCCCTCCTCTCTCCTCCTCCCTCCTCCCTCCTCCTTCACTTCCTCCTCCTCCTCCTTCATCTTTGAGAGAGGGTCTCATGTAGAAGAGGCTAGCCTAAAACTCAGTGAGATCTGCCAGTTTCTGTCTCCCAAGTGCTAGGATTAAAGGTGTGTACCACCATGCCTGGCTTTTTAGTACTTCTAGAACATAACTGTTGGGGAAGTCCTGTGCATTTGTCAATAAAGCACTGTCTGGCCTATAGGGAATCTAGATAGGAGGGACTAGGAGTCCAGGAGGACTCTGGGAAGGAGAAACACGAGGAGTCAACATGTAACGCCATGGGGTAGGAGCCCGGAACTATTCTCCGGTAAGAGACATACTTAGATTAACAATTATGGGGTAATTACTTAAAGCAGAGCTAGCCAGTAAGAGACAAGCAAGGCCAACAGCTTCATAATTAATATAGCCTCCTGTGTGTTTATTTGGGACTGATGCGGCTCTAGAACCAGGCTGGCAGGAACGGCTCCTCACAAAGAAAAAGCTTCTCTTTACACATAACTTTTTCTTTCTGTTTTTTCTTTTATAAAGTTATATTTCACTAGTTTGCATCTATTGACAAGAGATGAACTTGTGGGTTTGTCTGTTTGTCTGTTTTTTTGCCGAAATCTAGAAGGGTGAAAGATTCATCATCCAGGCTGTTGCTTCTCATTAAAATCATTTAGAGGATTTTGGTTTGTTTGTTTTTTTAAATGAAGAGGCTCCTTTTCATTTTCTCTGTGTAGCCCTAGCTATCCTGGAATTTGCTCTGTAGACTAGGTTATCTCGAACTCACCAAGATCCAATTGTCTCTGCCTTCATGGTGCTAGGATAAAAGGTGTAAACTATGCTGGGCGTTGGTGGCGCACGCCTTTAATCCCAGCACTCGGGAGGCAGAGGCAGGCAGATCTCTGTGAGTTCGAGGCAAGGCTGGACCGACAGCCTCCAAAACAATACAGAGAAACCCTGTCTCGTAAAACCAAAAAAAAAAAGGTGTAAGCCACCATGCCTTGTTTAGATGACTTCTAGAGAAGGCAAACCGAACCCACAGTGATAGAAAGCCCGACAGCAAGATTAGCATTTATTAGCTGGCCCAGGAGCTGAAACAAACTTAATTGTTGTCCTGAATGTTTCTAGTAATCTTATGAATTCATTACTCTTTTTTAAAAACACATTTATTTCATTTTCTTTCATTAAGCATGACAAATAGTATATATCATTCCCTTAGATAAAGCTATGAAAATGTGTTGTTGTTTTTTTCATCGATATTTCGAGACAGGGTTTCTCTGTGTAGCTTTGGAGCCTGTCCTGGAACTAGCTCTTGTAGATCTTGAACTCACAGAGATCCACCTGCCTCTGCCTCCCTCCCGAGTGCTGATATTAAAGGCGTGTGCCACCAATGCCTGGCTCAAGTCTGCTTTCAAAGTTCATCTTTACCTCACAAGGCTGTCTCACTCATGCAGTTATTCTACTCGATTTTATACATCCTTATATGAATGTTTATATCCTTATTTCCTTGGCTAGCTTATTACATAAACTTTTAAAGAAGGATTTATTTATCATATATATATATATATATATACATATACATACATACATAGTGTTCTGCCTACTCACCAGAAGAGGGTACCAGATCTCACTACAGATGGTTGTGACCCACCATGTAGGTGCTGGGAATTGAACTCAGGACCTCTGGAAGAGTAGCCAGTGCTCTTAGCTTCTGAGTCATCTCTCCAGGGTCCTTACACAAGAAGCATCTTAAAGGCCAGAATTGACTTTAGTCACTTCAGTCATCTCCATGTCAATTCATAAGGGGGATGATTTGGCACCTCAGTTTTAAGAGGATCTAATTTCTAACTTCTGAGTAGCACTCAAGAAGACCTATGCTTAGCGTTATTACAAGGACTCGAGCGAAACTATTTCTGCTTTCTCTTTAGCCTTCTGTTCATCCTGAATGATCTTTGAGTTGGTCAATCAATATAGTCAACAGGTGTCTCAGAGTCATAGGTCTCACACACATACCAAAAAAATTCCCGGGGTGAGGTTGTGTCTTCGAACTAGGAGTGGGCAATCAGCTTCCGTAAACTTAGATGCAGATGTGACATCGTATTTGAGCAACCGAAAGGAATCCAATTGACTCTACAGGAACAGGAGAAGAGAGGTTGAGTTGGGGTTTTAGTGTTGTTTGTCCTGTTTGGCTTTTTTGCTTTGTAGGTTTTTTGTTTTGTTTTGCTTGTTCTTGAGACAGGCTCTTATTATGTCACCCCTACTAGCCTCAAACTCATTGTGTAGACAAGGTGGCCTTGAACTCACATAGATCTACCTGCCCCCTGAGTTCTGGGATTAAAGACCTATACTCTTCCATCATACTAAAGCATAACCAAAAGAGCTTTTGCCCCATTCAACAACATTCATGTCCTCAAACCCAAAATTCTAGACTCTGCCTGCCCTACTCCAGTAGAACTACATGGACACTGGCTGTGGATTGAAGGCATGCACCGCCATGCCTGGTGGTCTGTATGTTTTTACCTGTTTGTTATCATGCAGTCATGAGCTTCACCCTGCTTGTGCAAGCAAAGGGAAAGGAGAAGCCCAGGCAGCTGCCAACCATTCTCCTACCGGGAAAAAGAAACAAAGTCCTCATGGGAAGTAAAGCTTTCTAGTTTCTCTTTCAGAGGGAAGATTTTTTTCCTACTGGGTTTCAGACAAGACTACTGGACCTGTAGCAAATAATGACACCCCAGAAACTGTTCAGAGAATGCAGAGGGCAGCGCCCCGAAGACAACTTGCCAGAAGTGAGAGCTTTGACAGGGTCCAGGACTTTGGATTTTGCAAGTTCACCCTGCTGAAGAGCAGGCAGTGTGTGCTGGGAGTCATCCCCTAAGAATAGTTCTGGGGTTAGCGTGGGGAGCCAAGCAGTAGAAACTTGAACTACATCCAAAGGGAAGGCCTTAGGAAGCAGTTCTCAACCTGAAGGTCACATATCTGATATCCTTCATATCGGATATGTGCATTACACTTCGTAACAGTAGCAAATTTACAGTTATGAAGTAGCAATGAGCTAATTTTGTGGTGGTGGTGGGGTCAATGCAACACAGGGAACTGTATTAAAGGGTTGCAGCTTTAGGAAGGTTGAGAACCACTGCCTTAGAGGATAAGGAGAACAGCATGGGTATGTCTGCGCATTTAAAGAACACCCTGTAATAAGTAGGAAATATCAGAGGGACCAAGACCAGAAGCAATAAAACAAGTCATAGATGACAAAGGCCTCAAATGAGCAGAAGCAGTAGAATGGAAAAGAAGGGACATTTGGTGGAGGAGAAAGTTATATTGATAAAGCCAGTAAGAATTAGTGAGGTTTTGCACACAGCTACTGGGATCAACTGGTAGAAATTGCTTGGAGTAGAAAAGAGATCATCATCCAGTCTGAGCTCAGTTGAGAAGGATGGATTAATGATGTCTGTCACAGACAGAAAGGGAGGATATTGGCAGATGGATATATGGATTAGTGATGTCTGCCACAGACACAGAATGGGAGGATATTGGCAGATGGATATACGGATTAATGATGTCTGCCACAGACACAGAATGGGAGGATATTGGCAGATGGATATACGGATTAGTGATGTCTGTCACAGACACAGAATGGGAGGATATTGGCAGATGGATATACGGATTAGTGATGTCTGAAACAGACACAGAATGGGAGGATATTGGCAGATAGATAGATGGATTAGTGATGTCTGCCACAGACACAGAATGGGAGGATATTGGCAGATGGAGAGTTTTTACTGTTCCTATCCTCTGGCAGAAGGAGTGGTTTTTAAAAGATAAAACTAATTTATGCATACAAAAAATAAGAATATGATTACCTGCGCTTGACTAGTTTAACAGATTATTTACTGGGAAGAGAAGGCAAAGAGAAGCATTTTTTCAGACCTGGAAATATTCTATATCTTCATCTGAGTGGTAATGTACAGGCATTGTACATACTCCAAAATCCATAATACTATATACCCGTTTTAACCCATTTTGTACTGCCATAACAAAATACATGACACTAGGTTAAGTGTGTCTATTTTTTAAGTTGTTTATTGGGCTCTTGATTCTAGAAGCTCTCTGAGGAAGGTTTTCTCCCTGGCTGCTTTACATGATGGATAAATATAGGGGAAAATGTCTGTCTGCATGCAGAAGGAACCAAATGCATGGGGTAGTCTAATTTTATGACTTATTTCCACAAGTACTAATGTGGTTGCATGAGCCCTAGGAAACTCCAGAAGAAAAGTACTCATCTTTTCTAGGGGCTGTGCCCCTAGGATGTAATCATCTCCCACTAGGCCCTTTCTCTTCAGGTTTCTGGTACTTTCGTTGGGAGAAAAAGCATATCCAAACCAGAGAAATGCCATGAAAACTTGTGATTTTATTCTACAGATGTATTAGAAATGCCAAGGCACAAAGGGGGGGAGCCAAAGGTCATTCTGAGACCCTTTGTGTGTCTAAGGGGGTGTGTTAAAATGAAACACACAAGCAAACATTCCCTACACTTTGTGTGTCTAAGGGAGTGTGTTAATATTCCCACACTTTGTCCATGTGACGCTCACCTGAATGCAAGGCATGTTTCTGAATTTGCTTATCTCCTGGTACAGGTCAGTCACTTCTTCAATAGTCTTGTCCTCTTCCTTAGCTGAGAACACACAGACTACAATGATCTGATCCATATGGGACAGCTGGTTGCTTATGAGGTTGTCATACTCTAGGTCTGTCACTTCGGGGATAACTTGGTTGCTACATCTGCACATGTCCCCTTTCTCCCCACACATGGTCTTCCTCAGAACTACAGGACAAGCCAGCTGGGAAGAAAGACACAAATCCTTCCTTTTCTCGAGAAGAGGAAGCCTGCAAACAGAATGGTTAGGGGTCAGGTTAAATTGCTGAAAGGGCACAACATGGACCCCAAGTCTCAGGTGGGGGTGTGTTGGCAAGGCATCAAGTCTAATTTTGGACAGCAATTGTCAGCATGTTGATGGGGGTTGTCCTCCTGTATATGTTTCTCTTATTGGTTAATGAATAAAACACTGTTCAGCCAATGCGACAGGAAGATAGTGGGACTAGGAGACAAGGAGCATCCTGGGAAAGGTAAGCAGAGATTAGCCACGGAGTCGCCATGCTGCTGAAAGAGTAACAACATGTCAGGGCATTACTGGGCAAGCCACAGCCTCCTGGAAATACACAGATTGATATAAATGAGTTAAAATTAAGACAGTACGGAGCTGGAGAGGTGGCTCAGAGGTTAAGAGCACTTGGCTGCTCTTCCAGAGGAGCCGAGTTCAATTCCTAGCACCCACACGGCAGCTCACAACTGTCTGTAACTTCAATTCCAGTGAATTTAGTACCTTCACACTGACATACATGTGGACAAAGTACCAATGTACATAAAAATAAATAAAATCTTTTAAAAATTAAGACAGAGCTAGCCAATAAGAAGCCCTAGTCATCGGCTAACATTTTATAATTAATATAGCGTCTGTGTGCTTATTTGGGGCTGAAGTGGCTGCAGGACTAGGCTGGCAGGAAAGAAAACCACCAGCAACAGCATGTTGAACAAACAAATGTAAGCTTTTTCATCTCTGTAGGTCAAATTTTAAACTTAGTGACCAGTAGGGTAACACTGTAGCGTTGGCTGCAGTTTAACATGTGCAGTAAGAATGCATTCAAGGCTGGTCTGCAAGACACTTGCTGTTATTCCTATAAGTTAGAAGCAGAGGGCAGACCCTTACATGAGAATAATGAGGTTTTAAAATGTCAATAATCTGACCCAAACTCCACAAATATAAATAATGGAGTTGGAACCTGAGCTTCCAAGTCTGTTTCTCACCCTAGTTTGGCCATCTCAGTCACTCCTGAGGATACCATTCCTATAGCATACTTGTGAGTTAGTTATTTTGTCTATTAATAAACTGTGGGGATTTGAATGAGAGTGACCCCAGAGGCTCACATATTTGAATTTGAATAATCACCAGGGAGTGGATCTATTTTAGAAGAATTAGATGAATTAGGAAGCATGGTCTTATTGGAGTAGATGTGACCTTTTAGGGGAAGATGTGTCAATGGGGGTGGGCTTTGAGGTTTCAAAAGTTCACTCCCCCTCCTGCTCTCTGGGGATAAGGGTGTAAAGCTCCCAGTCACTGCCCCAGCACCACGCCTGTCTGTTTCCTGCCATGATATCATGGGCTAACCTCAAACTGTGAGCAAGCCCCCAATTAAATACTTTCTTCTGTAAGCTACCTTGGTCATGGTGTCTCTATAGCAATAGAATACTAAGACAATATAAGGCATGTAACTTAATAGAATGGAAATCAGAAAGGTGAATTCCAGTCTGTCATCTATCACTTGAAATGTGACTTAAGTCTCTGACTGTTTTGTATCTTGGTATTCATATCTGTTTGTGAGAGAAAGTTCATGTTTTCACCACACTTCCAGGGAAGTAAAGTCTATCACTTGAAATGTGACTTAAGTCTCTGACTGTTTTGTATCTTGGTATTCATATCTGTTTGTGAGAGAAAGTTCATGTTTTCACCACACTTCCAGGGAAGTAAAGAAGCCTTATAAAAAACAACTTGGATTACTTGTTATGAGATACTAAAATCTGTTTAAAATTCAGTATTTCCATTTCTAACAATTATAATTCCTAGTAGTGAGAACAGCACACTTCATTATCATTAAAGTATTCACCATTGGCTTCAATTTCTTTGTTCTGAAACCAACTATTGTGGACCTAATATTTGTAGCTCCCTAAAACATGGTGGCACATACCTGTGAACCCTAGCACTCAGGTGGTAGAAGCAGGACAATGGACTTGAGGCCAGCCTGGGTTACATGAGGCCAGCCTGGGCTAATAAGACTATGCCTCGAAACAACAGCAATAAGTTTATTTGTTGAAGTCCCAACCCTCAATGCACCTGCACTAAAGACAGGTTCTTTTTGGGAAGTGACTTAAGGTTAAATGATACCATAAGGGGCAAACCCTACCTGACAAGGTTAATGTTCTTATACGAAGAACCATAGAGCTTTTCCTCAGTTGCTCTCTGCCTTTTAGGGCTGGGGGTGGGGGATTGAGACAGGAACTCTCAATATAGTCCTAAATATTCTGGAATTCACTATATAGATCAGGATAACTGCAAATTCATTGAGGTCTGCCTGCCTCTGCCTCCGAAGTGTTGGGACTAAAGTCTACCTTTTTTTTGAGACAGCATCTCTCATTGAATTTGGAGCTCATGAATTCTGCTAGGCTGGCTAGCCTGTGAGCTCCAGCTCCTGCCTAAACCCATGTGCCTGGTGTTGACATGGATGTTGGGAATCCAAACTTAAGTTCTCAAGCTTTTGAGGAAGCCACTTTGCTGAATGAGCCAACTTCCCAGACCCTCCAAGTTACTATTACCATACATAGTACTGAATATGAATCCTAGTGGCAACTAAAGAAAAGAAAAACAGGGATAGGGAGAGCTATCTGTCTCTCTGTCTCTGTCTCTTAAAGGTCTTAAAGGTGGTAGACACATCATTAATACTTGACATGTGCTTCTTATTTAATTCTTACACAACCTCATGAAGTAGGTACTATTATTGCTCAGGTACCAGGATCTTGAAGATTTCCTTGCTAGTACAGCTCTGCTATTAGCATACTGCCCTATTGCTTCTCTCTCAACTGTCAGCCTGTTCATCACATACAGGATTTAGCAGGAAATTGAGCCACAGCCAGAAAACCATAAGGAGCAGTGACCTCACTGAAGATGGGCTTTCTGTAGCATAGCTAATTTTAATTCATGGGTGAGTGAAGCCTTCATGCCCTTTCACTTCAAGATTTAAAGTTTAAGTGTGGATCTACAGCCTTGGCTACATTTATTTTTTAAACATAAATGAAGGCCCCACTAAGTATCATTGTTTTCAAGGTCTCACTGATACCTATGCTACCTGTTGGGGAAGTCCTGTGTATATGTCCATAAAGCACTGTTGGTCAATAGAGAACCAAGATATGTGGAACTAGGAGTCCAGGAGGACATTGGGAAGGAGAAACACAGAAGTCAAGATGTAACGCCATGGGGTAAGAAGCCCAGAAAGTTCTCCGGTAAGAGAAATACTTAGATTAACAATTATGGGATAAATACTTATGTTAGAGCTAGCCAGTAAGAAACAAGCAAGGCCAACAGCTTCATAATTAATATAGCCTCCTATGTGCCATTTGGGATTGATGCGGCTCTGGAACCACGCTGGCGGGAAGGCTTCCCTTTACACTACCAAGTCACAAAACCAAGTTGACCTTTAAATGTGCATCCTGTTTTTACTGCACTGGGTCTGCAGCTGGTGGCATGTTTGAAGGATGTGGGACCTGGCTAGCAGAGATGGGATGTTAGAAGCAGGGCATCGAGGGTTATAGGCTGGTCCTGCTTCTGATTCCATTTTTTGTGGGGGTGTTTTTGAGACAGGGTTTCTCTGTGGCTTTGGAGCCTGTCCTGGAACTAGCTCTTGTAGACCAGGCTGGTCTGGAACTCACAGAGATCCTCCTGCCTCTGCCTCCCGAGTGCTGGCATTAAAGATGTGTGCCACCAACGCCCGGCAATCCCATTTTCTTTGCTTCCTGGTGCACCAAGATGTGGAAAATCCCCCACCAAAGGCTGACCCACGCTCCTGCTGTGATGGAGTGGTAGCTCCTAAAACTGCATGTGAGAAGAAACGTTTTCTATTCTAAAACAACTATCAGTTTATTTTCACATCTGTGAGAAAAGCAGTTACAGTAGCCTGGAGGCGGCAATCTCTAACCCAGCCAGCACACGTATGTTACACCACTTAGAAGACCCTACTGAGCCAATATGACAGAGCTGAAAGGGTCACCTAATGCAACCATTCTGAGCCTGTGGGTCTCCATCCCTCTGGGGGTCATTATCGGATATTTACACTATACTTCATACAGTAGCAAAATTAGAGTTATGAAGTAGCAACAAACACAACACAGGGAACATTAGGAAGGATGAGAGCCTCTGATCTAATGTATCCTCAATCATGAGCCACATTTCAGATGGCTGCAATAAGGGAGGCTGGTTACCGGGAACACTGGCTGATGGATGAGGTCCTGTGGTAAGGTGAAGGCTTGAAGAACTCCCTCATCGTCAGGAAGGTATTTCTGTGTCGGAGATACTCCTTGTGCCAATGTGCTTCCTCTGCATTTCGACTCAGAGCAGGTATTGTAAACTTCACCTCTGGTTTTCTGATGACTTTTTTTGCAAACATGGGCAGTCTGCAAACATGTAGCGATTCCAGTCCTGGGATGGAAACAGAACATGTTCCACTAAACATCTTCAGTAAGACAAAGACACTTGTAGGCTGAGCTAGATAGATTATAGTGTGTGCAATAGCTGGAATATTTCTCCATCACATGCATATAAATTCTCCTCTCCACTGACACCCGCACCACCCCTACCATGGTTATGTTCTCTGAGGAAACATAACATGGGCATTATAAACAAGGAAGACACCTAGGTCATCAATCAAAGGGGTAAACCAAACTCAAAGGCTTCACTTCTAATAATTTAGAAATAAAGGGACCAGACCCTCACTCAGCCCCTGCTTTAGCAGCCATGACAGGCTACAGAAGAGACACGTAGGCCTCTGACACAAGGAAACTCCAGATCCTCTGGCCTCCCAGAGCCTAGGGCCAAAACTGAACACAAAGAAACTCCAGACTGCTGCCCCCTAGCCCCAGCTTTCCTGGGAACTGTTTGGTCACAAAAGAAACTCCAGGAGAGACCAAAACCTCCCCTGCAGTCTCAGGATATAGTTCTGAAAACTATTGGTATCTATGAAAAACAGGCCACCTGTAAGTAACAAGACAATGCCATAGAAACCCCAGAATGTTCCCTCTCACCACTGACCAATGAAAATAATTAGTACACAGGTATTTCATGCAAAAATATGACTTTGAAAAATTCTTCTAATTGTTTCCAAATGCCAACCAATCAGCAACCAACCCATACCTACTGATATAATCCTGTAACTTTTGTCTTTAAAACATAACAATAGACAGGGAACTTCACTCCCTCTGGAGGCTGCTGCATCAGCTTGCTAAATGGGGTCCCTGTCATGATTGGATGAACAATTAAAACCTTGCTTTTGCATTTTGGTGGGTCTGTCTTCCTGGTGGTCCCTGGGGATCTTTGCAACTTGGGCACAACAATCAACACATCCAACACATAGGAGTTAGTGTTTACCTTGTGCCAGGGAATGAGCCAAGTATTTTAAAATATATCATCCTATTCAAATAGTACCCTCATAATGTGACCTTTGATAGCCATGGGATTTGGTTTTTGTTTTGTTTCTGTTTGTTTGTTTGTTTTTCAAAACAGGGTTTCTCTGTGTATCTTTGTAGACCAGGATGACCTAAAACTCAGCCTCCCAAGTGCTGGGATTAAAGGTGTGCGCCACCATCGCCCAGCGATATCCATGAGATTTGAACTGAAGGTTTTATAGATATGAAATATTTCCTTCAAAAGGTTCATTTGTACTGACTGGGTGGTGATGGTGCATGCCTCCACTCTGGAGGCAGAGTCAGGTGTATTTCTGAGTTCAAGGCCAGCCTAATCTACAGAGCAAGTTCCAGGACAGACAGGCAGACAGGGCTACACAGAGAAATCCTATCTTGAAAAAACAGGAAGCCAGCCATTGGTGGCACACACCTTTAATCCCAGCACTTGGGAGGCAGACGCAGGTGGATCTCTGTGAGTTTGAGACCAGCCTGGTCTACAAGCGCTAGTTCCAGGACAGCCTCCAAAGCCACAGAGAAACCCTGTCTCGGAAAAAAAAAAAAAGGGAAAAAAGTTCATTTGTTGAAGACTTGATCCTAAGTGCAGTAATCAGAGATGGGGTTTGGGGAGCGATTTGGATGATAAAGGCACTGAACTACTTACTCAACATATTAATCCATTGCTGGATTCATAATTTGATGGTATTCCTGAGAGGCAGTGAGGTCTAAGAGGTAGGTCCTTACTAGAAGTCACTGGAGAAGTCATTTTGAAAGGCGTATCTTCTCTTCAGGCCATTCCCTCATCCCTCTCCCCTCCCCCAGCTCTGATCTGCGTCTTCCCTTCCCGCTCCCACAGCTGAGGTGTTCCGCCTCATCACCTTAGGCCCGTAGCAATGGGGCCATCCACATATTAGCGGAAACTCCTAAAACCCGATTACACAGTATCTCTCTTCTTTAAATGGCTTTTCTCAGGCATTCATTACAGCAAAGGAAAGCCGAATACAAAATGATTCAATCCATCATGATTCCTCCAATTATTATTATTTTTTATTTATTTTTTTGTTTTGTTTTTTGAGACAGAGTTTTCTGTATTTTTTTTTTTTTGGAGGCTGTCCTGGAACTCCCTCTGTAGACCAGGCTGGCCTCGAACTCACAGAGATCCGCCTGCTTCTGCCTCCCAAGTGCTGGGGTTAAAGACATGCACTACCAACGCCCAGCTTAAATGTATTTTTAAATGACATCTGTACTGAATATGTACAGGTATCCCCTCCACCCATCACCATTCCTTAAACAAGGTGGTATAACAATATTCACATTGCATTAGGCATTAAAAGTAATTTAAAATATGCAGCAAGGTGTTCGTAAATTTTCTGAAACTAAAATAACTTTTATAAGTGGGACTTGAAGTCGGGCAGTGGTGGCACACACCTGTAATCCCAGCACTGGAGAGGCCAAGGCAGGTGGATTTCCATGAGTTCGAGACCAGGATGGGTTCCAAAACTACACAAAGAAACCCTGTCTCGAAGACCAAAACAACAACAAAAAAGAGGCAGCTATAATTTTAAGACAAATAAGTTGTTACTAAAGAGAAATTTTGGACTTTGCACCAAAACAAAAGGAAAGTTGCCTTGACCTCACTCATCAACTATTCCAGCTCATAAAATCCCTTTGAAGAGAGTGAAACTGAAGGGATGTCCCATTAACAAACAATCATGTAGAGAAGCGTTTGCCCAGATTCATCCATACAGGTGCACAGATGCCACTACAGCTGTGGTTAAAAAAAAAAAAGGATCAGAAAATGTCTCGGGTTAGCAGAGGAACTTGGTGGAATCCTCTATATGGTACTGATTTTATAGGCATGTTGAACTTTGCACTAAGGTCCCAAAAAGCCATGGAGGCCAGCCAATATGTGGTGGGGCTAAATTGCCCTCAAAGATTGGCGTGAAGATATGAAAGTCTAAGTTTCAGTGGCTGCCTTAGTGTGTTGGAGGTGCCTGAACCATCAGACGTCTACCAAGAAAAGCTAATGGCACTGAGCAGATCTACACTGAGAGGTAGCAGAATTGAAGGGATGGAGTCACTCAAGTCCGTTGGAGCCCAGATGACACAGCAGAGAGCCTCACATGCTGTATATGGAGCTGCAAGATTTGGTGTTTGCCCAGTTGGGTTTTTATAATGCTTTAGTCTATGCCACACTCCCGTTCTTTCCTTTGGAATTGGAAATGTTTGCTATATGTCACTGTTTATGGATGTGTGCAACTGTTTTTTAATTCTTTAAGGACTCAGTTAAGAGATCATCTTGGACCTCAGAAGAAACTTTGACTTTTGGAACAATGTTGAAATTGTTAAGACTTTGGGGCTCTTAAAGATAAACTAAGTACACTTTTTTATGAAATTACTGTGATCTTTGAGGACCAGGGCTGAAATGTATTTAGATGTTAAGTTGACAAAGGATGGACTGTCACTGGATGATTATTCTTCACTGTTAACTTGACTAGATTTGGAATCAGCCAAAAACACAGCTCTGGGCATTCTTTACACTTGATCTTGGCCAAAGGGCTAAGAATTTACCTGGATGCCTTTGAGGACATTTCCAGAGAGGGTTAGCTGAAGAGGGAAGACCTAGCCTAAATGTAGGTGATTTCATAAAAAGGAAAACAGAGGAAACCAGCTAAGTGCTAACACCCCCACTGTCTATTTCCTTATCCATTGAAATGTAAGGCGTTCCAGTCATGGAGTCTTGCCATGGTGATCTCTCCCATGCCTTCTCCATCATTAGAGACTCTAACTTCTTGTATCATGAGTCAAGGTAAATTGTTCCTATAAGTTGTTATTTGTTAGGTATATGGTCACAGAAATAAGAAAACTAACCAACACACTAACTTGGTATTTGTGGAGACTTCAGAACCCACCTTCCAAGAATAACGAGAAGCTATGTTTCATCCCCAGCCAAGAACTAAGATTGTGATAGGCTCTGTAATAGACACCAGCCATGAGTTGATGCACATTCGATGGGCAACGTATGCACCAGACTCCCTTCTTAACACAAGTGATCGAATGATATAGACAGAGACTGAAGTTTTAGTATGGAGACTAAGGATTAGGCTTGAAGGTGTGAGAGGAGTTTCTGATCAAAACAATAAATATGAGGGCTGGAAAAATGGCTCAGCCATTAAAGGCTAGGCTCACAACCATATAGATATATAGATATAGATATAGATATAGATACAGATACAGATAGATATATATGCTCCTCTCCCTATAAAAACACGGCAGTGACCAAGTAGATTTTCTTCTCCAAAAAAGTAAACAAAATCAAAAGTCACATTATGTTCTCCTGCTGCAACCCAGCACCAGAGTCCATGAGAAGAAGCTGGATGATAGGGCTTCACGGTTACAAGCCTGCAACCTTGGAGCCTCGGAGGGGGGCAGGTGTTTAAATGTTGGTTTTTGTAGAAATCAGAACAGTGAAGTTGGTCGTGTAGAGCACAGGTTATGGAGCAATGGATTGTGGAGCAATGGATTCCAGGGCTTACCCAATGTGGATCTGTAGTAATTCAGCCAGTGAAGGAGGATGTGCTTAATCTTCTTCTGTATTCTGCTTAGTTTGATGGATGTCACAAGGTCGTGCATAAGGCTGATGTCCGTTCCTGGATCATCAGGGTCTGTGTCCACTGGGTCTGCTAAACTTGAAGCCTTTAAATGAGAAGATGAATTGATACATCGATATCCGTGGCTATCGAACGTCAATCCTTCATCCTCATGCACCATTTACTCATTAATCAGACTATTCAACAAGTGTTTATTAAGTGCCATTTATAACCGGGCAATGTGCCACACACAATAGCCATATTCTTTTGTGACTATACTTAATGCCACTGAAATACATACTTACAAAGGTTATGTTATCATAATAAGTTAGGAGAGGAAAGGCCATTTCCTCTCCTATCCTCCAGGAGCTCGTAATCAGTGGGAAACCTCGACAGGCCAGCAGTCACAACCCAGCAGATGCCATGTTACAACACGAGTTCTAAGTAGAAAGGTTGAAATGCACTAACTCCTACTTAGCAGCAGCAAAAGTTGTAAATATTCACTAACTGTATGCAACTATACATCTACATGTAAGATACGCAGAACTAGACATTTATTTTCTCATTTTTGTTCACTATGCAAAGCCAGATGAGGATGGGCACAAAGTAGAAGGAACAGAAAGGAGAGAAGGGCCAGTGAGCCATGGAGAGACTGGCGAAGCAGACAAAAGAGCAGTGCGAAGAATTTATTCTTTTTTGGAAATCTGGCAAGAAAATTGACACTTCAGTTTGAAGAATCAAACTGAAAGACATAGAAAGGCATAGACTTGAACTTCCTTGTTATAATGATTCTAAAAAGAACGTAAAGAAACTTCAGTGGTAGCTCAGTTTTAATCCTAGCATGTGGGAGGCAGAGGCAGGCGGATCTCTGTGGGTTCAAGGCCAGCCTGGCCTACAAGAGCTAGTTCCAGGACAGGCTCCAAAGCCACAGAGAAACCCTGTCTCAAAAAACCAGAGAGAGAGAGAGAGAGCTTAGATGTCCCCCTAGAGTTTTTGACTTGGAATAATTAAATTTAAATGTTTTGCATAAAGTGACTAAGTTCAAATGTAATTGGAATATGTAAGAGAATTTAAGAATCCCTTAATTATTTGTGTCTGTAAATGTTAAGAACTGAGAATATTTTGCTTGTTAGGGTTATAAATATACATTTGAAGTACTTAAACGAGAATAAAATCCTTTAAAATTATATACTTCAAAATATGTAAAATTTTGTTCATTAAATTGTATAACAGTCTAATTATCAATTTGAGTCAATCAATGAGAACATAAAAACAATGGCTATCTTAATTGAGATTATTAGTGGAATAAGTATATTTTAAATGGCCTTAATTTTTCTCTGAGATAGGGTTTCTGTGTAGCTTTGGCTGTCCTTTGACAGAATCGAACTCATAGAGATCCACCTGCCTCCATCTCCCAAGCACTGGGTTTAGAGGTGTGTACCACCACTGCCTGACAGCCTGAATATTTTTAACACATATTTAAAAACTGTTTTGAGATTGAATCTCTGCTAGAGGCTGGTCTCTCACAATGTTTCTGTTTCAACCTCTCATGTGCTAGAATTAGAGCCGTACACCACAACCCCTGGCAAAAACTGGGTTATTAATGGTAGCTCGAAAAAAAATTAAATCCTCAACCAAATGTTTGTGGTTTTTTTAGATACAAAAATCTCTTAGATATGGGGGGGGGGACCCTCATACCTGCAGCTTCAAACTTTTTCTCGCGTCTCCTCACTCCTCTTTACTGCATTGGTTGATATGACATCAGTGAATTAATTCACAAGTCTCCCTCCCTCCCCGTCTTTGAGAAGACTTTTAACATTTTTTGAGATTGTAATTACATTTCTCCCTTCCCTTCCCTCCCTCCAAATCCTCCATAGCATATGTTGATGGAATTCTCTCAAACTTGCTAAAACACACAATTTTCTAGCAAAGACACTGAATGCAGTTGACAATATGTGATAGTTCACAAACCTGAGCACCATCTGTGGGAAATAAACTTTGGGAAAGGCAGAGGCAAAAAGAGAAAGTGTAGTTTCATTCTTTTTCAAAGGAGTAGTAGACACAAATTTAAAAGCCCAGAAAAGTAATAAATAAAATCCCCAAACATGTGTCTGCTCACAGGTACACAGACTGTAGGAATTGTTTCCGTGAGTCCATATAGTTAACACATTAAACAGGATAAGCATGGTTTAAAAAGGATGATGCCTGGGAATTTAATTCCCTGTTATATCACTCGCCTAGTATGTGCAGGCTCTGGGTTGCCAGCACTGCAAAACTAAGTAAGAATGAATGAAAGAACAAAATACCCCAAGAGGAAAATCTGCCGTTCCCCTACCTGTACCACTGCAAAGAGAAATTACTGGCGGACTGGTGACATATCCCAGCCTCTCGTTGGTGTCACCATATATCCAGAAAAATGCCATCCTTCACTTTGGTGCTGACATATGTAGCTAGCATGTGAGCCTCCTCTCCTTGCTGGACTCGTCACTGAATCTGTGCTCTTACTAGAATGTTTTTTAGGCATGACAGCTTTTCTGAGTTGTATCTTATATTCAATACACAACCTCCTTTAAGGTGACCATTTGATGGATTTTGATCCTGTGTAAGTACTACCCCCGTTAATCCACATGTAGGGTATTTCAATAGACCTTGTCAAGTTTTCTTCTTCCTCTTTATGAGCATCCCTACTCTGCCCTGAGATCTTGTCTAGAGTCACATACGATTGGAGTCACACCTTGTGCACTCTTTCATGTCCGACTTTTCTTGCTTACCTGAACATTTAGAATATTCATCTTAGCGGCTATCTCTGTGCATCCTGACCTATCCTCACACTTTCTATCCTCCTGCTTTAGCCTCTCAAGTGCTGGGATTACATGAGTAAGCCGCCATGCCTGGATGAATTCATTTGTTTTAGTGCCTCGGAAGCTCTGTTTTGTTTGTTTGTTTTTGAAGACAAGATTTCTCTATATAACAGTCCTGGCTGTCCTGGAACTTGCTCTGTAAACCAGGTTGGCCTCAAACTCACAGAGATCCACCTGCCTCTGCCTCCTGAGTGCTGGGATCAAAGGCGTGTGCCACCACCGCCCAGCCCTGTGATGATGCCTTTTTATCTAGTCATCCACTAATGGACACTTGGGTTGTTGCCAGCATGGAAATTATGAATAAAATCATTTAAAAACCTTCATATTTAAGTCTGTAAAAACACACATCTCATCTTAAATAAATATCATAAATATGCTATGTTAGAAACAAAGACATTTGTGTCTTTCCACAAAATCAGAATTTATTAAAGAATAATAAATATGGCATCAATATGCCAAGAAGTCCTGGTTTCCCGCTAAGGCAAATACATATTCTTTTATTCTCATCTTTACTTCTAATATTAATTCTAAGATTACACTAATATATATATGCATACACACATGATATACACACACATATATATGTTACATGTAGGTTACAAAATAGGTAACAAAGGGATATGGAGACTACACTGGGTTCGAGGCATTCCAGACGCCCGAGAGGCAGAGGCAGAGGCAGAGGCAGGGGCGTTGATATGGATGTGGAGGTGTCTCCACAGTAGCAGAAAAGACAGCGAAGCCTACTGCACGTCTGTCAGAGGTACTACCGTGGAAACAGGCTGTGGGCCACCGGCTTCAGCAGAACCTCGGGGCTGAATGACACTGAAGAAGCACTGTATAGAACTGCAAGGTGTACAAAGCAAGGCTGGGGGCAGATGGATGAATGGGCAGAGAGACAGACAACAATCCAAGCAGGATGCATCCACACTGGGGTGAGAACCAAACTGAGGCCGCACGGCAGTCAGGAGCTTGGTGCCTATTGATCCCTTGACACACACATGGATGGCCAGAGGGCAGGCCAGTGAGGACAACGTCTTCCTATGGTTACACATCCTTCTCTTTGTAGGGTCTTGGGATTGAATCTTTCCTCAGTCTAGTGAGTCTGATAATTTCTTGAGCCTGGTTTTCCTGATGCTTTTTTTTTTTTTTTTTTTTTTTTTTTTTGCTTTTCGAGACAGGGTTTCTGTGTAGCTTTGAAGGCTGTCTTGAAACTCGCTCTGTTGACCAGGCTGGCCTCAAACTCACAGAGATCCTCCTGCCTCTGCCTCCCAAAGTTCTGGGATTAAAGGCGTGTGGTACCACTGCCCAGTTCCTGATGCATTTTTTAAAACATGTATTTGTGTATATGGATGTTTTGTCTACATGTTTGTCTGTGTGCTGTGTGCCTTCAGTGGCTGTGGAAGCTAGAAGAGGACATCAGATCCCTTGGGACTGGAGTTACAGGTGGTCGTGAGCTGCTGTGTGGAGTGGGAATTGAACCCAGGTCCTCTGGATGAGCAGCCAGTCATCTCTCCAGCTCTTCCTAATAGGGTTTTAATATGCCCATGTACTCCTAAGATCCCAATTTACTTTGATAAATTTATAGGGTGGCACTTTTTCTATCTTTACAATAGACCACTATAGACTATGCCATGTGACTGGACCAATCACATCGGTGGATTGGTGGTGTCCACCAAAGTGGGAGTCATCCACTATTCTCAAATAGAATCCAGTGATACGTGTGGAATGGAGTCTCTCAGGGCGATCCACAGCCTGAAAACCACTGTTTTACACAATATGGAGCAACTTAGGGCAGGTATCCACAATCAATAAATACCTAGTTGTGGAGTTGTAGTGTATCTTTTATGTCAAGCCATACAAAGTAGGTCACAAGAAATGTTGGACAGGAAAACATTTCCTAAGTGTCAGACATCTGTCTATGAATTATCTCTACAGTTTCAAAAGTAGAAAACCCAATGGCATATTTATTACAGCTGTTTAACTCTGACAAACCAAAATACCATCAGATATTCACCTGAAAGCTCAAGTTATTGTGAAGAAAGGAAACCAGTCAGTCATCTCTGAAAATGTCATGTCTCAAGTTTTGTCTTAGAAATATCATACAAAGGAAAAAACTCTTAAAAACTTAAAAGAACTCATATCTGAAAAAATGAACAGGGAATTGTCACCATTGAGAAGTTAAGTCATTATTCTTACTGGATTAACCTTGAACTTCTTTTTTTAAGGGAAGGAGTGGGAGGGGGCTGCTAATGACCAGAGTTATGTCAGAAGTTACTGGAGACTCGGCTGGTCACTTTGAACCATTTGTGAACACGTCAGATAACTGTTTCAGTCTTGAATAAGAAAACACAGGAAGGCTTTCATGAACTGAGACTGTTCTTACTCAAAGTTGTTGTACCGTGACTAATTTCACACCAGGGAAGAACATAAACAATAGCACTCAGACATTCATAACTGAGCACTGCCTTAGGCTGAGGCTGAGTGGAGGAGCTCTGGCTTGATCTGGGCAAGGCCCTGAGTCTAATCACTGTGCCACAAAGAAAAAAGACAAAACCAAAATACAATACAAACCAAAACAATAACAACAAAACTTCAGTCTTTAACGATTTTCTAAATTTTCCTGTTGATTTGGTTTCTGTACTAATATTACAGACTTCACAAAGATCTCTTTCTTTTTTATTTTAAAAAGTTGATGCTGGGGAAATGGCTCGACAGTGAGACACTTTCTACTCTTGCCGAGGACCTGTGTTTGGTTCCCAGTACCCGCATCTACATAAAGACTCACAAACATCTTCTGTAACTCATTCTGAGGGATTCAATGCCGCCTTCTTGCCTCCACGGGCACCAAGCACACACATTGTGAGTGTGTGTGTGTGTGTAAGCAAAACACTCACATACCTTATAAGTAATATATTCAATATGAGATATTAGATATGTGTCCTCCAGTCTTTTTTTATTTTATAATTTTTTTATTTTATTTTCCAGTTTAAATTTAGATAAGAAACAAGGTTGCTTCACAAGTCAGTTCCAGGTCCCTCTCCCTTTCCTTCCCCTCCTCCCGTGCCCTCCCCCCAAACCCCCCCCCCCCGTTATCCCCTCATTCCCCCAGGGAGGGTGAGGCCCTCCATGGGGGTGTGCATAGTCTGTCATTTCATATAGGGCAGGGCCTAGACCCTTCCCCAAGAGTTCAGGGTGAGAGTGCACCTCACATTGTTCTATGGGAGTCCAAAGTCCGTGTGTATACTTGGGATGGGTACTGATCTGATATTCTTGGATATGAACATGCTGCATTATCATGTACTTCAAGTCCCCCACAGTTAAAATTCTTTTTTTTTTTTTTTTGGTTCTTACGAGACAGGGTTTCTCTGTATTGTTTTGGAGGCTGTCTGTCCAGCCTGGCCTCGAACTAACAGAGATCCGCCTGCCTCTGCCTCCCGAGTGCTGAGATTAAAGGCGAGCACCACCACCGCCCGGCCACAGTTAAAATTCTATGAGCATGAAAGGTTTTAGACTCCAAAGGCCCTACCTATGAGAAAGAAGCTACTATCAGCATGCTTCATTTCATTCATAAATAAAATGAACACCATTCCTAGTCATGATCTCTGTTAACCAGAAGTACAGAACTTATCCATCCAAGCTTCTTTGGCAGCTCGACTTGAACATTACCCAGCTGTAGGTGGGAGGAGCTACAGAAGTCTGGGCCAATCAGAAAGCATGAACGAATTGTCCCCCATGTAAGACAGAGACCACCAAGTGCTAGATGGCTTTTTTTTTCCTAGTAACTTTTTTTTTCTTGGTTTTTACGAGACAGGGTTTCTCTGTATTGTTTTGGAGGCAATCGGTCCAGTCCGGCCTCGAACTCACAGAGATCAGCCTGCCTCTGTCTCCCGAGTGCTGAGATTAAAGGCGTGCGCCACCACTGCCCGGCCCTAGTAACTTTTTTTTATCAGTTTATTTTTACATTCCAATCCCAGTTCCCCCTCCCTCTCTCCTCTCTCTCCCCAGACACCTCCCCTCCACCTCCCATATGCTCCTTGGAGAGGGTGAGGCCTCCCCTAAGAAGTTTACTAAGTCTGTCCCATCATCTCACTGAGGCAGGACCAACCAAGGCACCTCTCCACCTCCACCCCTACCCCTGTGTCTGGGCTGAGCAAGGTGTCTCTCCATATAGAATGAATGGGCTCCACTAAGTCAGTTTGTGCGTTAGTGTTAGGTCTTGCTCCCACTGCCAGTGGCCTCATATATTGTCCCAGCCGCACCATTGTTACCTATATCAAGGAAGTCTAGTTCAGTCTTACTCAGGTTCCCCATTTGTCAGACCTGAGTCAGTGATCTCTTACTAGCTCCGGTCAGCTGATTCTGTTGGTTTCCCTGTTGGGGAAGTCCTGTTATTTGCCTGTGCATTTGTCAATAAAGTACTGTCTGGCCAATAGAAAACCTAGATAGGAGGGACTAGGAGTCAAGGAGGATTCTGGGAAGGGGAAACACAAGAGAGTCAACATGTGACGCCATGGGGGTAGGACGCTGGGGAATATTCTCCGGTAAGAAACATACTTAGATTAACAATTATGGGGTAATTACTTAAGGCAGAGCTAGCCAGTAAGAGACAAACAAGGCCAACCGCTTCATAATTAATATAGCCTCCTGTGTGTTTATTTGGGACTCATGCGGATCTAGAACCAGCCTGGCGCGGCAGAGCCCAGGCGACTGGCGGGGGATAAACCAAAGCGGCTAGCAAAAGAAAAAGCTTCTCTTAACATTTCCCCATCATGGTCTTGACTCCTTTGTTCATATTATTACTCCTCCCTCACTTCGATTGTACTTGACCCAGAGTTTAGTTGTGGATTTCTGCATCTGCTTTCTTGATGACTTTCTTAAACAACCCCAGACTACATTGGAACCGAAAGTAACTAGAATACTGTGAACAATACAAGGCCCAGCCTGCGGGATGAAAACAGCGAATACTTGGCACTCACGTCTTTGCTCTGGGTCATGAAGTCCAGCAGCCTGCATTTTCTTTTGTAGGTCGCCAGCATTTCCTTAGCATCTCGGGAAGAGGGGTTGATGTCAGGGAACAACTGGGAGAGAGTGGAGCTTTTTTCAGAGGTCATGGCTAATGAAACCCAGGGAAGCAAGATATCTTGGCATAAGGGCATTAATAGTTGTGAAGAAATTCATACAAATCTAGTATATTCAAATGTCTGTAGCGATTCTACAAAATAAAAATTATCCTGAGCCAGGTGGTGATAGCCCACACCATTAGTCCCAGTACTTGGAAGGCAGAGGCAGGTGGATCTCTGTGAGTTCAAGACCAGCCTGGTCCATAAGAGCTAGTTCCAGGACAGGCTCCAAAGCTCCACAGGGAGACCCTGTCTCTAAAAACAACAAAAAAATTATCCTGCATAAATGATAAATGTTCCTCTGCCTTCTTCAATGTCTGTACTGTTCACATAAATACCTCCAGGTTTCTCAAGTTTCTGAAGTTTGATCAAAATCCAGTCAAGCTCACTACTTAGCTACATGAAAACAGAAAGGAATTTATTTTCTCTTTCAGGCAAGGGTTCTTTAGTGTATCTGAGGTTAATGTGTTGCTCACTCTGTAGACCAGTCTGGCCTGAAACCCATAATCTTCCTGCCTCAGCCTCCCGAGTGCTGAACTTACAGGCAGGCCTCACTATACCTGGCTAAATGTCTACAGCAGTGGTTCTCACCCTTCCTAATGCTGACACCCTCTAACACAGTTCCTCACGCTGTGGTGACTCCCAACCATAACATTATTTTGTTGCTACTTCACAACTGTTATTTTGCTGCTGTTATGAATCCTAATGTAAATATCTGATATGTAACCCACAGGTTGAGGACCACTTGTCTAAGATGACTAGGAAACCTCTGGCCCACCTTATCGGGTAAATGGGGAGGCTTGTATTTGACAGGTGCCAGTGACAGCTTCAGGCTTTGGGGATGCCATTTGTAGATCAAGGAGATGGCAAAGCGCCCGGAAATAGTCACAGTGATGTATTTATTTACCTGGAAGCAACAGAGAGGAGGATCATTTGGGGGTGTAGACTCTACTTTTACAAATCAAGTGAAAGTCACGCATTTGCATGATGCTATAGAAGGAAATGAGGAGCAGGCAGTTTCCACCTAAATGCCAGAAACCTAAACGATGGATTTAGGGAGTTTGTGTTGCTCACTTACAGAAAGAGGGTGAATGGGCAGAAATTATCTTTCAAGTCATGAAGTCATATCTTGAAAAATAAGGCTGGACCCATTTTAGATTGAGACAATCCTAGGTCACTTGGGTCCTTTGAGGCCTCATTCTGCCTTGAGACACAGCAGCCTCTCCCTGCATGATATACTTGATACGATTTCCTTTAGCCCCAAGAAATGCCATGAGTAACAGCCAAGTACTTACACATTTTTTGAAGCCTTAATGTCACTTTTAAGTTGGAGAGGATTTTATTAATGATAATAATGGAAAAGTAGCCATTACAGGATGACTGTACGGTTAAGAATTGAAATTCAGCAGGGCGGTGGTGGTGCACGTCTTTAATCCCAGCACTCGGGAGGCAGAGGCGGGCGGATCTCTGTGAGTTCGAGGCAGGGCTGGACTCCTCCAAAACAATACAGAGAAACCCTGTCTCGTAAAAACAAAAAAACAAAAACAACAAAAAAAAAAGAATTGAAGTTCAGTACAGTGTGCTGGCCAGCACGTGCAAGGGCTGGGAGTTACATCCCCAGAAACACACACACACACAGCCCTACTCATACAAGTGCCCTCTTACACATATGAACACATACAAACACACACATTTGAAATAGAATAATGGATTCTAAAATAATACCCCAATTTCAATTGGATCTTCAATTTTTCCCTTTGAAGGCCACATCCATTCCCTTATGATGTTTCCTTTTTTGTTGATCAATATGCCTCCGTCCTGATTAAACATCATTGCTATGACTTTCCTATGGCAAACACAGGAATGGGACCAATTTAGAACAGGGAAATAATCATGGACTTATTGATTTGGCTTATGTACCCTTAAAGAACAAAAGGATCCTCTTATCCTATTGGTGGAGGATGGCCACCCTCCTTCTGCCCCAGTGCTTCTTGGGAGCTAAGAGTACTCAGTTGATTCAGATGACCCATTTAGGATGTGCATGCTTTTCCTGCCATCGCCCCCACCTATAGGGAACACATATGAGCCCTGTTGGCTTCTATCGTATCGTGTGTGACCCTGATTCTTTGACTATGCTTATTGAATCAGGCATAGACATCTGACCCAGGAGTGTGCTCCATCAGAAGGGATGCTACAAGAGGCCACAAAGAAACACGGAGACAGAATGCATTTCAAGGGGGAAGGAAAACAAAAATCTAGTGTGATGAGCATGGATTCTGGAGTGATTAGCAGTCTTGGGCCAGATATGCTGGAATCCTAAACTAAGTCGTGAATTCTATCTTCAAGAACTATGAGACATAGAAGTATCTGAACAACAAATCAAGGAAGTGATTAAATGGGTGGATAAGGGACAAAGTCTATACTGGGAGACTGTTAAATGATTCAGGAGAGAAAATGATAGCTTGGACTAGGATATAGATGAGAGATATATAGATGTGGGCATGGACTCAAGAACTATCTAGAGCAGTGGTTCTCAACCTTCCTAATGCTTCATCCCTATAGTAGAGTTCCTCATGTTGTGTGACCCCCCATAAATTATTTTTGTTGCTACTTCTTAACTGTAATTTTACTACTGTTGTGAACCATAATGTAAATATCTGACCCCTGTGAAAGGGTCATTCAACCTCCAAAGAGGCCGTGACTGCTAATCTAGGGGCTGCTGAGAAGGCTCAGCAAACGAAAATGTGTGCTTTGTAAACCTAATTCACTGAGTTAGACTCCCCAGAACCTGCATAAAAGTGGAAGGAGAAAACCAACCCCACAGTTGTCCTCTGACCTCCACATGTGTACCACAGCACATGTGTGTCCCTGTCATCCACACACAAAATAATAAATAAAAATTTAAAATACAACAATAATACATACATACATAAAATATCAGTATACATCAACGCCCCATCATAATGGGTTTTCTCACTGAGAAGTGGTCAACAGTAAATGCTGAGCCGACAGCAACCTCTAGAGCAAGCATTTGCAATATGAAGGAACAGTAAAGAATTCACAGGGGGGAGCTGGAGAGGTGGTCTCAGGCATTCCATTATGGGACAGAAAGTACATGAAAACAGCAATGTAAATAGACTTCAGTGTCTGAACTTGGAAACAGTTGCAGCTGACAGATGTGATACCTGAAACAATAGAAGATGACCAGTCCAGATTGGATCAACATAGCATACAGAGTTAGGAGTGAGGATGTAAAAATATCTGGGCCAGAATCAAGAGGGGGAAAAATAGCCAGTCCTTACAAGTTTTCATCAATATCCTTGGATGGCAAACTAATACAGACTGCTTATCCATCTTGTATGTGTTTGTACATCTCAAGATAATGGTAAATGATTGATCAAAATAAAACCGAAGATGAAAAGACCCAGAGGAGACAGACACTTTTTTGGTAGCTGATTGGGAATGAAATAAAAGGTAAGATTGTACAATGTCTCAAGAGAATATGTGTCTCTTTCTCCACAGCTGGAATCTAGATGTGGCCACATAACTTGACCTATGTGATCAGCAGCTTGAGAAGTATTCAGTTGGGGGCTCTTCTTCTTCTTCTTCTTTTCTTCTTCTTCTTCTTCTTCTTCTTCTTCTTCTTCTTCTTCTTCTTCTTCTTCTTCTTCTTCTCCTCCTCCTCCTCCTCCTCCTCTTCCTCTCCTCTTCCTTCTTCCATCTCCTCCTCCTCCTCCTTCTCCTTCTTCTTTCTTGCTGCTTTACGACCTGGTTAACACATGCGGAGCAGCCCGCGCCAGCCTACAAGATGCTCGGCCAAGTTGCCTCCAAGCCAGCTCTGGCAAAAAGCCAGATAGGTACGTCATCTAGCCTCTCTGTCCAGGCTCATAATCTCAGTATCGCCGTTACCATGACTCATGGTTACTCATCCAACAAGGACTCAGCTCTCGCCTTTCCTTTTCTCAACCTACTAAGGGTGGGGAGGGGGAGGGGGAAGCACTGTATTAAAGGCTAAGAACTTTCAATGCTTTCCTGTAACCACGTAGACTTGGAAAAGTTTACCCATCTTGCATGAGCCTCAGTTCTCTTTGATGAGAATTATGCTAAAATCACAGGGTCTCTGAGAAAATTAAGTAAAATCTAGAGTGCTCATTCTAACTTAAACCCCCCCCCACACACACAGCAATCCTTGGAAATTCTGGCCTAGTGGCACAAACCGGTAATTCTAGCACTTAACAAGTTGACACTGACGCATGAAGATCAGAAAGTTAGAAGACAACTTGTTAAAAGACAACTTGGCCCTATACAGTGAGTTTGAGATCAGCCACTGTTACATAGCGAGACCCTTCCTAAAAAACAAAACAAAACAAACAAACAACAAAAAAAAAAACCCACTAACTCTCAAAAAATCGGTGAAGTGCATCCACTCTTGGAGAAGCAACTACTACTTCTCTGTTCTGTTTACAGTGTTCTGGAACAAGATGCTCAATTAAAATGCCAGAAAATTGCACAATGCCGCCTAATCTTTCCTTCCTAACTTTTAAACTAGCGTTGTCGAGAGGCCAAACGACCTTTTGAAAGGGCTTCTTTGAAACGATTCCAGGTCCTGTCATCTTCATTTCATCTCAACATCAAAGTTGGGACAGACTCTTCCACACCGAGGACGGGCGTTCAGTGTGATGCGCGCAGCCACTTTGCGAGCCTGTTAATTTGTCTCCTACGTATTCGTGTCTTCAAAATCAAGCATTAGTCTTTTATGTCTTAGGTTTTTTGCTGACCTCTCTGGTCTTCGCTGGAGAGCTACTGTTCGTCAGCTGACTTGGCTCGGGAAATAACCAGGAAGAGAAGCTACATGAAGGGGCTTCACCGGAAGTGCAGTCAGCGATCAGGAAGGGCCGAATGCAGCCGAAGCACAAGAATGCACAGTTACAAACTGGCTGGGGGGAAAGTCTCTTGCTCCTTGCATGGCTTGATTCAAGTTCCCATCATGCTTCTTAATCATTCCTTCCTACCTTTTTAAAAAAATTTATTTATTATGTATACATTGTTCTGTCTGCATGTCTGCCCGTTGGTCAGAAGAGGGCATCAGATCTCATTACAGATGGTTGTGAGCCACCATATGGTTGCTGGGAATTGAACTCAGGACCTTTGGAAGAGCAGCCAGTGCTCTTAATCTCTGAGCCATCTCTCCAGCCCCCTTCCAAACTTTTTGCAAAACTACCATCATCTGGAAGCCAGGAGAATTAAAAAATAAAGGGGATGGGAAGATGTGTGGTCAGAACTTATATGAAATGTGAGCTCCAGCGAATGTGGAAGTTAGAGCAATCCACAGGGTGTGGCCTTATGGGTCAATTATGATAATGGCTTCTTCTTGAAACTCTTAAGAACCAGAAAACATTCTCCTAAATCCACACCCAAACTTGATGTGTTGAGATAGATGGATAGTTGGTTGGATGTTAGATAGATAGATAAATAGATAGATAGATAGATAGATAGATAGATAGATGCAACGCTTTGTTATTTGTTTTGCATTTAAGGTGCTTTAACTGTGTCATCAGCTGAACTCAATTGTGTGGAAAATCAGCAGGCAGAAGAACCCAGAAAAATAATACTCCACAGAGCAACAGCAGTTATAAGGAGTTGAGGACTAGCTTCCTCCAACTCAAGCCCCCTGAGCCTCCAAATGTGACCACATTTGTAAACTTAATTAGTTAAGAACCTCAAGATGAGCCAGTGTTGGTGGCACACACCTTTAATCCCAGCCCTCAGGAGGTAGAGGCAGGCGGATCTCTGTGAGTTCAAGGCCAGCCTGGTCTAAAGAGCGAGTTCCAGGACGACCTCCAAAACAATACAGAGAAACCCTATCTCGGAAAACAAAAACAAAACAAGAGGGGAAAAAAAACCTTATGAATGTGCCTTTACATGGAAAGGGGACTTTGCCGGTGTCGTTGTAGCTGAAGACGTCAAGGAGGGAGATTCTGTAGGTGGGTCAGTGCCGTCACAAGAATAATTAAACACATGATTTAGAAGATTCAGAATTAGAAAAGGAGACATGATGAGGGAAGTGGAGATTGAGATGTGAAGACCTTATCCTGATGGCTTTGAAAGTAAAGGAAGGGACCAGGAGCCCAGGAATGCAGGCTGCACACAGAAACTGGGAAAGGCAAGAGTACAGATTTTCCCTATGATTTGCTAAAGAAATGTGACTCTCTGCCTTGATTTTACTCTATTGAGACCTGTTTGGGATCTCTGATGTCTACAACTGCAGGATTAATCTGTGTTGTCACTGCATTTATGGTAATCTGTCATAGCAGTCATGAGGAAATAATACACTGTCCTCTCCTCCTGGGCTGCTGGCATGTCCCCTGTGGGAAGGGACTGCTCACTGCTTCCCAGACTTCATTTGCAGGAAGAACTGAGGAGTGACTCCCAAGAACAAGAAAGGGATGGGTCTCTTGCTTGGCCCATCTAATGCACTGGACCATCTCCAGCTTGGCAGACACCTTTATGCCTTGGCACCGTTCCTAGAACTGTAAAAAATTTTAAACACCAGTTCTCATGCTCCCTGTGAGAATTTCTCTCCATCCTGTACCAACCTGTACATTACCGGTGCACACAACACATTCTCAACCTTGGTGTTTCCACTACGACTGGAGATTCTCAAATCTCCCGTTCCACATACTATCTGCCATTCAGAATCAATGCTGCATAGACTCTTGAGCATTAATTACCCACCTATATCTATCTATCTATCTATCTATCTATCTATCTATCTATCTATCTATCTATCTGTCTATCCATCCATCCATCCATCCGTCCGTCTATCTAGTCTATCTCTCACTTTTCCTTTTTTTAGGCAGCATCTCCCTATGTCGCTCCACCTGGCCTTGAACTTGGTTATCTTTTGCCTTAGTCTCCTGAGGGATTATAGGCATGCCCCACCAGGCCCAGCTTCTGTATTTTCATTTAACTGCTTTATTGAGGTATGACTGACATTTTTTAAAGGAACTTAATTACTATATACAACTTGATGAGCTTGGAGAGCACTCTACACCCATGAAACTGTCTCACAGCCTGGGCCCTAGACATACACATCACCTCCATGAGCTAGAGCTCTGTCTTATCCTATCTCCCTTAGAACACACTAAAAGCTTCCATCGTTATTTGTTATTTCTCTTATTAGGTCTCAGAATCATATCATTGAATTGAAACAATGGATTTTTAAAATAATAGCTTTTTCTAGTTATAAAAACACAGCCGGGCGGTGGTGGCGCACACCTTTAATCCCAGCACTCGGGAGGCAGAGGCAGGTGAATCTCTGTGAGTTCGAGAGTTCGAGGCAGGGCCTGGACCGACAGCCTCCAAAACAATACAGAGAAACCCTGTCTCGTAAAACCAAAAAAAAAAAAAAAAAAAACAAAAAAAAACACTAGGATAGGTCTAGTGGTACAGGCCTGTAATCCCACCTACTCAGGAGTCTGAGGCAGGGGGCTCACAAACTCAAGGCCTGTTTAAGAGTGAGTTCAGCCAGGCGGTGGTAGCACATGCCTTTATTCCCAGAATTCAGAGACAGAAGCAGGTGGATCTCTCTGAGTCCAGCCTAGTCTACAAAGGGAATTCCAGGAGAGCCAAGGCTGAAGCACAGAGAAACCTTGCCTAAAAAAAACAAAAACAAAAGAAAAGAAAAAGTGAACTCAAAGCCAGAGTGAGGACCCACCTCAAAAACAAAAAGGAAAAAGAGCAGGGTCAGCAGAAAAGTCAAGGGGTGCAGGCATGCCTGGCACCCTGAATTTGATTCCCAGAACCCATGTAAAGGTGGAAACAGAACAAACTCCAGAGTTATCCTCTGACCACAACACATGTACCATGGTATATTACGTCAACAATAATAAAAATAACAGCAATCAAAATAAAGAGAGCTTTGGGGACATAACTCAGTGGCAGAGTGTTTGCCGAACATGATCAATGTCCTTGATTCATTCCCCAGAAGCACAAGGGACAAAAGAAATCACGGGTGGCTGTATAGTCTGTTATCTGACTACGAACACTGAGTATAGACTATGTGTCCTTCATCTTAACCCACATATAAAGTGATGCATTTCATTTCTGTTTACACACATACATGCTCCAAGCAGTACCACTGTCCACAGCCATCCTGGATGGCTGGGTATACAGTGAGGGAAGCCTTCAACATGCTCTCATCTCTGTCTCTAGTTTTTGCTCGTGGTTTATGCCCACCTCGCTTAGCTCATATGCATTCCTTAGGGCTTCAGAAAAGCATATGAGACTGAAAAGACAAATTCTTAGCTTTTGAGATAGGATAGACATCCCCATTTTATTGCCTGTGTAAATTTGCATTATTATTCTATAAATCACTCAAGACAACGGTGATCAACAAGTAAAACTATCTTCAAAGTTTTGGGCTATTAAATAACAAGTCATGTCAGGCGCAATGCCTCAACTCTAGAGGAGTTTCAACAGACAGCAGTGCCAGGGGGCAGAGCCAGGGGAGTGTGTGGAGCTGGAGAGCCCAGAGCCATTTTGCGGGACAAATGTCTACAGATCATACCTCTGCTTGGCTTTGGGGAGCAGCCTCTTAACTGAATGCCTCTGTTCTGGCTTCCTATTGCCTAGGGTATTGCCTACAACAGCAAGCCCAGTCAATGGCTTCCAGGAGTTTCTGTCCATAAGGCCTCTAGCCAAAGAGGCAAATCACATAAAACAGCAGAGATGTCCATCCCACATCCCCTATGGTGCCCTTTACCCTGACTTACGTTTCTCTACAATACTTGTCCCTGATATGGCATATATTTAGTTGTTTACTTCTCTCCCTTTGTCCAAGTTAAGTGATAAACCTGGTGCCTGCATATGCTCACACTAGTAGGTGCCCTGGGAAGATTTTTAATCAATGCATTCAAATATACTTTAGACAACTTTTTTGTTGTTTTTCAAGACAGGGGTTCTCTGTGTATCTTTGAAGCTTACCCTGGCACTCACTTTGTAGACCAGGCTGGCCTCGAATTCACAGGGTGCCTCCCGAGTGCTGGGATTAAAGGTGTGCACCACCAATGCCTGGCTACAGGCAAATTTTTCTTTCAATAATTCAACTACCTTCCCAGAGGCCTAAGGAGAATGTTTTTATGAATGAAAATCAAGAAAAGAGAAAGTTCAACGATCTGTACAGAAGGAGGTATGTTCTTTTGTGTTTGGGTAAAAAGTTCTGTAAATATTTTAGGTTGATTTAGTTTATGTCATCATTTAGATCCAGCATTTCTCTGTTTAGTTTTTGTCTGAATGACCTGGAGGGCGGGGTATTGAGGTGACCCACTATTACCATGTGAGGGTCAATATGCGATTTAAGCTATAGTAGTATTTCTTTTATAACTTGGGTGCCCTTGTGTTTGGGGCATAAATGTTTAGAATTGCAATATTCTCTTGGTGAACTTTTCCTTTGGTGAGAATATAGTGTCCTTTTCTATCTCTTTAGATTAGTTTTGGTTTGAAGTCTATTTTGTCAGATATTTAAATGACTAAACCGGGGCCTGGGCTGCAGCTCAGTGGTAGAGCTCTTGCCTAGCATACATGAGGCCCTGGGTTCAACATCTAGCATAGCAAACAAATAAAACCGGCTTGATTTGTGGTCTGTTTGCTTAGAGTATCTTTTCTAAACCATTTATCCTGAGGTGACCTCTGCCCTTGACATTGAGGTGTGCTTCTTGAATGCAGCAGGAGGATGGATCGTGTTTTCAAATCTGATCTGTTAGTCTTTGTTCTTTTATTGAGGAGTTGAGGGTTATCAATGAGCAGTGGCTGTTGATTCCCCATTATTTGGTTATGTCATTGTGGGTTTTTTTCTCCTCTCTCCTCTTTTGATTTGCTGGTCTGAGATTATTTATTCCTTCTGTTTTTGTGGGTGTAAAGTTAACCTCTTCAGGTTGAAGTACTCTTTCTAGCACCTTCTGTAGAGCTGAATTTGCAGACAGTGCTTAAATTTGGTTTTGTTTTGTTTTGTTTTTTTGTTTTTTGTTTTTTGTTTTTTATGAGACAGGGTTTCTCTGTATTGTTTTGGAGGCTGTCGGTCCAGCCTGGCCTCGAACTCACAGAGATCCGCCTGCCTCTTCCTCCCGAGTGCTGGGATTAAAGGCATGCACCACCACCGCCCTGTTTAAATTTGTTTTAATGTGTAATATCTTTCTTTCTCCATGTACTGTGATTGCAAATGTTTCTAGGTACAGTAGTCTAAGCCAGCATCTGTGGTCTCCTGCAGTTTGTAGAACATCTGTCCAGGCCCCTGACATTTAGAATTGCCGCACAGAAGTCATGTGTTCCTCTTTGCCTTTGTATGGTATTTTTCTCCTTGAAGTTCCTAATATTCTTGCTTTGTTCTGTACATTTAGTGCTTTGATCATTACATGTTGTGGGGAGTTTTGTTGTTGTGTTGTTGTTGTTCAGTCTATTTGGTGTTCTCCATGCTTCTTTTCCTTGTTAGGTGCCTCCTTCCTTTTTTTTTTTTTTTTTTTTTTTTTTTGGTTTTTCGAGACAGGATTTGTCTGTGGCTTTGGAGGCTGTCCTGGAACTCGCTCTGTAGACCAGGCTGGCCTCGAACTCACAGAGATCCGCCTGCCTCTGCCTCCCAAGTGCTGGGATTAAAGGTGTGCGCCACCAACGCCCGGCAGGTGCCTCCTTCTTTAGGTTAGGAAAATTATTTTCTATGACTCTGATACCCTCTTCTCAGCACCTCATGGAATTTTCTCCAAAATTGGCCACATACTGGAACACAAAGCAAGTGTCAGCAAATACAAGAAAACTGAAACAACACTGTATCTTACATATATATTAAAGCTGGACATCAACAGCAGAAACAACAGGAACCTTAGAAACTCATGAAAATTAAACAATGAACTAGTGAATGAAAAATAGGTCAAGAAAGAAATAAAATTGAGTGGTGATGGTACAAGACTTTAATCCCAACATTCAGGAGGCAGAAGCAGGCAAAACTCTTGAGTTAGAGGTCAGCCTGATCTACAGAGCAAGTTCCAGGACAGCCAGAGTTACACAAAGAAACCTTGTCTCAAAAAACAAAAAAAGAAAACAAGAAACTTAAAACTTTTTTATATTTGCATGAAAGAAAACCAAATACCCAAACTTAACGAAGACAATGAAGGTAATTCTAACAGGCAAGTTCATATTACACTAAGTGCCCACATAAAAAATTGTAGACATCTCGTATTAGTAACTTAATGGTACACCTGAAGTCTATAGAACAAAAAGACAAAATAATGCCCAAAAAGAGTGATGGCAAGAAACAATCAAACTCAGGGCTGAAATCAATAGAATAGAAACAACAACAAAATACAAAGAATCAATGAAACAAGAGTTGCTTCTTTGAGAAAATCAGTAAGATTGACACCCTTATCCAAATTACCTAAAAAGCAGAGAGAAAATTTCCGAATTAACAAAATAGGAATGAAAAGAGGGGCATGTCAATAGACACTGAGGAAATCCAGAGAATCATAAAAACATATTTTAAAAATCTATACTATACTTATTAGAAAATATAAACAAAATGGATACTTTTCTTGATATATACCACATACCAAAATAAATCAGATCAGATAAGCAATTTAAACAGAGCTATAATTCCTAGTGAAATAGAAGCAGTAAGTCTCCCAACCAAACCAAACCAAAACAAACAAAAAAACAAAACAAAACAGGAACCAGGTGGTTTTAATGCAAAAATTTACCAGACTTTCAAAGAAGAATTAATGCAAATACTCCTCAAGTTATTCCACAAAGTAGAAGCAGAAGGAACTTTGCTCATTTGTTTTATGAGGCCTTAGTTACCCTGATACTCAAACCACATAATTACTCAACAAAGAAAGAGAATTGTAGATCAATGTCTCCAATGAATCTAGACAAAAAAAATTCCCAATAAAATACTTGCAAACTGAATCCAAAATCACATCAAAAAGATCATTCACCCAAAGATGCAGGGATGGTTCAACATATGTAAATTGATAAATGTAATCATCCTATAAGTAAACTGAAAGACAAAAGCTACATGATCATCTCATTAGATGTTGAAAAGGGCTTGGCAAAATCCAAAACCCCGAGTTTGTGATTTTAGGGACTTTGGTCTTGTATCTACATCTACACTTGTTTCTTGTGCTTTTCCTTTGACTCTTTTTCTGTTTGTTGTTTGTTTTGTGTTATTCAGGATTGTTTGCTTTTGTCTTATTTTACATGCCTGTTTTCTAATGAGAAAGAGCAAAAAAGAATATGGATTTGGATGGGTCGGGAGGTGGGAAAGAGCTGGAAGAGGTTGGTGGAGGGGAAACATAATCAATATATATCCTATGAAAAATATTTTCAATAAAATAAAATAGAGCCTGGGGGTGGGGAAATCAAGAAAAGAAGTGTTGGGCAGTGGTGGCGCACACCTTTAATCCCAACACTCAGGAGGCAGAGGCAGGAGGATCTCTGTGAGTTCGAGGCCAGCCTGGTCTACAAGAGCGAGTTCCAGGACAAGAGATATGTAGGGAGATCCTGGAGAGAGAGAGACAGAGACAGAGACAGAGACAGAGAAAGAAAGGTAAGGAAACAAGTCCCCCATTTGGCTCAAACTAAGGAGAACTTTTAGAGACAGAGCAGAGAACACGCCTCCAAGATGGCAGAATGATGAAGCCAGAGGGTAGACAGCCCCAGAAAGGAACCCCTAAGAATACTAGAAAGGCTGAGGGAGATTCCAGACTCTCTACAGCTGTAGGACAGAGCCCTCCTATTGTTGCCTGGTTCTTAAGAGGCAAGGAAGCCCATGTGATGCAGGACTCACCTAACCCCGTCTCCTGCTTCAGTCTCTGGGCTGTGCCATCCTGAAACCCTGCCTCTCCTCCAGGCCCCCCTGCTCTCACGGCTAACCCTCGTGGATGGCACTGCTGGACTGACACCCTCAGGATTCAGCCATGTAAATCTGCAGTCCTATGGTGGGAGACGCTTTGAACATATATGTCTATACATACATACTTATTTTATACATGGATATTTCATTGCCCCTAACTTCTTTTCCAATCAGACTGACAACTTAAAAACTGTCCTCAGCTCCTCTCTCCTGGCTTTACTTACCCACAAATACTAGTTTAGCTGGCATCTGACATACCTATGAGGAAAAGAAATGCTACCACATCCAAAGGGTGTAAAGGTTCCCAGGACAACAGGATCCGGACAGTCGCTGAATATGTTGGTGTACAGCCCACCCCAAGGAAGGTCAGAGTAACTCTGGCAGACAGCTAAGCGGCCGGAAGGATAGGTGAAATACAGGTTAAGGAACTGACATTGATCGAACAACAAGAATGTTAACAGTTCTTCAATACAAAGATGTTAATTCTTTTTCACATACGTTCTATTTTTATCTTATTTATTAATATTCTGAGACAAGGTTTTTTTCCTTTTTTTTTTTTTTTGGTTTTTTCAAGACAGGGTTTTTCTGTGTAGCTTTGGAGCCTGTCCTGGAACTAGTTCTTGTAGACCAGGTTGGTCTCAAACTCACAGAGATCCGCCTGCCTCTGCCTCCCAACTGTCGGGACTAAAGGCGTGCACCATCACTGCCCGGTGAGACAAGATTTTTTGTTGTTCTTTTGTTTGGGGCTTCGGGGAGTTGTTTTCCAGACAGGGTTTCTCTGTGTAGTAGCCCTGGCTGTCCTGGAAGTCTGAACTCTGAGCTTTGTAGACCAGGCTGGCACAAACTCACAGAGACCTGACCGCCTCTGCCTCCGGAGTGCTGAGATTAAAGGAAGGCGCGTGCCAACAAACAAGCTTTTGGCTTCCAGATACAGGTTCTCCATTCTCCCAATGGGGTC
This sequence comes from Mesocricetus auratus, assembly GCF_017639785.1. Taxonomy (NCBI): domain Eukaryota; kingdom Metazoa; phylum Chordata; class Mammalia; order Rodentia; family Cricetidae; genus Mesocricetus; species Mesocricetus auratus. Next base: position 73,908,808 of record NW_024429195.1, read on the forward strand.
ACATTCCTACACTCTTACTTAGCTCACATTCTTAACCAACCTGTGAGTTATAACAGGGGGTCTGATCAGAGTGGTCCTGGGTAATGGCGGTGTCTCTGAACCCCAAAGTGGCTAGGTACAACCTAGTGCTCCTGTTCCAGCAAGGAGCCCTGAGGGAAGGTCTCTCCATGGGCATCCTCAGACAGATCCAGGCCGAGTGGGGCTGAGGACTAACAACAGATCTGTCAATCATTTTTACAAAACTGGTCTGTAACTCACCTCTACAAGATGGGCTATGATGGAATCTTGAAGGCTTTTTTTTTTAAGGTTTATAGGAATTGATTCCCAAAATCCCTCTTTTCTTGAGGCCAAGTTCTCTAGCTGCTAAATCCCGCATGGTCCCCATTCCTCAGTCAGAAAATGAAGCAAAGGGAATTAATTTTCTCGGAACCACATGACCCCTTGGGTGCTTAACAAAAATATCAGAGGTTCTCTAAACAAGAAGGAAGGTTTGGAAATTGGGGGCTTGCTTCCACTGTGTTTGGGGGCTCCTTTTCCTGACCGAGTGTGACAGGATGTGAATGCTTGGGGGTAAGGAATTAAGGAAACACAGGCCTCTCTTCCCCCAGTGTTTCCTGTACTGACTTTTCTGCTGGGTGGAAACGCCCAGCTGTCAGCACCCACCGTCAAGTCCTCCTTCACCCTTCCCTGGGGGAGTCTCGAGAGGATATTAAGTCAGAGACGAGCCATCTACCAGGGCATAATGGAACTTCTTCATCTCTGGGTTGGCCTCTCCCATGCCTGGCATCTGAGGCTTCCCCACTAGCAGCTCCATCCAGAAAGCCTGGGGTTCTTGGGGGGACTCTGCCATCTCCTCCTCTTCTCCCGGGTCATTGTAGTGATGCATGATCAGCTGTTTGTTGAATCCATCTCTTTTTTGTTTAGCTTCTTCCAATTTTCTGTGCAAAAGAAAGGAATTCGAGACATGGCTGTTTTCTTGGTCTTGTACGACTAATGACTCAGAGACCTCTGTTGCTTCTTCTTGAGCATCTAACATAATCAGTTGCCTTTGAATCAGAACTGGATTTTGAAGCAGATTCAACCCAGCCCTAAGCCAAGCCTTCACTGAGTGCTTTCTATTTTTAAACAGTTACTAAGAATCTCCTGTGGGTGAGCCTAGTGCCAGAGGCTGTAAGAAAAGGAACAACAACCGAACAGAAGGAGCTACAACTCAAGAATTAAGCGTGAGAACTAATTCTTCTAGGTAACTCCGAACACTTGAAGCAAAATACTAACACCCTCTAAGCCTTATATTCTTGATCTGTAAAATAGGGCTAAAATGATCTCACAGAGGGGCTGGAGAGATGGCTCAGCGGTTAAGAGCACTGGATGCTCTTCCAGAGGACCCAGGTTCAATACCCAGCACCCACATGACAGCTCACAACTGTCTGTAATTCCATTTCCAGGGGCTCCAATACCTTCACACAGACAGACATGCAGGTTAAACACCAATGCGCATGAACTAAAAATAAATAGAAAAAATTGCACGGAAATGTACAGATTCTCTGTTTAATGAACACACTCACTCACTCACTCACACACACACACACACACTGAGCCCAGTGTTTAGCTTGTACTAACACTGCTTGTATTCATTACAGTCCTGTAGGCAATACAAATGTGTTATTGATCACGTGACGTTAAAGGAAGAGGGAGGTGAATAGAAAACCAGCTAGTTTCTAGCTTTCCAGCTAAGACAGGAAGGCAGGCTCTTAGAACATTCAGTCATGCACAAGTATAAGCTAGTCAAATTCTAACCGGCAAAACCAGCATTCCTGTAAAAAAGGTACTTACTATCACCATTCTAAAGACAGTGCCCACATTACACAGCTACATGCAAAGCCAGAGTTCAAGGACACACATCCAAAATCCACCAAATCCGCCAATGAAGACAAGCCTTCTTCGCATCCACCCAGCTTTTTTAATTGTGCTAAAAGGAAGCGAGCTCTCACATGTAAATCCCTTTCATTACTGGGAAAAGAATTCTCCCTCCTTACCAAAGGGGCCAAAACTAACATACAAAAGCTCCTATGCAAAAATCTACAAGGTGGGAACTTTCATATCTACAGCCCTGCTAGTCAGAGGCCCTCGGTTAGCTTTCCAAAGCACTGCTTTCTCCTGTAACGCCCTTGACAGGTGCATAGACAGTGTGAGCGAGGATGACCTTTCTGTCACGTTTCTCACGGCATTGACAGTGATCTCTGGTTTGAGGGACAGAGCTTCTACCAGCAGGTGAAACTTACCTCTAAGTTCCCATAAAATCAGCCTAGGAATCTGCTAACAAGCCAAAGCCAGCAAAAGGTGGTGGAAGGTCACTGAATGCTAGAACAGAAGTGTGCATTGAGAATGTGTGCCCACCTTACAGATGAGAGAAGCAAGGCACAGCAAAGAGAACTGCTGAACAATGTTCATGGGGCTGGGGAGCCGGCCCCATCGGTAAGGGACTGGAGAGCCCCATTGGTAAAGGGTGGGGAGCCGGCCCCATCGGTAAGGGACTGGAGAGCCCCATTGGTAAAGGGTGGGGAGCCGGCCCCATCGGTAAGCTGCTTGTCTTGCAAGCACAAGGACCTGACTCGGCTCTCCAGCGCCTGTTTTTAAAAAGCCAGGTGCAGCAGTGCACACTCGTAACCGTAGCACTGTGGAGGCAGATGCTTGAGGCTGGCTGGCCAGCTAGCAAAGCTTATTTGACAAGCTCTAGGCAAGAGAAAAATACTGTCACAAAAAAAAAAAAATGAGGTGGACAGTTCCTGAGGTTGTTGTCTTACGGCCATATGCACAAACGCCCTCCACACTTATAAAGACCTACACATAATAGTTTTGTGTGGTTTATATCTACACAAGTATGTGAATGTCTACACACATGCGTGTGCAGATGTGAGAGGCCAGAGGCTGCCATAATGTGTCTTCTTCAATCGTTCTCCTGCTCACGTATCATTACCATTGACAAGGAAGACATAAAGCTGTGATCTTACTACCTTACACCACATACATAAACATTTCAGTTAAATGGGGCGGGAGGAAGACGGCTGAGATGATGGTCAAGTCAGTGAAGTGCTTGCTGTGCAGGGATGAAGACACTTGTTCAGCCCCTGGCACCCACCCAAAAGCTGGGCATGTTGGAGCACGCCTGTAGCTCTGACACTGGGGAGGCAGGGACAGAAGAAGCCCTGGGGCTTGCTGGCCACCCAGTCTAGAGGAACTGGTAAGCAGCAGGTTCAGTAAGAGACCTTGCCTCCAAAAGAAGGTAGAGGGCCCAGCCCTTTAATTCCAGCACTCTGGAGGCAGAAACAGGCAGATATCCATGAGTTCAAAGACAGTCTTGTCTACAAAGAGAGCTCTAGGTTGGTCAAGGCCACACAGTGAGACCCTTTCTCAAAAATAATAAGGGGATGGACGGATGACTCAGAGGTTAAGAGCACTGGCTGCTCTTCTGAGGTCCTGAGTTCAATTCCCAGCAACTCCATGGTGGCTCACAACCATCTGTAATGAGATCTGGTGCCCTCTTCTGGAAGGTAGGCATACATGCAGTCAGGACACTGCATTAATAAATAAATAAATCTTTAGATGACAATAATAATAATAAACCAAGGTGGAGAACAGCTTAGAAGGGCAGTCAGAATTGACCTCTGACCTTCTCATCACCAGCACACAAACTCACACACATGCACATATGAGAATGTCCATTTATTATAATAAAGACTTATCTTGGTAGAAAGATTATGTTTTTAATTTCTGTCTTATACTTTCAATTTAAAACAAAACTAAACTAAGCGCTGAGCATGCGTTCATTTGCAATCTACCCGCAGTGTCACTCATAACAGCAACCAGGCAAGCAACAGACACAAAAACAGTAGGAGCTCCGGGTTTTCCGTTCAGCTCTGCCTGTCTGTAGCATAAGGCTGTGAGCAGCTTGCCACACATGGTAGGGTGTGCTAACTTCCTCGTCATTAAGAGAGAAGATTATAAATCTCTCATGGGGCTTCAGGGAGTAGCATGGGTGGCATGTGCCAAGCTTCAGGCCCGCAATCTAGCACAAAGTAACTGTGTATCGTGCTTACCATTATCTCAGCCTCCTAAAGTTTAGGTCTGTCCTCTATTGATTGTTAATGTCCTGAAATGTTCAGGTTCCTGTGGTAGATGACAAGTTCCTTTAAAGTTGTTTTTACATTTTAAAAACAAAACTATAAAATAATATCCTAGCTGCCTTTTTATTTCCTTGGCATTCTCTTTTCCTCCTTCTATCTTCTCCACATTTTGGAACATGATCCCGTTAGTCACCTGAAAGAGCTCATCATGAATTTTCCACACTTGACCAGGAAGTAAAGAGAAGTAGAAAGCAGAGGGGAGAGGAGGAGAGGAGGGAAGAGGGGAGGAGAGGGGAGGAGGGAAGAGGGGAGGAGAGGGGAGGAGAGGAAAGGAGACCAGAGGGGAGGGGAAGGGGGGAAGGAGATCAGAGGGGAGGGAAGGGGTGAGGCGGAGAGGGGATAGGAAAGGCAGTAGAAGGGAGAGTGTTTAATGCATCTTTTTCACATTATAGACATAATGGCAGTGAGATGCGGTGACCAGGTGACCTGTGCCAGCGCCGCAGGCTCTGCCCCTATTCCCGCTGACCATGTCATATCACTCATACAAGGACCTTAGGTAAGGGTTGAAGGAGGTTCCCTACATTTGAACTATGGTGATCTGCAGTCTCTTCACGGCTGTACTGAGGTCTGCCTTCAATTTCTGAATTTCCCATTTTGAGCAAGGAATCCAACCTTGAAAAAGACAACACACATATCAAACACAAAGGAGGGAGTTCAAAACATACACCCCACCAGGACTGGCTAGGTAACCCATGCCACAAGTCTACCAGAGCCTATCTGGAAAAGAAGACACACCCAACTTGTGTTAAATTATGTGTAATTGTCCCCTTAAAATGAATGATCTCTTCTCAAGGGGATGCATACTGAAGTGGGGTGAAATCTTTAACACAAAGTGGCTCGATCCCTACAGTGTCATCTGAGTCTTCCCCCAAATCTCTATACCCCAGACAGAACCACTATAGACCAGAGTCTTCATCGTCTGTGCCCAACACGGGACAGAGTTCTATCTGCCGAAGGATCTTTGGATCAGTTGTCATCAGGTGGATTTTAGGTCTAACGAACTTGGGGGATAAACTCAACACATGTGAAATGAGGGACTTGAGTGAGATGGTGTCTAGCTCCTCTCGGTTCTTGTAAGAGTTCTGTCCCTGTGGTGAAAAACTAGAAAGGCCCATGGGCAGTTTGAGGGCGGTGGGTGTCAGAAGGGAATCTGCCGTTTCCTCATTTCATCCCCCCCCCAGCCTACTCCACTCTGTCAGCCATTGAACTGCATATGGAAGAAAACTGGGAAAGATAAGTGAATGACAGGGAGAAAGGGGACATGGCTCCTCCCGCGTGAGCACCATTATCACCAAATGGTTGCCCGGTGCAAGGTGAAGATACGCATGTCTCCAGAATGACATTAGTGCTCCATCTCCAGGCCCTCGCCTGCACTGTCTGCTCCTTATTTCACCAGTAGCTCTATCTGATGCTGGCAGGGGCTGTGTGACTCCTTGGTTTTCTCCACCCCCTTGTCCCATTGTAGCCTAGGTCGGGAGCAAACATGGCCCTGTCTCACGGGACTATGGAACTTCCTCCCTTCCACTGAATGTGGCTCAAGGCACAGTGGCAGCTGAGGATTCCTCACCATCTCTGAGCCAATAAGCCAGGTTGATTGAGCAATTGTATTACCCTGCTTCCCGACTACCGTGATTGGGTAGCCTGACTCAGAGCTCATCAGGCAGTACATGGGATTGACATGTGACACTGAGAGAAAAGAACCCTCCTTCCCAAGCAAGGAACATGTAACTTTAAGGGTGGCAGGGACCATGTTCCTCATCATTTGGTGGGAGCTTGACTATGGACTCACAGAGCCAAATTCAGTGCTGAGTCCTGCACCTGCCCTGGTCTCTGCTCCTACAGTTCTTCCTTTGCTTCTTGTAAATGACTCCGGACACGAACAAAGAATTATTGCTTAAGCTACTGTGAGTTGAACTGCCTTTTATGAGCAAGAGTCCAACCCCAACCACAATCACCTTCAGGCTTATCGTCACAGGATCATAAGAACTAGCCTTGTCTTAGGGAGGGAGATTGGATGGGCTGCATGCTGGTTTCCGTGGGACTGGATAATGTCCTTGCTGCTTCTATTCCTCAAACCTGGAAGTAAGTTCGGGGACCAAGGCCTGGCTCCTTCTCACAGATGACATAGTGAGCTGGCCATTGACTTGTCATTTGGTTGCACATGAAACACTTGAGACACTTCCTGTCACTGGGGCACTTTATTGAATTCCTGGATATTTACATGTTGGAGTTCTGGGGTTCTTACGTTTTTTTCCTACATGAGGTTGGTCCTAGGTACTGCGCTGGTGTGCACCTATTTCCTCAATACCTGGCCCACCCCCAAGAGCAGTGTCAGTCCTAAATTCTTATCCCTGAATGCACACTGTGCAGACCGATCGGAAGCACAGAGTCACAGCTGGTAGTCAACACTTCCTCGAGTCAAGAATCCCTCAACACTTCTAAGGTTGTTAGACTAAGGGTCATGGAAAGCAAGCCCATGAGGTCTGGAGAAATCATTTTACTGCCTGTGCATTCCCTGGCTGCACAGTCACTGACTATGTCATGCCCGAGCACCAAGGGTCTCCTTTCCTGATGTTCCATATATCATCCACTTTGTAAGCTTACCTGAGAGTTCATAGCAACCATAATCTTCCTTGGGGCATCCCCTTGGTAACATAAAGTTTAGGAACAAAAGTTTGCCTTTGGACGCACAAACTTTTGTTCCTGATTCAGAGTAATTTCATACTACGACCCAAGGGTCCTAGGCTTCTCTTCTAGGAATGTGAACATTATTGCCACCAAACCGGCTTCTCAGAATCATGAGGGGGAAAGTAGCTAGGGAGGCAATAAAAGGACAGCTCAGAAAAGGGTCTTGAACTTGAGAAACAGAAGTGGCCTCACTCTGGTTGCACATCAGAGTTGACCCTGATGAGTAAGGAGTCTTACCATTTTCAAAGCAGATCTTGGATGTTAGTGAAAAGTGAATGATTCTGGGTACACCGTCTTGAGACCCATGGTTACGACCGACTAAAGCTACAAGTGGGGGAAATGGAGAGATATTAGGAGGAGGTGAGGAGAAGGAGAAGAAAAAGAACCCTGCCCTAGAACATCATCAATAGAAAACCAAATGATCACTAAATAACATTCCTACCCAGGCACTAACAAAGATTTCAATAAACACCAATAATAGCCTGGTGTGGTAAGACGAGCCTTATCCCCAGCCCTTGGGAATCTGAAGCAAGCAGATTTCTGTGAGTTCAAGGCCAGCCTGGTCTTCATAGTGAAGCCTTGTCTCAAAAATCCAATAAAGTAGCCGGGCGTTGCTGGCGCACGCCTTTAATCCCAGCACTTGGGAGGCAGAGGCAGGTGGATCTCTGTGAGTTCGAGGCCAGCCTGGTCTACAGAGTGAGTTCCAGGACAGCCTCCAAAGCCACAGAGAAACCAAAAAAAAGTCTCGAAAAACCAAAAAAAAAAAATCCAATAAAGTAAACTCCAATAGTAAACCATAAAATGTTTTCAACCATTTGCAACTTAAACAAATCAGTTTTTGAAACTGGAAATGCCTCTGCATTATTTCCTGATTCCTCAAGAAACCATGATTGGCTAGGGTCTTTACGGCTCTAAAGACTGCTATTACCTGTCGTGAAAATGAAACATCTAACCCATGTGAAATGCTTGGCACACCCTTACCCTCCTGACACTTAGGACTACCAAATTCCCTGTTGTCAAGGCAAAGTTGACTGCTGGGGCAGAGCTGGTGGGTATCTTGATGGTGGAGGGATTCTGGGAAGTTCCTGTGTGGTCAGGGTCTTCCGAGAATCAAATGCTAATACAGAACGAGATATATATTAGAAATTTATTAGGCAAAATGCTTGAAAAAACAAGAAGGGGGAATGTGGAGGAGGCTGGAAGATACCTCTCAGTCAATAGCATGAAGGTGACTCCCAGAGAAAAGAGGGAGGACAGAAAGTTGGTTGGAGCATCTATCTGATAGTGCAGCAGCAGCCCAAGAGCGAGCTGCACTGCGAGTCTTAGAGAGAGCTGGTCACAAGTGGCCATGTCCCCAGGAAGGAGCAATGAGGAATGTCTGGGCCTTCGGGGTCATCAAACAATTACGTTTCCTGCAGCAGAAGAATGGAAAGGGACATCTTCACAGCAACTCCCTTCTTTAAGGCAGTTCTTAACTGTCCTTGAGTTTCCTACAGTATGCCTTTCAGAGGAAAATGAATGTTAAATGAACAACAGATGTAAACGCTAACAAAAAAGGGGAGTAGATCTATTAATGGAAAAATATTGCCTATGAATTAAAAAAAAAAGAGCCAGGTTTGGTGGAGCACACCTTTAATCCCAACACTCGGGAGGCAGAGTCAGGCAGGTCTCTGTGAGTTGGAGGCCAGCCTGCTCTACATAGAGGGCTACACAGAGAACGGTAGTGGTATCAACTCAGGACCCCCAAGACCAAGTTCTCAGCACAAAGCAGATTTATTTGCCCCAGAGGGACAAAGGGCATAGGGGAATACGAGACAAAGACAGGAAATAGAGGGAGAAGGAGAAGGGGAAGGGAACAAAGGAGAGGGGAAGAGGATATTTGTCCTGGGGTGGGGGGATGATGACATCTGAATAGAGAGGAGACAAACATGGTGGTCCATACACAATGTCAGTTTATAAAGGTAAAGGGAAAACCTTTTAGGTTGTTAGGATAAAATGTTTAATGTTAACTGGGCATGTTAATCAGGTGAACCAAAGGGGGCTCTTGATTGCTAGTCTTCAATACTTTGATAGCTGGACCGTGATAGCCTCAGGAGGAGGAAGTGAATGAATAAGGGAATGGCCCCTGTTGGCTAGCTTTAGGAACATAATCTAATGGCTTTTATGAAGGCAGAGGGAATGAGGAGAAAGGCAAGGGCTGACAGCCACGCTCACCATGCTCAAGCTGGCCAGAGTCCCTTCAAACCCTGCCTCAGTAAATCAAACCAAAAATGAAAACCCCCAAACAAAAACGAAAAGGCAACCAACCAAACAACAAAAAACAGAACACAAACAAAAAAAAAAGTACCTGTTAAGTTCACTGGGCTTTGTGACACACACCTTTAGTTCCACACTCTGAGAAATAAAGGCAGGCAGATCTCTTGTGAGTCTGAAGCCTGAAGGACAGGAAGTTCCCAGGCCAGCTAGTACTACATAGTGAGATCCTGTCTCAAACAACACACACACACACACACACACACACACACTGACTGCCTCCTAGAACACCACTGTACAGAACTTTCTATTAGTGAAACTCACAGTTGGAAAGGCAGCCACTAGCCAACATGATGCCATTCCTGAGTACTTGAAATGTGACTCTTGAGACTGAAAAACTGAGATTTTGACATTACCTAATTTTTATGAATTCAAATTTAGATAGTCACACATGGCTAATATTTACTATGCTGGACAGTATGGTCCTAGAAATTGGGGATGGGAGAATGGGATTCCTTGCAAATTAAAAGGAAAAGCAATTTTTTGAGATAGGATCTCACAGTTGTATCTCAGGTTGGACTTGAACTCACAACAGTCATCCTGCCTCAGCCTCAGGATTGCTGAGATTACAGGTGCACACGCTGCCTGACTCCTCTGTAACTTCGATGGTAACATATTGTTCCTAAATTTTGTCTCACAAATGAATGTCTGATTCCTAATTCAAAACTACATAGATTGTATAAATGAATGTCTGATTCTTAATTCAAGACTGTATAGCTTGCCCGTAAGAGGATCCCAAGGGAGAAGCCTACCAGGTGCTTTAACACTGTGCTTCTTGTTTCTTTCTCCTGGAAATCATCAGTCACTAAAATGATTATCACAAACTAGATGGCACTAATACAATGCTTTGTCAATATCTCATCTATATACTGTCTTGTTCATAAACACAGCCAGTAACTTCAACTTACACGTTTTTCCTGAAGGTTTGTTCCGTACCGCCCTGGAAACTTTTCTAGCTTTAACCAGTTGGTTCTCCTCTGGAGGGTGTTCCTTTGCATCTGGGCTGATTTTGCATTCCTTCATGTCGATAACGGTCATGGTTCTGGGATCCCCTTCCAAGTTTCTGTCTGGTCCCAACATTTTCTTTGGGGATACATTTTTATCAGAGTCTTCAGTCAGATCTTGCCAGCTGTAAGCCATGAGATTGATGAGTCCCACTGGGAAATCCATGCCATCGTGAGCATACCTCTTCAATGTCTTCTCAAGTTCACAGAGTATTTCAGAAGCGATGAGTTTGTACTCTTCAAAGAGGGTGTTATGCAAGTACGATTTGGAGAATTTAGAGTCTGGAGGGCACTTGGAAGTACGAGGAGGTTCTGAGTTGATGAGTGTGTAGGACTTGTCTTCTCCCGCATGTAAAGTTATCATGTTCTCTTGGGTACTCTCTGGTTCTGTTGATTGTTCAGTTTTGTGACTGTAAAGAACGTGTACAAGTATTAAAGAGCTCCTACATGTCTTAACCTGTTCGTCTGAAGTCTAGACATCATCTTAGAATGTACACCACCTAGGCTGGAGAGATGACTCAGAGGTTAAGAGCAATGGCTGCTGACTTTTCTTCCAGAGAGAGGTCCTGAGTTCAATTCCTAGCACCTGTATGGTAGCTCACAACCATCTATAATGAGATCTAGTGCTCTCTTCTGGCCTGCAGGCAAACATGCAGACAGAACACTAGATATAATAATTTAAAAAAACCTTTAAAGAAAAAAAAGATCAAGAGACTATGAGCAAGAGCCAGAATAAATAATAATTAATAAAAATGAAACTACAGGGAGATGTGGGCCCTAAAACAATTATTTGATCAAAGACATTTTAAAAATGAGTATTTTTGTAAAGAACTAGAAACTGCACTCACGGACGTATTTGAAAATGAACCAAACAGAAACCATAACGATGAAAAATAAAATAACTGATCATTAATATCTAAAATTAATAACTTTATGGGTAGACTTGACAGCTATTCCATATACTTAAAGAGAAAATTAATTAAGTAAAAGATATATTAGAAGACAATTCCCACAATGAAAAGTAGAAAGCAAATTTGACCAAAAATGAGATTATAACATATCTATTACTGCCATCAAAATTTAGTTAATGTAAAAATATACCAGGGTTACACTGGGCAGTGGTGGCACACACCTTTAATCCCAGCACTCGGGAGGCAGAGGCAGGTAGATCTCTGTGAGTTCAAGGCCAGCCTGGTCTACCAAGCGAGTTCCAGGACAGCCTCCAAAGCTACAGAGAAACTCTGTCTAGAAAAACATACAGGGTTAGATGGAAGAAGATCTGTTTAGTGAATTAAAATTCCTTTCTTCCTTGCCTTAGTCCATAAATATAGATATGCACATATATGCCTCCAAATATCCACACGATGCATTTATATGTAAGTACAAGAATATAATAAAAAACTTATGAGATATACTGAATTTAATTACAAATTTAATTATACTTAATTTATTTAAAATATGTGTGTGCCTTTTTCCTTTCTTTTACAAAAATATTAATTTTAAATTTTTTCAAAGGACAAACAATGGAAAATTAAACAGCTAAGGTCAAGTCTGTAGACTGAACCAACAGAAGAATGCTTCCCATTCCTGGAAGCAACTTGACTCACATCCCATCATAACTGTCCACAGAGCCACTCTGTCTGTTTGCACATACACTTTCTGGACTGTCAGCCCAGTTTCTCCTCCTTTGGATGCCCTCCTGTCCCAGAGAATTTCCTCCTGTGATATTGCCCCATCGCTGATCTCTGCTGTGTGTTCAGTATTCACAACGTATGGCTGCCTTCATCTGCTTTTCTTTTTCATTCTATTACAGACTCGATTTATTTGGTGGATCCTTCTTAACAAAGCACTTAAAATCATGTCTTTAATTCCAGCACTCGGGAGGTGGAGGCAAGCAGATGTACATGAGTTCAAGGCCAGCCTGGTCTATGAAGCAGGTTCCAGGACAGTCAGCGCTGTCTCAAAACAACAACAACAATAAATACTAATACTAAATAAACCTTTGCTTTGTAAAGCTAGTGGTTCTGGACTGATCAATGCAGACCAGTTGGAAGGGTTGAGGGTGTGACCTTTAGAATAAACACTCACCTGAGATGTTCAAGGTTCTGGACAAGCTCTTCAACACTGGAAGAACACAGGTAAGAGTGATTTTGTTTCTGTTTTACAAATAAAGAAATTACAGGTCTGACGGGTTGAAAGGTTACATGTCTAGTTCCCTTATCTCACTCATCTTTCTGAGCCTGCCACATTCCATGGTTGTCTATCACAACTCTTTATTAAGCCTATTCTTTATCCCAAGTACAATTTGAGTGACTGGGGATAGAAAAGCAATCAAACACACAAAAACAAAAACAAAACAAAACAAAAAGCCATCCTTAAAGACCTTATACTCTCTTGAGAGGAAAGAAGATAACCAGCCATGGTGTGTGGTGGTGCATGTCTCTAATCCTAGAACTTGGAGGGCAGAGGCAGGCAGATCTCAGTGGATTTGAGGCTAGCCTGGTTTAAAGAATGTCATTTACAGCGCCAGAACGCAACAGAAAAATTAAGGTAGGAAGTGAGATACCGAGTGCTAAGGTAGGAAGAGAATAGCAGTCTAAATAGTAAAGTTGGTATTTAAGTAGAGTCTAAGGGGACAGGGAGGGAGTAAGCCATGCAGAAAGCAGAGGTGATGTCTAGGGCAGACACCCTAAGGCAGGAATTGAATAAATCACGAAGAGACCAGTGACTGGCAAATGTGACAAATATGCTCAAGTCAACCATTGAGTATAGTCATGGTGGGGTCTGTAGTGCTGACTCCTTGGTGTAGTTTCTGGGGGAGTGAGGAAGGGGAAACCTGGTGTTCAGCATTGCATAATAAGCCTTTGCACATGTAAAAGAACAGAAGTTGAAGAGGGATTCCAAATGTTTTACTCATCCTTCGCCTTTGGGTCCAAGAATTGGTCTTCCAGTGTTTCCCTTTTCCATTTTCTTACTTTAGGTTTTAACTGAAACAAGAGAAGTTTGGGATTACAATGTGGAGGCAAATGCTAGCCAAAGGTGAATTTGTTTTTAAAAAGTGAGTTACAAGGGCTGGAGACATCACTGAGTTGGCAAGGTGCTTGCCAGGCAAGCGTGAGAGCTGAGTTCAAGTCTCAGAAGCCATGCATATATGGTGTCATGCTCCCATAATCCCAGTGTTAGGGAGGTTGAGACAGGAGGATCCTTGGGGCTCAGCATCCAGCCAGCCTAGCCTATTTAATGAGCTCCAGGTCAGTGAGAAACCCCATCTCAATAAACAAGATGGGGCTAGAGAGATGGCTGGGTGGTCAAGAGCTGCTCTTCTAAAGGACCTGGGTTTGGTTCCTAGCACCCAGGTTTACAACTGTCTGTAACTCCAGCCTCTGGGAGTATCAGGCACACGTGTGGTCCACAGACACACATGCAGACAAGACAACCTTACATATAAATTAAATAAAAATTTAAGAGGTGGACAGTTTCTGAGGATTGGCATTTCTGGTTACCACACACATGTGCACACACATACATTCGGAGCAGCATATGTGCAATATTTGCACTCACGTGTGCATGTACACATGCATGCATGCACAGGCAAATTATACTTTGCTGGAGCTGGAGAGATGTCTCATCAATTAAGATCAGCTCACAAGTGTCTGTATCTCCAGTTCCAGGGGATTCAACACCCTCACACAGACACACATGCAGGCAAAACGCCAACGCACAGAAAATTTTTAAAAAATGAATACTTTTTTTCAAAATTATATTCTGTTGAAATGAGCAACAGTATTACCTGATCAAAGAAATATATGGGTCCAGAGCAAAAAGATGTGGTGTCAATAAATCCCTCCATTCTGCCATGAGACCTAAGAAGGGAAAATTTGAAATCTGAAAATGAATTACCACAGCTGTAGGAGATAATTCAAAGCGCCCAATGGTTTTAAAGTTCAGATGTTTCATTTTCACTGAAGTATGCACAGTTCTGAGATGGACACCATTGCTCTTTTATCTTCACCTTCATTTCACGGAGGGGTCCCAGACGTGACACTGATGTGACAGATAAGTGCTGCAGGGAAACTAAGCAATACTTGAATGTCATTGCAGACATGCTCAGTTTCGACACTGCTGAAACCTTGGACCAAGTAATTCTTTGTACTAAGGAGTTGTCTTGTGCACTATAGGAGGCCAGGTGGTGGCTCATACCTTTGATTTCAGCACCTGGGAGGCAGAGGCAGGCAGATCTCTGAGAGTTCAAGACCAGTCTGCTCTATGTAATGAGTTTCAGGCCAGCCAGAGCTACAGAGTAATAGATTAGTAGTAGTAGCAGCAGCAGCAGCAATTAATAACAATAACAATAATAATGTCTCACAAATGCAAGCCTGACCTCCACCTACCAACCTACCAGGTATGAATACACACACTGTTGTTCTAATGTTACAGAACAAAGAGTCCCCTAACCTTGACACCAACAAGTATGTGACATGTATACGTACATGCATGCAAGCACTTACAGATACAAAAATTTAAAAAACAGAAAGAAAATTTTAGGGCAGGGTATAATAGCCCATGGTTTAATCCCATCACTCAAGAAACAGACGCAAGTAGATCTCTATGAGTTTGAGGCCATCTTGATCTGTATATAAAGTTCTGGGCCAGTCAGGGATACATAATGAGACCCTGTATCAGAGAGAGAGAGAGACAGAGAGATAGAGAGAGAGAGAGAGAGAGAGAGAGAGACGGAGAGACAGAGGGAGATGAAAATAAAAGAAAAAAGAAATCTGTGCTAGCTCGTAACCAGAACACAAACATAAGAGGCAAATGTTAATTCATGCATCAGGAGGGACTTAGATATCCCAAGCAGTCAATTGTGGTTGGATGCTGCAACCAAGGATAATTTTTAAAGGCATCCGAAAGCAATTTGTGATTGTTCATGTCAGTCATCCTAGCACTCAGGAGGGCAATGCAGGAGGGCTCTTGCGAATTCAAAGGTAGCCAGGGCTACATAGCAAGCACTATGCCACCAGAGTGTTATCTCAAGACCCTGTCTCAAAAACCCAAAAATGAATGAATGAAGAGCAACAAGAGCAAAGAAAGATCAGAGTAGAAACACAAACTTTCTGGTGCTGAGACACTGAATGGAAGGTAGCAATATGACTCAGCAGCTTGTCACCAGGCCTGATGACCGAGTTCCATCCCTGGGACCCACACGGTAGAAGAAGAGAGCTGATCTCTGAAGGTGGTCTCCGGATCTCCACATGCGCTGTGTGGTGTGCGCGCGCGCACATACGCACGCGCACACACAAACACACACACACACACACACACACACACACACACACACTCCTAAGTACATGTAATAAAATGTTTTAATGAAAATCATAAGTGAATTATATTTTTCAAGGAACTTAGCCATTTCTGTCTTCCAGCTGTGCCAGCCTAGAGATAACAACAGCTGGTGACGATCAAATCATCAACAATATCTGTGCACCTTAAAAATGCCCATGTGGCCGGGCGTTGGTGGCACACGTCTTTAATCCCAGCACTCAGGAGGCAGAGGCAGGCGGATCTCTGTGAGTTCGAGGCCAGGCTGGTCTACAGAGCGAATTCCAGGACAGCCTCCAAAGCCACAGAGAAACTCTGTCTCGAAAAACCAAAAAACAAACAAAAAATGTCCAGGTGGGAGCTAGAGAGATGGTCAGGAGTGCACACTGCTCCTGCAGCGAACTAGTAAGCCTTTTTTAAAAAGTCCGCACGGGAACACGGCTCAGTGACACAGCACTTGTTTGACACTCACAAGGAAGGTTGGGTTCAATTCTTAATATCTCTCTCACACACAAACACATCTGAGAGGGAGAGAGAGAGAGAGAGAGAGAGAGAGAGAGAGAGAGAGAGAGAGAGAGAGAGAGAGAGAGAGAGAGGAGACCTACCTTCTGCCTCATCCACTTCAAGTTTTGAGAGATCCACTCATTCTGATAAGGAACATCTATGCACCAGAGTTCCATTTAGAACTCTCAGCCCATGATTCCACCCATGACCTTTATCTTGGACTCCCTTAGTCACTCAGATGTAAGGTTGGAGACGCTAACAAGCTCCCGGAACCTTGTTAAAATAATAACAGTGAAAAACTGAAAAGCAGCCGTCTACAACCCACAGAATTGGAGCAGGGCTTCAGGGAATGTGAGCTTTTCTATCTATTATAAGGCTTTTTCTATCTGGAAAAGTCAGACAAGCATGCAGTGTGGGTGGGGGGCGGGGAGATCCTGACATAGAATGGGTGGGGCATAATCCAGCATTGGGCAGAACACAGGACCTCCAGACACTAAGTCTGCCAGAGAGTAGGGTCTAGGGTCTAAAACAGGAGGATTAACTGAAAGTCTGTATGAAGAACCTCATAACTAAGATGTCTGATCTAAGTGTTTCACCATCTGCTGGGGGCAGGGTGGGGTGAGGTAAGCAAAACGCAGGGCTTTCTCAAAGAAAAAGAATAAATTCTTTTAAAAAAAGCACCTGAGCACCGAGCCCCAACCTCCCTGATGCTGTGGCCAATTAATACAGTGGTTCCCAACCTTCCTGATGCTGTGGCCATTTAATTCAGTGGCTCCCAACCTTTCTTTGAATGTTTTAATACATTTTTCTCATGTTGTGGTGACCCCAATCATAAAATTGTTTTCATTGCTACTTCATAACTGTAATTTGTCAGTGTTACGGATTTCAATATAAACATTTTTTGTTTTCTGATGGCCTTAGGTGACCCACAGGTTGAGAAGTGCTGTGCTAGCGTGTGTAACAATCGAAAGACATCGCCTTGTGTATCTAACAAGGCAGATGCACTGTATTATGTATTTGAAGGTAGACTCCAGGATTCCTCAAGCTGGTGGCTGATATGGTCAGTCCTCATGGGCTAAGCATCATAGCATCTTTCTGTTCTGTGTTCTACGTATTTTATCCCATACTAAGAAATTTAAAAACAGAGCCAAACCTGATAGTACATGCCTGTAATCCCAGGACTCAACATGCAGGCCGGCTAAACTAACCTGGGCTGGAAAGAAAGATCCTGTTTCAAAACAAGTGAAAAAGACCGTGTGTGTGTGTGTGTGTGTGTGTGTGTGTGTGTGTGTGTGTGTGTGTGTGAGACTATACTTTGCTTATTATTTTTTTAAGGTTTAGGAAAAGTTTCCAGAAGTTTCAATAATTTTCTTTCATTTCTCATTGAACAAAATTGCCACATATGCTGCAGCCTAACTAAATCACAGGCAAGAGGGATTGCAATAGTTGTGTGTTAGCTCAATCAGGGTTTACCTCTGCATTTAGGATAGATATGCCAAGCATGGTAGGGCACACCTGTAATCCCAGGACTCAGAAAGGTGAATCTAGGAGGGTTAGGGTTAGATATGAAAAACTAAAAATGAATTGTGTGTATGTTCATCTTTCTTATCCATTTACACTGGAGCAGAACCTGCAGGTTGCCAGAGCTGTGTCCACAAACAGTTCACAGCCAGTGTTGCAACTGTGCCATTTGAAAACAGGAAATGGCTGGAACAGGTCCTCTTCTGGCCTCTCAGAGGAGCAGCACCCACATAGTGCACATACATACTGAAGCCAAAAAACAAACCCATACACATTTAATTAAAAACAAAACAAAGCAAAAGCCTGCAACATGGAAATGAAAGATCCGCCTAAGGACTTCAACTTTCAGCCATGGTGTAGAAACTGATTGTGGACAAACGTACACAGCCACAAACTGCACAAAAGAAAGAGAATGACTTTTTTTTTTTTACATTGGCCCAGAGGAAACAGCATTATGATTTTTAGCAGAAAAGAAACAAAGGAAATAAGATGCTTGCACCCCATGGCTGTTTATCTAGGAGGCATTTTGCAGGATAGGCCAGATCCAGTGAGGTGGTCTCACTGATGCCGCAGCTGCCAGGGAGAGGGAAACCGGCTAGAAAGTATTGGGAACAGGATTTTATGCAGCTCTTTCTTCCATGAACTCTTAAGCAATTCCTTAAACTCCTATTAATGATATTCCTGCCCTCTTAGCCACTGGAATATTGTTGGGAATTATGAATGCTTTTTTTCAAAGTCTAGTTTTAATACCCGGAGACTAATTTGCTTCCTGCTGCTGTGATTAAAACGCCATAACCAAACGCAACTTGGGAAGGAAAGGGTTTATTAATGGCTTACACATCCAGATTGGAGTCAAAGGGGGAACCCAGACACAGACACTGAAGCAGAAGCCAGGGAAGAACATGGCTTAGTGGCTTGCTCTTCATGCCTTACTCGGCTTGCATTCGTCCCCTCCCCTCCCCTCCCCTCCCCTCCCTCCCCTCCCCTCCCCTCCCCTCCCTCCCCTCCCCTCCCCTCCCCTCCTCTCCTCCACTACTAACTTGATGCAAGCAAGGGACATCTCTTCACGTGCGTTACTCATTTTCTACAGCATCTTCTTGTCTGACCAGTCTTTCCAACTCTCCTTGACAGACCCCCCACGCCCCACCCCCACACAAACAAAACTTGAAAACACCAGTGTCCTCCTGGTTCTTGTTTGCATTTTGGTCGCTGAACTCTTCTGCCGCACTTACACAAAATGTCGCTAATATCCCTATCTCTAGATCCACATTTCTCACTAACTACTGGGTGTCTTTGTCTGCTTGCCCTGCTAGCGTCTCGGACTTAGGATATGGGTAACTTATCTTCCATGACGCCTGGTCCAAAGCCTTCTCGGCATGCTTCGCTCCTTACCTCAGTGAGAGTTACCGCTCTACACCCAGGAACCCTGCCCAGAAACCTAGGGTCATTCTCCTCCCCATTCTAAAGGTAAAGAACTGTTACGTTCTCTTAACTGTACTTCAGAAATATTTCTGTCTTCCAGTGTCTTATCTCTGGTCCCCAGTTATAGCCTTTACTTAAAATTTCACCAATATTGTTATCAGCACTCTGGAGGCAGAAGCAGGAAGATTTCTGTGGGTTCGAGGCCAGCCTGGACTACAGCCAGTTCCAGGACAGCCCCCAAAGCCACAGAGAAACGCTGTCTTGAAAAATTAAAAAAAAAAAAAAAAAAAGATCATCTGGGTACTTAAGGGCTATTTAGTCAGTGAACATTTATCAACCTCCTATGATGTTTCAGGTCCCAGACAGTTACTAGAAACAGAAAAAAAAATTACAGTTGGAAAGAGAGATGAATCATAAATCTGAAAAATAAATTAGGAGCAGTGATGAGAGCCCTGAAGAAAGGGCAAAAAAGTCAGTCAAAAGATGCAGCTAAGAGGTGAAGTGTTTGCCTAGCATGTAAGACCCTGGCTTAATCTCCAACACTGCAAAAATGGGGTTCAGTTGTAACTGGGCTTCTGAATTAAGGCGCTGTGGCTATCTGGGGAAGTGACATTTCAGCTGACCCCTGAAAGAGGCTCATAGTTCCTGTTTATCTCTCAACCCTCTTTAATCCGTGCTCCACCCCAAATACTGGGGCAGAGCCTCGTATATGCAAGGCAAGTACTCCAGCACTATACTATAGCCCCCAAGCCCCATTTTTCTACCCAAATAGTCTTGCTAAGTGACTGACAGCTTCTACACTAGATGCATCTGACCCTTGTCAGTCCTGGGACTTGACCTCAGCAGACTCAGTCATGCCCTCCAGTGACTCTGTGTCGCCTCCCAACTGCTTCTCTGCTTCTTTAGTGTCCCTTAATACAGTTCATATGTCCTACCTCTCCATCAAATGTCCCCCAAGGCTTAGATCTAAAACTTTTGTTCTGCCTCTACACTTACACCATTCACCACAGAATACTGTAAGATCATTCATGCAATTTTTAGATTTCTTTTGATCAGCACTTAAAAGTAAAAAAGAACAGGCAACAATCATATAGTTTCTTTTATTGAACTCAGTGCTTTAAAAATTATTTCAATAGGCAATCTGTGAAAATATTGAGCATGCTTATGTACTTATTTATTTATTTATTTGGGAGAAGCTTTCACTATATAGCTCTGACTGGCCTTAAAATTATAGAGATCCATCTGCCTCTGTCTCTTGAGTTTGGGATTAAAGGCATGCACCACCATACCTGACATGTGCTTTTTTATATTGAGCCTTTGTAATTTTGTGTAGATTTGACTTATGACCCATCTCTAATTGGTCTAGCAGCATTTAAAGTACATAGTAACCTCCCATGTGGTTAGTAATTACCATACTGAACACTATTTATATAGATTCCTTGGTCTAGAGTCACTTGTTATGTGATCTTTTCTTTGCCAAAGATCTGATTCTCCTCTATTAGCTGGTAACTAAATTTTTTAAAATTTATTTTTAGCTGGGTGGTGGTGGCACATGCCTTTAGTCCCAGCACTTGGGAGGTAGAGGCAGGCAGATCTCTATGAGTTCGAGGCCAGCCTGGTCTACAAAGCAAGTTCCAGGACAGTCTCCAAAGCTCTTGAAAAAACAAACAAACAAAAAACAAAACAAAAGAAAGTTCCAGGGTAACCAGGGCTAGGAGAGACCCCATATAAAAAAAACAAACAAAAACTAAAAACAAACAAAAAAAACATAACAAAAAAACCCCAAACAAATAAAATGAAGAGGCTAGAAAAGTAGGTAAGATTTGGGTCATGGTGGGAAATCATAAAGATTTTGCATAAGTGATGCCTACTTCTTTTTTATTTTCTTGGTGTGCTTGGTCTATTTATTTTTAATATTGCTAGTTATTAACTAAAGAATGTTAAGGGAAGCTTTTTCTTTGCTAGCCGCTTTGGTTTATCCCCCCGCCAGCCGCCTGGGCTCTGCCGCATTGTAGTCCCCAAATAAACACACAAGACGCTGTATTAATTATGAAGCTGTTGGCCTTGCTTGTTTCTTACTGGCTAGCTCTGACTTAAGTGATTACCCCATAATTGTTAATCTAAGTATGTCTCTTACCGGAGAGGTTTCCGGGCTTCCTACCCCAATGGCGTTACATCTCAAACTCTCTTGTGTTTCTCCTTCCCAGAATCCTCTTGGACTCCTAGCCCCACCTATCTAGATTCCTATTGGCCAGCAGTAATTTATTGACATATACACAGGACTTCCCCAACAGAAGAAAGAACTTCAAAGTCTAGAGATGCATTTGAGGGAAAAAGAAATAAGATGTAAAAGATTAATTTTCAAAGATTGGATAAGACTGCCTGAAGCTTTCAGATAAATAATATATTTCTGTTTTTGTTTTCCCTAAGACAGGACTTGTCTTTGTAGCCCTGGCTGTCCTGAACTCACTCTAGAGACCAGAATAGCCTTAAACTCAGAGATCCACCATCTCTGCCTCCCAAGTGCTGGGATTAAAGGCAGGAACCACCACCTGCCCAGGTTTTCTTCTGGTTTTTATTTGTTTGTTTGTTTGTTTGTTTAGTGCTGAGGATTAATGCAGGACTTTTGGCTTTCCAACATGTGCTCTACCACTGAATAACACTTCCACACACCCTCCCCCTGCCCCTTTTTTGTAGCTGTGGTCAGGTCTCTATAAAGTAAAACCACTAGCAAGGACAACCTTAGTACTATTTTGACATCAATGAAGCCCATTACCTAATTTAAAACTAATGAAATCGACAGAACTCTCTAGGTGGACAAAGGCCCATATTCAGTAGAACTCCATAGTTCATCATCTCCTTAGGCAGTGGTCTAAATAAAAAATTGCAACCTGAACATGGGGTTCTCTAATAAAAGACTAGGGGTGAAAATATGGACAAGATTCAAGTACGCGCCCTTCCAGGCCCCAAACTCCGGCCATCCCAGCCAGGTGAGCTTGGGTCTCCGGGGGGAACACTCCCCATCCTCCACCAGAACACCCATCCCCTCGATCTTCAGGGGCCGCTCCTGGCATCCAGAAGACCCGCCCACACAGGAAAGACATCAGCCCTTCCAGGCCCCAAACTCCAGCGACCCCAGCCAGGCCTCAAACTCCGGCAATTCCAGCTTCAGCTTCAGGAAGGAAGGAGACCAGTGGAGACAGAAAGACCCCACCAGCACCCACTGGAAGAAGAGATGGGAAGAAGACAGAATAAGAGCTCACTCAGCAATCAAAAGACCAACATGACTCCACCAGAATATAGGGAACCAATGCCAGCAAGACCTGAAAAGCACTACATAGATGAAGCAGAGGAGACAAACCTTAGAAATCATTTTATGAAGATGATAGAGACCCTCAAAGAAGAAACGAGGAAATCCCTTAAAGAAATAAAGGAAAAACCAAAAAAAATCCATGAAATGGGGGGAAAAATTCAAGAAATAAACAAATCTCTCAAAGAATCTAAAGAGTACCAAGAAAAAACAACCAAACAAATGAAGGAAACAACTCAAACAGTTGAAGGATTGAAAGCTGAAATAGAAACAATAAAGAAAACACAGAACAAGGGGATGCTGGAAATGGAAAAGCTGGGTAAACGATCAGGAACTACAGATTCAAGTATCACCAATAGAATACAAGAGATAGAAGAGAGAATCTCAGGTGTTGAAGACTCATTAGAGGATATAGAGTCGTCAACCAAAGAAAACCTCAAAACCAACAAATCCCTAACACAAAATATCCAGGAAATATGGGACACTGTGAAGAAGCCAAACCTGAGATTAATAGGTATAGAAGAAGGCGAAGAAATACAGCTCAAAGGTACAGAAAACATATTCAACAAAATCATAGAAGAAAACTTCCCTAACCTAAAGAAGGATATGCCTATGAAAATACAAGAATCTTACAGAACACCAAATAGGCTGGACCAGAAAAAGAAGTCAGCTTGCCATATAATAATTAAAACATCAAACCTACAGAATAAAGAGAAAATATTAAGAGCATCTAAAGAAAAAGGCCAAGTAACATATAAAGGCAGACCTATCCAAATTACACCTGACTTCTCAATGGAAACGATGAAAGCCAGAAGGTCCTGGACAGATGTCCTACAAACGCTAAGGGAACAAGGTTGCCAGCCCAGACTACTATATCCAGCAAAGCTTTCAATTACCATAGATGGAGAAAACAAAATATTCCATGACAAAATCAGATTCAAACAATACGTATCCATGAATCCAGCTCTACAGAAAGTGCTAGAAGGAAAACCTAGATCCAAGGAAGATAACTACACTCACAAAGACACAGGCAATATATAATCCCACTTTACAAAACACCAAAAGAAAAAGGGAGGAGAAACTACACAAAATAACTTCACTACTAATAAATCAAGCACAAACAAGAATCATCAATCAATGGTCACTGATATCCTTCAATGTCAACGGCCTCAACTTGCCTATAAAAAGACACAGACTAGCAGAATGGATACGAAGACAGAACCCATCCTTCCGCTGCATACAAGAAACACATCTCAACATCAAAGACAGACGGTATCTCAAAGTAAAGGGTTGGGAAAAGATTTTCCAATCAAACAGACCCAAGAAACAAGCAGGTGTAGCAATCCTAATATCTAACAAACTAGACTTCAAATTAAAATCAATCAAAGAGATGAAGAAGGACATTTCATATTCATCAAAGAAAAGTCCATCAAGATGAAGTCTCAATTTTAAACATCTATGCCCCAAATACAAAGGCACCTACATTTGTGAAAGAAACATTACTCAAGCTCAAATTACACATAAAATCTCACACACTAATAGTAGATTTCAACACTCCACTTTCACCGCTAGACAGGACCTCCAGACAGAAGCTTAACAAAGAAACAAAAGAACTAATAGTAGAAGTTATGACCAATTGGGTTTAACAGACATCTATAGAACATTCCACCCAAACACTACTTCTTGGCACTACATGGAAGCTTCTCTAAAATTGACCACATAATAGGAAACATAGCAAATCTCTACAGATACAAAAAAATTGGAATAACCCCCTGTATCTTATCAGACCATGATGCATTAACATTAGAATTCAACAATAACACAAATCGCAGACACCCTACAAACTCATGGAAATTGAACAATGCACAATTGCATCATCCCTGGGTAAAGGAAGAAATAAAAAAAGAAATTAAAGACTTCCTGGAATTCAATGAGAATGAAGACACAACATATGCAAACTTATGGGACACATTGAAAGCAGTGCTGAGAGGAAAGTTCATAGCTCTAAGTGCCCACATGAAGAAACTAGAGAACTGTCATACTAGAGAATTAATAGCACAGCTGAACGTTCTAGAACAAAAAGAAGCAAATTCACCCAGGAGGAGCAGACGCCAGGAAATAATCAAATTGAGGGCTGAAATCAATCAAGTAGAAACCAGGAAAACATTAAGAAGAATCAATGAAACAAAGAGTTAGTTCTTTGAGAAAATCAACAAAATAAACAAACCTCTGTCCAAACTAACCAAAAGACAGAGAGAGAGCATGCTAATTAACAAAATCAGAAATGAAAAAGGGGACATAACAACGGACTCTGAGGAAATCCAGAGAATCATCAGGGCATACTTTGAAAATTTGTACTCCTCAAATTTTAAAAATTTAAAGGAAATGGACAATTTCCTGGATAGATATCACTTGCCAAAACTAAATCAAGAGCAGATAAACAATCTAAACAGACCTATAACCCTTAATGAAATAGAAGCAGTCATCAAAAGTCTCCCAAACAAAAAAAGCCCAGGCCCAGATGGCTTCAGTGCAGAATTCTACCAGAAATCCAAAGAAGAGCTAATTCCAATACTCCTCAAAGTATTCCACACAATAGAAGCAGGAGGCTCACTGTCAAACTCTTTTTACAAGGCTACAATTACCTTGATACCCAAGCCACACAAAGACACAACTAAGAAAGGAACTATAGACCAATTTCCCTCATGAACATCGATGTAACAATACTCAATAAAATACTAGCAAACCGGATTCAAGAACACATCAGAAAAATCATCCACCATGATCAAGTAGGCTTCATTCCAGGAATGCAAGGATGGTTCAACATTAGAAAATCTATCAACGTAATCCACCATATAAATAAACTGCGAAAGAAAAACCACATGATCATCTCACTAGATGCTGAGAAAGCCTTTGACAAAATCCAGCACCCCTTCATGATAAATGTCCTAGAGAAATCAGGGATAACAGGAACATACCTGAATATAATAAAAGCAATATACAGTAAACCAACAGCTAACATCAAACTAAATGGAGAGAAACTCAACACAATTCCTCTAAAATC
Organism: Mesocricetus auratus; assembly: GCF_017639785.1. NCBI lineage: Eukaryota > Metazoa > Chordata > Mammalia > Rodentia > Cricetidae > Mesocricetus > Mesocricetus auratus. Next base: position 73,934,137 of record NW_024429195.1, read on the forward strand.
AGGAACAAGACAAGGCTGTCCACTCTCTCCATATCTCTTCAATATTGTCCTTGAAGTTCTAGCTACAGCAATAAGACAACAAAAGGAAATCAAGGGGATACAAATAGGAAAAGAAGTCAAGCTTTCATTATTTGCAGATGATATGATAGTTTATATAAGTGACCCAAAAAACTCCACAAGGGAACTCCTAGAGCTGATAAATACCTTCATCAAAGTAGCAGAATACAAGGAAAACTAAAAAAAATCAGTGGCCCTATTATATACAGACGATGAAGTGACTGAGAAAGAGATCAGAGAAACCTCACCCTTTACAATAGTCATAAACAGCATCAAATATCTGGGGATAATGTTAAAGTGAAAGACCTGTATATCAAGAACTTTGAGTCTTTGAAGAAAGAAATCAAAGAGGATACCAGAAAATGGAAAGATCTCCCATGCTCTTGGATTGGTAGGATCAACATAATAAAAATGGCAATCTTGCCAAAAGCAGTCTACAGATTCAATGCAATCCCTATCAAAATTCTGGCACAATTCTTCACAGACCTGCAAAGAACATTAATCAACTTTATATGGAAAAACAAAAGGCCCAAGATAGCCAAAACATCCCTATACAATAAAGGAACTTCAGGAGGCATCACCATACCTGACTTCAAGCTCTATTATAGAGCTATAGTCCTGAAAACAGCTTGGTATTGGCACAAAAATAGACAGGTTGACCAATGGAACCGAATTGAAAACCCTGATTTTAACCCACACACCTATGAACACCTGATTTTTGACAAAGAAGCTAAAACTATACAATGGAAAAAAGAAAGCATCTTCAACAAATGGTGCTGGCATAACTGGGTACTGGTATGCAGAAGACTGCAGATAGATCCATGTTTATCGCCTTGTACAAAACTTAAGTCCAAATGGATCAAAGATCTCAACATAAATCCAGCCACACTGAAACTTTTAGAAGAGAAAGTGGGAGATACTCTTCAATGAGTTGGTACAGGAGACTGCTTCCTGAACATAACACCAGTGGCACAAACACTGAGATCGACAATTAACAAATGGAACCTCATGAAACTAAAAAGCTTCTGTAAGGCAAAGGACACAGTCAACAAGACAAAAAGGCAGAATGGGAAAAGATATTCACTAACCCGACATCTGACAGAGGGCTAATCTCCAAAATATACAAAGAACTCATGAAGCAAGTTTCCAAAACACCAAAGGATCCAATTAAAAGGTGGGGTACAGAACTAAACAGAGAATTCTCAATAAAGGAGACTAAAATGGCCAAGAGACACTTAAGAAAGTGCTCAACATCCTTAGCCATCAGGGAAATGCAAATCAAAACAACTCTGAGATACCATCTTACTCCTGTCAGAATGGCTAAAATCAAAAACACAGAAGACAATTTATGCTGGAGAGGATGTGGAGAAAGGGGAACACTCCTCCACTGCTGGTGGGAGTGCCAACTCATACAGCCACTTTGGAAAGCAGTATGGAGATTCCTCAGGAAAATGGGAATCAATCTACCACAAGACCCAGCAATTCCACTCTTAGGCATATATCCAAAAGAGGCAAATTCATAAACAAGGGCATCTGCTCCACTATGCTCATAGCAGCATTATTTGTAATAGCCAGAACCTGCAAGCAACCTAGATGCCCCTCAGCTGAACAGTGGATAGAGAAAATGTGGTACATTTATACAATGAGTATTACTCAGCAGAAAAAAATAATGGAATCTTGAAATTTGCAGGTAAATGGATGGCACTGGAAGAAACCATCCTGAGTGAGGTAACCCAGTCACAAAAAGACAAACATGGTATGTACTCAGTCATATATGGATTTTAGACATGGATCAGGAGAGTGCCAGTCTGCACTTCTAATGACAGAGAGTCTGGGAAACAGGAAAGAACCTAAAAGATATGCATAGTACCCAAGAGAAGAGAAATGAGGCAAGATCCTTTGAACAGATGGGGAACATGGCGAGGGGTGGGGGGAAGGGGGAGCTGGGAAATAGAGAGGGGGAGAAGAGGAAGAGAGAGTAGGTCATGGGGGAACAGGAAGGTTCACTGGGGGGTGTAGGATAGGGGGAAGAGGGAATCATAGGTTAGAAGACAGATCAGGCACCAGTGTGACCTCTAGTGATCTAAAGGGATGACACTAATTGGCAAGCTAAGCAATAGTGGAGAGACCACCCCGAATGCCCATTCCTGATAATGAACTTGATGTCTATAACCATCCTGGAGCCTTCATCCAGTGACTGATGGAAGCAGAGGCAAACACCCACAATTAAGCACTGAACTGAACCCACGGAACCCAGCGACAGAGAGAGAGGAGCGATGAGCAAATTGGCAAAGAATGGGCTGGCAAAACCAGCAGAGACAGCTGATCGAACAGGGGAGAGCTCTTGGACCCCAGACTGACAGCTGGGAGGCCAGCATGGGATTGATCCAGACCCCCTGAATGTGAGAGTCAGTGAGGAGGCCTGGGCAACCTATGGGGCCCTGGGCAGTAGATCAGTGTTTATCCCTGGCATACAAATGGACTTCATGTGTCCATAACACAAAGAGGGATGCTCTCTCAGCCTGGACTCTTAGGGGAGTGCCTGGACCCTACCCTGAGTGAAATGACAGACTCTAGATATCCCCTATGTGGAAGGAATTGGCAATAGGGTGGGAGGATGGGGGATGGTGGGGGGGTGCGGGAGGAGGGGAGGGAGAGGGAACTGGGATTGACATGTAAAACAAGCTATTTAAAATTAAAATAAAAAAAAGATTCAAGTATGCTCTGTTGAGGCATCTTGAATTCAAAAGCTCCACGAGAACTAAGAAGTTGGAGCGTGTGGGTTGGCATCACTGGAGAAGGCCGTGTTCTTATTGGTCCGAACTTGTACTTGTTGCGGGTTAGACAGTGAGAGAAGCGTGAGAAAGCCTTATCCTTCCGCTTTGAAACCTGGTCTCTCCCTCTCTCTGTAATCCTGGAACTCACAGGGAATCTCCTGCTTCTGCCTCTTGCGTGCGGGGACTGAAGGGATTATCGCCCCCAAGAGGCTATCCTATCTTGAGTCTTCGGGGCTTGGAGTAAGTACAAGAAGGGCGAAATTCCGGCTACCAAAATTATCATCCCCAGCTTCTCCACGGCGCCTTCGTCAACTGTGACAGTGAATGCAACGCAGTCATCAGGAATGTGCATTAATGAACACATTTTTTTAAACGCCCCTAGTCGCTTCTTTTAGGGTTTTTAAAAACCGGGAACATTAAACTCCTCGCGTTCGTAGCCGCTCGGGCCCCGGAAGAAGCGCGCAGGGGGCGTTCTCGGTTCGGGACCACAGAGGCGTCAGGCCGGACACCGGCGGAGGCGAGCCGCACGGGGGGCGGGCGGGCGCTCGGGCCGCGTGCGGCGGAGTCCTCCGCCGTCCCAGCATTCCCTGCGTCCCGACCATCGAGAGCGACTTCCGGCGGCATCGCTGGAGGAGGTGGGTGAAGAAGGAGCGGGTCGGCGCCTCTCGCTCTCACTCCGCCGCTCGCTCTCTCGGGCAACATGGCGGGCGTGGAGGAGGCAGCGTCCTTCGGGAGCCACCTGAATGGCGACGTCGATCCGGACGACAGGGAGGAGGGCACTTCCAGCACGGCCGAGGAAGCCGCCAAGAAGAAGAGACGGAAGAAGAAGAAGGGCAAAGGGGCCGTGTCAGGTAAGGAGTCCTGGTTTTCGCAGCCCCTGCCAGGAATGGCTGAACGACTTGGCTCGGGCCCGGCACGAGTGACCGGGGCGCCGGCAGCCCGGAGCCCTGGCCGCCTTGAATCCCCAGGCCTGGCGGAGTGGCGCGGCCGGCCTCCCGTGCCGCGGCCCCTCGGGGACGGTGGGAGGGTGTGGGGGCGGATGAGAGTGGCCCCCGCTTCCCGAGTGCTAGCGCGGGGCTCACGGGGCGCGCACTCGGCCCCCACGCAGACCGTGACACCCACGGCCCCGCAACGTGCACGATGGCCTTCAGCTCCACCGTCTTCCACGCGGTTTGGGCGCCGCCTCGAAATCCCTCCTGACCCTGGTTGCGGCCTGCTTGCTGGACCTACCCGCTTTCGTCCAGGCTGGGGGGTGGGGTAGTCGAACATAGGGCTGGCTCTGTGCGTCCTCCCCACACTTCATCCTCGTCCACATCGGGTTTTGGCCGGGGGCTGCAGATTTTGGAGTGTGTGTGTCCTTACGTGGTGTCACTGGCGGCGGTGGTGCTGATTTTCACGTGCTTAATTTTACAGCATATTCAAGTTTTAGGGCTGGCAGGCATTTTGATGCAACTGGCAGGCAGTGTAGACAGGTTATTCTGTGAGCATGGACGCAACTGGTAATACTTAAGTCCCTGGGCAAGGAGAGTTAAACAACTGCATGTTTACAGTTGGACCTTGTTAACTAGGAGCTTGTTTTATCTTGAGAAGTTTTGTTTTCACAAGCTCCTTCATTGCAGTACACAATTGTTTGAGAGGAAAACGGGGTTTGAATTAAATGAAGTTGGAGAGGACTTCGCCACATTTCAGAAATTTAGTGGTTAGATGGGAGTGAAAAGCGGAAGAGTTAGGGTTGGTTTTTTGAGACAGGGTTTCTCTGTGTGTGTAGCCTTGGTTGTCGTGGAACTTGCTGTGTAGACCAGGCTGACCTCGAGCTCACAACCATCGGCCTGCTTCTGCCTCCCGAGTGCTGGCGTTAAAGACGTGGGTCACCGCTGGCCGGCCGATTTTAATTTTCTGAGACAGGGTTTCACTATGCAGGCTGGTTGGGTTGTTCTGGACTTCCATACCTCCACCAGTACCTAGGGCCTCCGGTTCACAGAGATCTGCCTGCCTCCTCCTAGTATTTTCTAACAGTCGTCTCTCTCAATGGGAATCCTCCTTCAGTAACCAGCGTGCTAGACTGTATTTATCTATGAACACGTATTGCTACTACATCTGGATTGTAATTACTTTAGGTATGCTAGATGCTTAAAAACTTGTATTTTAATAATGGGCTATCTTTTTCTCGTTGTTTCTATTTTTGCCCAGCTGGTGTGTAACAAAGCCTCTTCTTCCTAAGGCCTTCAGCGTGTGTTGTTGCCTGTTTAGTAATTTAAAATATTTATTGTCGTCTAATTCTTATGCATCCTTTAAGGTTAAACTGAATAAGAATAGGGACCAACTTCCATTTCCATTTGTCCTGTAGATGCTATCATGTGTAATAGAGAGCTTTCTAGAATGAATTGAGTGGACAGTACTACTTAGATATGGAAGTTTTTCTCCCCCATGGCTTAACAAATTATATTAATAAAGTTTCTGTTTTGTTTCCTGCGCTGTTTATTGTGAAAGGATTGGTGAAGTGTGCAGTATCATTAGGATATATTCAGGTGTGGGAAAGTCCTTTATAACATTTGATTTGTCCTGTTTTGTTTCAACAGCAGTGCAACAAGAACCTGATAAAGAATCAGGAGCCTCCGTGGATGAGATAGCAGGACAGTTGGAAAGACAAGCACTGGATGAGAAAGAGAGAGATGAGGATGATGAAGGTAAACAGTTAATTTGATCTTTGGTTAGAAAAGACAGAAAATGTAACATTCAATTCCCAAAGATTATTTTCATTTTATGTGTCTGTTGAGTGCCTGCTTGTAAGTGCACTACATTCCTGCCAGTACCTTAAGCGGCCAGAATAGTGTGTTGGATACCTGGACCTCAAGTTATAGGTAGTTCTGAGCTGCCTGGTGTATGTGCTAAGAACCAAACCTGGGTCTTCTATAAGAGCATTGAGTGCTCTCAACTGCTGAGCCATCTCTCCAGCCCTGAAAAATAGGACCTTAATTAAGGAAAATATGCTTATTTCACCATCTAGTAATTCTTTACCATTTGACTTGTTAAAACTTAATTAACGTAACAGATAAAAAGGAAATGTTTATTAAGTGTTCCTTGGCTGTGTTGGATACCTACTTAGATAGCAAGATTTCAACTTTAGATGTGTACTTGGCAGAAGGCCAAGTACTGGGTGAGTATGATAAAATTAGAAGCTGTTGATTTTAATATTTCTGAACTGCTACTGTGTGCTATCTAGGATACGTTCATATGCTTTTTAATCTTGCAAAGCCAGCTGTAGTAGATGCTGTCGTGTGTGTGTGTGTGTGTGTGTGTGTGTGTGTGTGTGTTATAGCATGACTGATGCATGTAAAATAGTATCGAAGTTTGAAATCCAGCATCTTGTCCAAAGTTTGTCCCTTCTCTTGTCCATACCAAAATTGGTTTTCATCATTCTCAGATGTGCATACTGGAGTGTTTCTAAATGTAAGTACAAGTGGCTACTATAGATTTCTTTTAAGGCAGAAGTTAGTACTTGATGCTGCCAGTAAAACAGTGGAGGAGAGGAGATTAGGAAACCCATTACTGCTTTCCATCCTTTCGCACAGGAGTAAATGGGGCTTTCCCATTCTTTGGGTTTTTGGTTCTCTACTGTCAGCATCAGCTGCTCTACCTTAAGGTCTGTCTACCTATGATTATGCTTCAACTACTAACTGGATAAGGTAGTTTTTAAATTGTTTTTCCTTTAGAAAGATAGGTTCAGGCCAGGTGTTGGTGGTGCATGCCTTTAATCCCAGCACTTGGGAGGCAGAGGCAGGCGGATCTCTGTGAGTTCGAGGCCAGCCTGGTCTACAGAGTGAGTTCCAGGACAGCCTCCAAAACAATACAGAGAAACCCTGTCTTGAAAAACCAAAAAAAAAAAAGAAAAAAAAGAAAGATAGGTTCACTACATTCAAGAAGCCCTCAGCTTTTCCTCTTCCTTAGCGAACCTCTGTTCTACCTTGCTTCAGATAGCTTTGAATAAGAAAAGGATTTGCAAACTTTAGATAATACAGTGGTCTGCTGTGTGGAACCTCACAGAATAGTCTTGGGAGTGTGCCTTGTTTCATTTCACCTAGGAAGTTGCCTGAGTCTCATTGACATTGAAAGAAGACTTTTGTATGTTACACTGGTAGTTTTCTCTGAGTTTGAGTTAATTACTTTTCTAATTCATTGATTACCAGAATCAACATTACTTGTAATTTTTTTTTGCTGTTTTATTTTCCCCCCTTTTAAAATTTAAATTAGAAACAATCTTGTTTCTAATTTAAATTGTCAATCCCAGTCCCCCCCCCCTTCTCTCCTACCCCCAACCAACCCCCTATCTCATCTCCTTTCTGCTCCCCAGGGAGGGTGAGGCCTTCTATGGGAGATCTTCAAGTCTGTCACATAATTTGGAGCAGGGCTTAGGCCCTCTCCCATGTGTCTAGGCTGAGAGATTATCCCTCTACATGGAATGGGCTCCCAAAGTCCAGTTGTACACTAGGGATAAATGTTAATCAACTACCAGAGGCTCTATATACTGTCCAGGCAGGCCTCTTAACTGACACCCATGTTCAGGGGTCTGGGTTGGACCTATGCTGGTTTCCTGCTCTCAGTCTGGGGTCCATGAGCTCCCCCCTTGTTCAGGTCAGCTGTTTGTGGGTTTCTCCAGCCTGGTCTTGACCCCTTTGCTCATCACTCCTCCCTCTCTGCAACTGGATTCCAGGAGTTCAGTTCAGTGTTTAGCTGTGGGTGTCTGCCTCTGCTTCCATCAGCCACTGGATGAAGGCTCTAGAATGGCATATAAGATAGTCCTCAATCTCATTATAGGAGAAAGGCATTTAAGATAGCCTCTCTGCTGTTGCTTAGTTGGGGTCATCCTTCCTTGTAGATATCTGGACATTTCCCTAGTGCCAGATGTCTCTTTAAACCTATAATGGCTCCCTGTATTATGCTGTCACTTTTCTTTTTTTTTTTTTTTTTTTTTTGGTTTTTCGAGACAGGGTTTCTCTGTATTGTTTTGGAGGCTGTCTGTCCAGCCTGGCCTCGAACTCACAGAGATCCGCCTGCCTCTGCCTCCCGAATGCTGGGATTAAAGGAGTGCGCCACCACCGCCCGGCTGCTATCACTTTTCTTGCTCTCCTCTATTCTTCCCCGGACTCAGTCTTCCTGCTCCCACATGTCTTCCTCTCCCCTCCTCTTCTCCCCTTCTTTTTTCTCTAACTCCCTCTCCTGTCCCCCAACTTGTATATTTTTTAGTTACCTTTAATTATTTTGTGTATACATGCATGCCCATGATGCATGTATGGAAGTCTAAGTACAACCTTTCTCCTCTTCTACCTTGTGAATCCCTGGGTTCCAACTCAGGTTATCAGGCTTGACAGCAAGTGCCTTTGCACACTAAGAATGAGGCAGATTCCTTTCCACCTGCTTCTATTTCTCAAGAGTTGGTAATATAGGTATAGACACCATGGCTCGTTTCCTTGTTGTTAAGAATAAGCTGTGGAGCCGGGCGGTGGTGGCGCACGCCTTTAATCCCAGCACTCGGGAGGCAGAGGCAGGCGGATCTCAGTGAGTTCAAGGCCGGGCTGAACCGACAGCCTCCAAAACAATACAGAGAAACCCTGTCTCGTAAAAAACCAAAAAAAAAAAAAAAAAAAAAAACGCTGTGGAGGGGGTGGAAAAAATAGAGGGTGTTTCAGAATTATTTTTAAAGAAAAACTGGTTGGTGTGGTTGAGAGACATAACTTAGAGGTGAAAAAGCACTCTGTGCATGTTACAGTTCAATGCGAATTAGTTCGGAAAGTGGAGGTGTGTTGGAGTAGCTGAGTGAAGGAACTCTTGTTGGAAGCATTTGGGACTTGATTAAATCCAAATGGAGCTCGGGATTGATGGCTCTTAGAAGGCAGAACCAGGCAGATCTCTTTTGAGGCTAGTCTGGTCTAGCATAGCAATTCTAGACCTGGGCTACATAGTGAGGCCCCATCTCAAATAGAAGAGGAAAGAAAAAGCAACCAAGCAGTCCAGATGGGAAAGACCATTTATAGGAGTAGGGGTTAACTTTGAGAACGTTTGGAAGCATGGTGAACAGTGCAAATGAGAAGATTGTTTGAGAGAGCCTAGGGAAAAATATAGGAGAGATCATTTTTGAGACCACTTAGCAATTGGCTGTGTATGTGGTAATGAATATTTAAATTGCTGTTGTAGATAGGGATGGAAGGAAGAGTTTAATGGAGCAGTAATAGAGACTGTCGATCTGGGGAGCAGGGAGATAGGCATTAGTCCATTCCAGGGGTTTGAGTTGGGTGGCAGGATATTGATATCTGATTGAAATAATGAAGTTAGGGATAGAGTTTCTTAGAGATTGAGGAAGGGTGATTGCAGGCAAGGAAGAAGATAACGAATTTCATTTTAGGTGTATTACATTTGAAATTGTTGAGTACCGGTGTGAGAGGGTGATCCTGTGGCCATCTGGCATTGTGCCAGAGGTAATTTATTAAATCTTTTTTTTTGTTTGTTTTGTTTTTTGTTTTTTATTTTGAGACAGGGTTTCTCTGTAACTTTGGAGGCTTTCCTGGAACTCTCTCTTTAGACCAAGCTGGCCTCGAACTCACAGAGATTGGCCTGCCTCTGCTTCCCAAGTGCTGGGGTTAAAGGCGTCTGCCACCAACACCCGGCTCATTTTTTTTTCTTCTATTTGAGACAGATCTTGTTGTGTGGACCAAGGCTGGCTTTGGCCTCAAAATCTTCCTAGCGCAGCCTTTTTTAGTTCTGGTGTAACAGGTATGCATTGTCGCCTGGCTTCAGTCAGTGTTTGCCTGTTTATTGGGAGGGCTCCGGTCATGAGGCGGGTTCTTTCACCTCGCCCTCTGTAAGCTTCACTTTTCTTTCTGTAGGCCAACAGGGCAGCCGAGCCTGGTGGGAACTGTGTGGCACCCTGGGCATCTTACACGGACAGAGTGCCAGCTGGTGCCCTGCACCAGGGCTGTGCTTTCTGTTGTGTTTCCCTGGTCTCTGTCTGGGAAGGACATCCTTCTGAGAGGCATGCACTCATGGGGAGTGCATCGCTGCCACAACACACATTCAGTGAACTTCAAGTTTATTGAATAATGTTTATTCCTTTGTGCCTGTAGATAGATGGATGATGTAGAAACAATGTATAACTGTGTGATTTGTCAACAACAAATATATGTAGGCTATTTATATTGAAAATACTGTGTGTGGGTGTGGACCACCATGCGGTTGCTGGGAATTGAACTCAGGACCCCTGGAAGAGCAGCCATCTCTCCAGCCCCTTGACAGTTTCTTATGAAGCATAGTACTGTGTTATGAGGTAGCTTCCAAAAAGAAATAGAGCAAAGAGCCTTTGTAGTATCTCATATTATATATACATGTGCAAGTGACCATGCACATGTATGTATAATATGATAGATTCTCTTTTCTACCCTGGGGGATTGAATTAAAGTCATCTGGTTGGTGGCAGGCACGTCTACCCACTTAGTCATCTCTCTGGCCTGTAGTCTGTTCTCACCCGCACAAGCCATTTACCTGGTGTCCATTAGTATCTGGCTCTTTTGCTCCACATCCTTCCCCTTGGCGTCTCTAATCTGTTTCTGCATACAGTGTTCTTTCCTGGAGTATCATGAATGCAGTTATTCATATTCAGCTTTTTGTTGTTTGTCTTACTTTCCTTATTATCGCACTGTGTGTGGGTGTGTGGTGTGGAGGCCAGAGGACAATGAGTGTTTGTCTTTCTCATTCTGCCTCATTCCCTTGAGTTAGGGTCTTAACTGAACCTGAAGCCCACTTCCTTCCTAGGCTTGCTGGGGCACCCCTGATCTGCCTGTCAATCCCACAGTGCTGGAAGAGTTATGGGCATATGCAGCTGTGCCCAACTTTAAATGGGTGATGGGGATTTGAACTCAGGTCCTCACCCTTGTGCAGCAAACTTTCTTACCTAATGGGAAATATCCCTAGTCCCTACTTCATAGTTTTGACAGTCATCAAGTTGTTAATGTTCCTTTTTAGGAAGTGTTAATGCATTTTTATTGCTGAGTGGTAGTCCAGAATTTACTTGTCCATTTACTCATTGAAGACTGCTGTTCTTTGTTGTTAATGTTTATCTAGTTATTTGTATACATGTCTTTATGTATATGTGATTTTATTTCTTTGGGTAAATACCTGGGATTAGGATTCCTGGTCACTTGCACTTGTATATATAATATGAGATACTAGAAAGGCTCTTTGCTCCATTTGTTTGGAAGCTACCTCATAACACAGTACTATGCTTCGTAAGAAACTGTCAAGGGGCTGGAGAGATGGCTGCTCTTCCAGGCGTCCTGAGTTCAATTCCCAGCAACCACATGGTGGCTCACAACCATCTACAATTCAATCTGATGCCCTCTTCTGGCATGTAGGCAAAACACTATAGGTGATAAATAAATCTTAAAAAGAAGAGAAAAGAAAAAGAAGCTGTCAAACCCTGTGTTGTGATATATGCCTTTAGGCAGTCAGATCTCTGGAAGTTCAAGGCCAGTCTGGTCTACATAGTGAGTTCCAGGACAGTCAGAGAACATAGTGAGACCCTGGGGGAGGGGGTGGATGAAGACGGGGGACGGGACGACGACAGTTTTTCCAAGTGTGCCGTTCGTGTCAGCAGTGAGTACTCCGTTGTTAGTATGCTTGTAAGAAATTGGTAACTGTTGACTTTTGAATTACAGCCTCTGTAATACGTATGTATTGTTAGTCACTGTAGTTTGCAGTTCCACTGTGATGAGTGTGCTGTCATGATCTTACTCCTTTGCATGCATCATTTTGAAGTGCTTGTGGTAGTCTTAGTTCCTGTTTTAAGTGTCTCTGGGCTGAAACTGTTGTTTGAGTGTGCTGGATGCATGTTTTCTCCTTCGTGGTGACTGCTGCGCTTGCTGATGGTAGAAACAAGTTTAATCCTGATGACAGTGAATTTATGTCCTTGTCTAGGTGTTGCTTTTTGTGTCCTCTCCATAAATTAAACCACTGTGTTGAGGAACATCAAAAAATGTATATTATAAAATATTTTTCATGTTGGACATTTCAACAGTATTAGTGTGTTTACCATACTCTGTGTAATGGGCCTACTAATGTCATGTAATTGAACGTAACAAATTATAAGCTTCTTTTAAGTAAAAGAAAAAGATAAACTAAAAGCATTTTTTAGTAGACTCTAATTATCACATTCTTGTTACTGTGCTAGTTAGCAACACTTGTCTTATTGGTCTTTTAAATAGCCTACACACAGATAAGCAATCATTATAAGCCAATGATTATGATTTTTATGTGTGATTAATTAGAAAATTGTAGAGTAGAAATAATTTTTTAAATGATTCTTTTATGAACCTAGGATTTAAAGGGGTATGCATCAAAAAGATAACTGGTCATTTAACTTAAAATTTTTTTGTGTGTGTGTATGGGTGTTTGCCTGTATATGTCTGTACTCCACCAACAGATGCCCTGGAACTGGGCATCAAGCCCAGATCCTCTGGAAGAGAAGCCAGTGCTCTTACCTGATGAGCTATCTTTCCAGCCTGGTACAAAGTTCTTAAGTCTCATTTTTGAGGGTTGGGGTTTTTTGTTTGTTTGGTTTGGTGGGTTTTTTGTTTTTGACTTTGTAACCCAGTTGACAATAAACTCACCAACATTCTACCTCAGCCTTCCAGATGCTGAAATTACTGGCATGAACACAGGTGGCCTGTTTTGAGGCCGTGAAACCTGTGAGCCTACAGGATGTGCATGTGCACATTCATCTTTGGATACAGGGTCTGTGATAACTATTCAAAGCAGACCTTGTAAAACACCACATCCCAGTGTTACTCCCTCACTAGATAAGCATCACGTATGTCATTTATCACTCAGGACTGTTGGAACAAATAGGTTCAGCATTCATTTTTACATGGTTTGGTGATTTGAAGTAAAAATAATTAAAGTGGAGGTCTGAGTGCTGGGATTAAAGGCTTGCCTGGTGAAATACATGTATGTAATGCAAAGGATCTGTAATGTTGTTGTTTTAGATGAAGGCATTGGGCCATTACTATTATTAAACTAATGACAGTTACTTGTCTAGCTTTTTTTTAAGTTGATAGAGTATTCTTAAAAATATTTTCATTCAAACAATACTTTTTAAAAAAATATTTTCATTTTGGCTGGAGAGGTAGCTTTTGCAGAGCATCAGAAGTTGTTCCTATGATCCACATTGGGTGGCTCACAACTGCTTATGTGTCCAGACCCAGGGGATCTGACCTCCATGAGTGGATGTGGCATGCACTCACACACACACACACACACACACACACACACACACACACGGTAAAGTTAATTTAGAAAATGCGTATTTTATTCAATAGTTATTAAAGTAATTCAAAGTAAAAGGTGCTAGTGTTTTAATGTCACATCTGATGCTTAATTCTAGAAGCATGGAAAAAACTTGTAAGAATGCTGACTGATGCTGGGCGTTGGTGGCACACGCCTTTAATCCCAGCAGAAGCAGGTGGATCTCTGTGAGTTGGAGACAAGCCTGGTCTGGTCTACAAGAACTAGTTCCAGGACAGCCTCCAAAGTCACAGAGAAACCCTGTCTGGAACCCCTACCCCCCCCCCCCAAAAAAGAATTCTGACTGCCGTCAGTGTTATTAAGAGGAGTTGCCTGTGTTTGTGGGTGCACACACTTGCTCTTGTATTTGCTTCATTTCTCTGCAACTTAAATGAATGTATTTTTTCAGATGGAGATGGTGATGGTGATGGCGCATCTGGGAAGAAGAAGAAAAAGAAGAAGAAGAAGAGAGGACGTAAGTGTCTTGTTAGATAACCACGGGCTTGGAGGAGAGCTAAAATTTGCTTAGATCATAGTGCTTGTCAGAGAAATAGACAAGGGTTTGGATTTAGTGAAACTAATAATCATGATTTAATGGTCTTACTGGCATTTTTTCAGCCATTATCCTCAGGAGTGTTAGTATGATATTTGCCTTTAATTGCAAGTTAAGGATGAGTTCTTAAAATTTATATAATCTTAAATGTACATACTTTGTAGAATTAAGTAATTCTGCAAAGAATGGTAAAAGTAGTGCCACTATAGGGCAACAGGAAGAATATAGTTTTTGTATCTACTAGCTTTGAAATGATTAGATTTTGGATAAATGGTTAATGAGAAGTTCTTTAATTTAAAGTGTAAATATGGTGAGGTTTTATTAACAACTTGTATATTGTACTGTTTCACATATGTTTCTGCTACACTGTTTTTGTAGATAGTATAACTGACTGTTTGTATCTCACAGCAAAGGTTCAAACAGACCCTCCCTCAGTTCCAATATGTGACCTGTATCCTAATGGTGTATTTCCCAAAGGACAAGAGTGTGAATACCCACCCACACAAGATGGGTAAGAGTCATAACTAGCTTCCCGTTTGCCTCTGACTACTGTAGCTTAGCAGCAAAGCCAATTGAGCTTTGCTCAGAAATTTACTCACAGTTGCATTAAAAGTTTGTGACTTGTTACAAAGAACATACAGTAGAAGCCTTCTTATCCAAAGTAATTGGGGCCCAGTACCAGCATGTTAGGGTAGGTGTTAAAAACCGAAGTCTTCACAGACATGGGTAAGTTGCTTGTTTTCCCTTGTAGTCTTTCAGCATGGATTGCGTTAGATTGCAGTTTCTTCTCCATAAAGTATTCATAATGCTTTCCTATTAAAGAAGTCATTTTGTGTTTCTGGGGAGATGAGCAGAATGAAGTTACCTGCGAGTTGATGTGTGTTGTGTGTGGCGTTTTCCCTATAAACATTTACAGTTTGTGTGTGTGTGTCTGGGGTCTGCCTGCTCGCCACCTGCAGCGCTGGGGTTTGAAAGCACACGCCATCGCACAGGGCTTATTTTTTTCTTGGGTGTTGGGGATCTGAACTTGAGGTGTTAGGCTCACATGGCAAGTACTTTACTGCTTTGTCAGCCTGCTTGCTTCCAGCAGTCATCAGTGCTTAATTTGACAAGAGAACTTTCACAATGTGTTTACTTTATTGTATGTGTATGAGTGTCTTGCCTGCATTTATATATAATGTACCGCATGCATGCTGGTGTTTGGAAGTCAGAAGAGGGCTTTGGGTCCCCTGAAACTGGAATTACAGATGGTTGTGAACCTCCATGTGGGTGCTAGGAACTTATCCTAAGTCCTCTGCAAACAGCAGCAAATGCTGTTATTTGCTAAACCATCTCTCTAGCCACAGACAAGTTTTTTTTAAATGATTTGTCTTTAATTGAAACTTTGCAGAGTAGTTCATAGAAACTTCCTTTTACATAACATAGTAAGTTACATGACTACAATAACATGGATGATTCAGCAGGCTTGGGAGCAAACTCGACTGATAATGTACAAGTGTTCCGTAAGGGCGTTCCATCGCTTTACTTGACGATGGAACTGAGACCACATTGTGACATTTGAATCTCACTTCTAATGCTTTAATTGGTTTTATTACACAGGCAGATAACTTAGGCCTATGCTTTTATCTCCTCTTCATAAAGTGTACCCTGCACAGGACTGTGCCTAGACAAGCAGCAGATGCATTGTCAGCACTAGATAAGTTACTGCTCTGTCAGGACAGCAGCCTGCTGGACGTGTGTGTTTACGATACCATGTGTGTCTTCACGAAGAAACCAAGAGCATTACTGATCACAGTTTGTGGAATAATTGGTTAAGAAAGCTTCTACTGTAGCATTGTTTCATTGACCTATAAACATAGAAATGAATAGTGTTACTAAAATTTCACCTCCCTCAGTCCCAGATATGAGTATTAGGGAATCTGTAAAATTCTGAAATTTTATGACATAGATACTTTTTCTTTCTTTGAATTCATCTATTACTATCCATACCTTAAAATGTCATAAATACGTGGAATTACATTAATTACATAAACTCTCATAGTACGTATGATGTGATCACATTTATTTTCAAATATAATCTTTTAATTATTTTTTTATTTTGCTTGTTCCCTCTTCTTTCCCTTCCTTCCAGACCCATGTTAACCACCTAGCAGGTAGCCTTCCATATTTTTCTATGCTCATATATGTGTGCTTTTGTGTGTGTTTATAGGAGGGGAGTTTCTGCTCATTTATTTTATAATAATGGAATCAGAAGCATTTTTTTCACCTTTTCTCATTTAGTTACTACCTCTTGGAAGTCCCTCCAAGTTAGAAGAATAACTGTTATTCTTTTGAATGGCTTTGGTATTTTGTGGTATAAGTATATCATTTTTTTTCCTTGTTTTTGTAATTGATGAACATTTACTTTGTCTCCTATGTTTTTTGCCACTATTATCTTTTGTAACAAATGTTTTGGGTAAATAGGTAGAGTATTTTATGGGCGGATAATTTTATTATGAAATAATTTTCCAAGAGTGGGATTATAGAATTAAACAGTATTTTAGTTCATAATAATTACACTGCTAGTGATTTTGAATATCTTTTAGTTAATTGGCTTTTTGTTTTTGTTTTGCATTGGTAGGGGCAGAGGAGAGGCAGGCCTCCTGTATACCAGAGCTTGTGGGGGGAGTCAGAATAATTTCTGGGAATTGATTTTTGTCCTTCCACCATGTAAGTTCTAGAGGTTGAACCAAGCATCTGTACCCGCTGAGCCATCTTGTTGTCCCTATTTTTTAGACAGTCAGTCACTTTGCAACTCCTGACCCTCCTGCTTCTAAATCTGAGTGCTTGGGTTAGAGGCATGAACTCTATCGTGCCTGGCAGTGTTCACACTTTCATTTTTTGTTGTCGTTGAGATTACTTTTTTTAAAATTATGTATAGTGTTGTGCCTGCATGTACACCTGCAGGTCAGAAGAGGGCACCAGATCTCATTACAGATGGTTGTGAGCCACCATGTGGTTGCTGGGAATTGAACTCAGGACCTCTGGAAGAGCAGTCAGTGCTCTTAACCACTACACTAACTTTCATAAACCTACCACTGACTCCATATACAAGTCCTTATTTTTTGAAACTAATTTTTAAAAATATTTTTTATTTTTGTTTTTTTTATATGTATGAGTATTTTGCCAGCATGGAACTGGAGTTAAAATTTAGAAGATTTTCTATGATTCTGATTTCTGAAGTTATTCCTCTTTCTAAATTTCATGGGCAATTTTGAGAGATAACTGTTACTTTTACAATATTGCTAGGAAATATTGATAAAATGAAGAAAATAATATTCTTGATTTTGCCAACAAATAGAAACCTCTGTATCTCTTTAAAAGTCTCTTGACTTATAATGAATGTGCATTATAAATACCTAGAAACATGTCCACAAGACACATAAAGGCACCTGTTGCCAAGCCTAATGACCTGAATTCAATTTCTAGACCCCTCATGGTAAAAGGAGAGAATTACTCCTGAACATTGTTCTGTAACTTCCACGTGTATCATGTGTATGTGCCCCTCCCCCCACTCTACACTCAAATAAATGGAATAAACAGAAAAGAAACACCTGGGAGCTATAGTGCAAGACACTTTAAACGAGCGGACATTGAGATGTTGTGACAAAGTCACTGACAACCAATACTGAACAGTCTTAACTTTTTTCCTGTATGCTTTATCTCTGATTTTTTGATGGTGTTCACACACACTTGTCTTTTCTTTCACTGAACTATTTAGAGATAAGTGCTAGATATTTGGCTTAATGATTTTGCACGGCACTCATAAATGCAGTCTCTGAGTGTTCAGTCTGGAGAGTGTCAGTGGTTCCCCACGTTACAGAAGTGTGCACTGTGTGTTTAGAATCCTTGCCCCTTTTGTTTGCCCTCCATTTTACTCCCGTAACAAATTAGACACTCGTAGAAAAGCCTCACATTCTTAGCTTTCCCTGTTTTCCTTGTGGTAGTAAACTTGGTTATCTGTAAGCTGTAATTAGGTATAGACAGGGCTATATCATAATCTTTTAGGCCACATCATACTTTTATATAGAAGTATTGTCAGACTGACCTGTTAGTCTGCTGAGTTTGAGCACTTATGTGATGACAATCAACTTTTTCTTCTCTCTCTCCCCCCCTTTCCTGCTCTCCCTTCCCCTCTCCCCCTCTTGTGTTTTGTGAATGTGCATGTGCAAATGTGTGCAGGTGTGCATGAGTGGAGACCAAAGGTCAGTATCCCTGTGGCTCTCTGCCTTACTTTTTGAGATGGGGTCTCTTTCTCACTGATTGGAGCTTGCCAACCAGCCCCTTAGACTGTTTTCATTACTCCACTTGAGGTAACAGATGCGCACTCCACCACTTGAGGTAACAGATGCATGCCCCATCACTTGAGGTAACAGATGCGCACTCCACCACTTGAGGTAACAGATGCGTGCCCCATCACTTGAGGTAACAGATGCGCACTCCACCACTTGAGGTAACAGATGCGTGCCCCATCACTTGAGGTAACAGATGTGCACTCCACCACTTGAGGTAACAGATGCGTATTCCACCACTTGAGGTAACAGATGCATGGCCCACCACTTGAGGTAACAGATGCGTATTCCACCACTTGAGGTAACAGATGCATACCCCACCACTTGAGGTAACAGATACATGGCCCACCACTTGAGGTAACAGATGCGTATTCCACCACTTGAGGTAACAGATGCATGGCCCACCACTTGAGGTAACAGATGTGTATTCCACCACTTGAGGTAACAGATGCATACCCCACCACTTGAGGTAACAGATACGTATTCCACCACTTGAGGTAACAGATGCATGGCCCACCACTTGAGGTAACAGATGTGTATTCCACCACTTGAGGTAACAGATGCATGGCCCAACACTTGAGGTAACAGATGCGTATTCCACCACTTGAGGTAACAGATGCATGGCCCACCACTTGAGGTAACAGATGCGTGCCCCGCCACTTGAGGTAACAGATGCATGGCCCACCACTTGAGGTAACAGATGCATATTCCACCACTTGAAGTAACAGATGCGTGCCCCATCACTTGAGGTAACAGATGCGTGCCCCACTGTTGACTTTTATGTGAGTGCTGGGGATCAAAACACAGGTCCTGATGCTTCCATAGTAAGTGCTTTACCCACTGAGCCATCTCTTCAGCCTTAGCCTTTTCCTCCCTCCCTTCTCCCCTCCCCCATCTCTCTTTTTGGGTTTTGATGTATGTTTGTTGTTGAGACAGGGTTTCGCTTTGTAGCTGACTATCCTGAAATTCACTACACAAACCAGGCTGACCTTGAACTCACTGAGAATCTACCTACCTGGTGCTATGATTAAGTGTGTGACATAATGCCAGGCAGATCTTTCTTTTTTAAGATAATCTTTTGTTTTTGTAGTTCCCAAAGGTCTGTGATTCTTTGAACCATTGGCATGGCTATCCTTTTACTTCAACCACTTTTCACTTAATTATTTAATATCTAGTGATTTTTGTTCTATCAGTTCTTTCATTGGAAACTACAAAATAGTGACTTTCTAATTATATCATCCCCTCTACATTTATTATATTTTTTCAGATGAGTGTTCTCTTACCAAGCGGGAATCAATTATGGTTTATTCCTAGTTGAAGATTTAAAATGTGTTTTGCTCTTGACCAATTTTCAGAGAAAGATATTTTTACTTAGCTTTTATATTTTAATTACTTGGAGGTTAAAGGCATACATTTTAAAGCGCATATATGTGTGTGTATATATGCTTTAAAATGCAAATGAAATTAGCTTTTTTCTTTTTGAATACTGGACTCAAATAATGTCAGAGGTCATACACACACCTTTAATCCCACCACTAGGGAGGCAGAGACAGGTAGATGTAAGTTGAGACCAGCCAGGGATACATAGTGAGACCCTCCTGTTTTAAACAATAAAAAATACTTCAAATTAGTATTTAGACACCTTTGATCTTTTATTTTTATTTTATTTGTGTTTTATTTGAGGCTTTAGTTCTTACTATATAGTTCTGACTGTCCTGGAACTCACTGTTCAGCTAGTCTCAAACTCACAGAGATCTTCTTGTCTCTGCCTCCTAAGTGCTGGGACTAAAGGCATGCATCACCACTCCTGGGGTTTTTGTGTTTGTTTTTTCTACTTTTGGTCTTTTGATTTTTACTTATCCACTGATAAAATGGCAAAAATAGTTTTTAAAAATGGAGTTGAGAATGGATGTAGCTCAGTTGGTAGAATGTCTGCCTCAAATTCGTTAATTCCTGGGTTGGACCCTGACATGGATCAAACCAGTGGTAAATGTCTGTTTTGGGAGGAAGAGACAAGAGTATTAGAATTTGAGGAATTACCAAAGATGAAGTTATATAGTCTATAATCATTTCTGTTCAAAAACCTGGATTTAAATTAATCTACTATTTTGTTTATTTGGTTATACTAGTGGGTAGATAGCATACATCTGCAAACAGAAAAACAAATTAAGAAGTTTCTGTTGTGCTCAAGTGTGGTATCCTTGTGTCAAGTAGGCCTTTTCTTTGGACGTTTGCAGGAAGTCTGAGGTGCGGGATGTTGATTTTACAGTAGTAACAGCACCAGTAGGAAATGAAGAATCTGACCATGTTACAAAGAGTCAAAGTATTGGGGCATTGATATAGAAGCCTGCATTTTAGAACAGCTGTGCATTAGGCCTTGAGTGTTACTGTGTACTGTGAAGGGTGCCGTAGAGGATACTTGAGTGTCACTGTGTACTGGGAACAGTGCTGTAGAGGATACTTGAGTGTCACTGTATACAATGAAGGGTGCTGTAGAGGATACTTGAGTGTCACTGTGTACAGTGAACAGTGCTGTAGAGGATACTTGAGTGTCACTGTGTACTGGGAACAGTGTAGAGGATACTTGAGTGTCACTGTGTACAGTGAACAGTGTAGAGGATACTTGAGTGTCACTGTGTACCGTGAACAGTGCTGTAGAGGATACTTGAGTGTCACTGTGTACTGGGAACAGTGTAGAGGATACTTGAGTGTCACTGTGTACAGTGAACAGTGTAGAGGATACTTGAGTGTCACTGTGTACCGTGTACGGTGCTGAAGAGGAGTAGCTGTGCTGCTCAAGAGTTCTTTCTTAGTGTGTGCAAGGCCTGGAGTCAGATGACACAGGCGTGGGGACGTGAATGTGGGTCCTGAGTGCCATGAGAAAGCTAAACGTGGTGTGTGCCCGTAATCCCCAGGTCTAGTGAGATGCTTTGTCTCAACACCTAATGCAGAAAGCCATAGAGGAAGATGCCTCATGTTGACCTCTGGCTTCACACATGCACACACACAGCTCACAAGTGAAGCCATAGACTATGTATGAACAAGTATGTGTAGCTGTGTTGCAGTACAGTTTTATTTACAAATCAGGCACCAAGTGGATTTATCTGCAGACTAGTCTGCTGAATCACTGGTTTAGACAGATATGAGTTAAGTCAAAAATGTATAAAACTAGAGAGGAAAGATTGCTCAGTGGTTGAGAGCACTCCCTGGCTGCTCTTCCATGGGACCTAGGTTTAATTTGCAACACCCATATGGCGGCTTACAACTGTCTATAACTCCAGTTTCTTAGAATCTGATACCCTCTTTTGGGCTCTGGGCACCAGGCACACAGGTACAGAGACATACATGCGTCAAAACACTTTAATTATTTATTTATATGTTTATTTTGGGGGGCACATTTTCTTTATGTAGTATGGCTGTCTTGGAACTTACTCTGTAGACCAGACTGACCTACATAGCATATTTCAGAGCAGCCAGGATTACACAGCTGACACTCTGTCTCAACAATCAAAAAGAATGTGTGAAAATTGTAACAGTTCCTCAGAATAGGGGAGAACCATTGATTGGCGGAAGCAAAGGCTCTGAAAATCTACACAAAGATAGAGTTTTAAGAGCATCCCTTCCGCAAAGATGCAGCTCATCTAGCAGATGCAGGCATGGGGGTTTTGTATATTTAAATAGGTGTTTTTTTGGTAGGATATCTTACTGTGTATCCTAGCCTAGCCTGGAACTCACCAAGTAGCCCTGGCTAGTCTCAGATTTGTGGTAATTCTCCTGCCTCAATCTACAGAGGGCTGGGATTATAGGTGTGAGCCCACATCTAGCTTTTGTGCAGATGTTTTTGTGACCTTAAAGCAATACAACTTCTTGCTGAGACAGCATTACTTTGAGCTAGGAGTTTTAAACTGTGTGGAGAGGATTTATAACAGGGATTATTCATGAGTATAATACTATTTGATACCAGGGACTTGGGCAATCTTGCTGTCCACAGAATGGTAGGGATTAGAAGGGTTTCTGGAACCAGCTCTCCAGATACTGATAGGGAAAGTTCTGCTTACCTGTTAGTTGTTGTACTTTGAAGACTCATTGTGTTTGTCCTCAAGTGCAAGGATAACCCACTAACAAACACACACTTTCTCCATTTCTGATTTCCAGTCATTTTTTTGGTAGTAGAAAATTAGTCCCTCTGAGTATGAATGAAATCTCAACTTGAGGGTTTTGTTTCCCTGTAAGAATCTTTTAGAGGGGTTTCATGTAAATTGGATTAATTGCAAGCATGCGACTTAATATTTCAAAAATTTTGTTAAATATATAGAAACTGATGATGCTTTATATTGCTTGGCGTATTTTATCTTCTGCTTTAATGTTCTCGTGAAGTTGTTTTCAAATGACTCATTATGCTATGCCTATTTAAAGGCGAACAGCTGCTTGGAGAACTACAAGTGAAGAAAAGAAAGCATTAGATCAGGCTAGTGAAGAGATTTGGAATGACTTCCGAGAAGCTGCAGAAGCACATCGACAAGTTAGAAAATATGTTATGAGCTGGATCAAGCCTGGGATGACAATGATAGAGATCTGGTAAGAGGACTGGCCATGGTGGTGGGCCACACCTACCAATGGGAGGCAGAGGCAGGTGGTCTCGAGTTTGAGGTCAGCCTGATCTGCATGGTGAATAACAAGCCAGCTAGGGCTATTTTGTGAGATACTGTCTTTTTAAGGGGGCGAGGGAAGGTGTTCATTTTAGTACTAACTAGTTCCCTAGTTAATAAAGATTTATTTATTATGCATACAATGTGCTGTTGGCATGTATGCCTACAAGCCAGGCGAGGGCATCAGATCTCATTATAGATGGTTGTGAGCCACCATGTGGTTGCTGAACTCAGGACCTCTGAAAGAACAGCTAATGCTCTTAATCTCTGAGCCAGCCCTATGCTACTGAATTTTTAATCTCAAGTAGAGATTATATAAATGTCTTCTGAGTTCTTGTATATCTTAAAGCATGTACACAATTGCATGCTAGGCATGTTCTTTTATATGTGCTTGCATATATGCAGGCAAAACACCCATATACTTAAAAGTTAAAATTGTGTGTGTGCACATGTGATATGCAGCCCTTAAGTTTGGTGTAAGTGGGATCTTGATCCCTGGTAACTGAAGTTCTGAGTAAACTGTCCTTTTGAGTTTGTAATGGAGTTGGTTTCCTTGTCTTTCAAGATGGGCTAATAGTACCTCATTGGAGAGCTGTTGTATATATTCAGAAAGGATCCAGGGTTTTAGTAAACTTGGGATTGAAAGGATTGACTGGAAGGTATGAGTCTAAAAGCAAATTCCCTTTTCCTTTAGTGAGAAGTTAGAAGACTGTTCTCGAAAGCTAATAAAAGAGAATGGGTTAAATGCAGGCCTGGCGTTTCCCACTGGGTGTTCTCTTAACAACTGTGCTGCACATTACACGCCAAATGCTGGTGACACGACAGTCTTACAGTATGATGACATCTGCAAGATAGACTTTGGAACACACATAAATGGTGAGTCTGTGGACATAATGCCACCTTCCACTCAGCTCTGCCTCCTGGACTAGCAGGGATGCCTTTGCATCTGTTCCTGTCTCCCTTTCTGGAACCTGTATTGAGGCAGAGTTTTATGTTGCTTTAGGTTAAACTGGAAACTATTGGATAATTGATGTTTATTTTGCTTTCATAGATGATTCTACATTTTTTCCCATTCAGGTCATTGTTTTATTCACATATAAAATACTTTGCTAGGGCTGTTTATATAGCTCAGTAGTCTGACATTTAATCCCCAATGTCACATTTAGGGAGAGAGAAAAATTTGGACCCCAGGCCTTTAATCCCAGCACTTAGGAGGCACAGGTTGGTGGATATCTGTGAACTCAAACCCTGTCTGTTCTACATAGAATTCTAGGATATCCAGGACCACATACTGAGACCCTGTATCCAGTTGTTACAAAGCCAGGTTTGGTGGCGTACAGCTTTAATCTCAGGGTGAGGCAAGTGAACCCCTGTGAGGTCAAGACCTGTCTGATCTACATAGCAAGTTCCTGAACAGCCAGAGGTACACAGTAGACACTGTCTTTTTGAAAAATGGACATGGTCGTGCACTTAGGAAATAGATCAGAAGCTCAGGGATATCCTATGCCATATAGTCAGTTGAGGCCAGGCTGGAAGACATGGGGCCACATTTCAAAAGACAACAAAATAGTATTTGTAGAATTTTGTTTGGTCAGTGTATATCGTTTAACAGTCCAGGAAGTGTAGTTTAGATTGAGTATTAAGATTTTAAGGTTTTGCTAAATTGGATGAGTGACACTTTGTTTAATGCTTTCTTGTTATAGATTGTTTTCTGTCCATATTGCTGCTATATTTCCTCAGTGTTTATTCTGTTTATTGGTTTGTGTGGGAGAGCACTGAATTGAGCAAAATTTATTCTGAAGTCATTGAATAGTTGCTACTTTTTGCCTTTTTGATTCTACATAATCTCTGGGGACTTCAAACGCTGCTTTCCCGTGAGCCATTATTTCTCCTTGTAACTCAGGGTTAGTAGAGTAAGTACTGTGGAGCAAGTACATCTCTTAACAGTTTGGTAAATTTAAAGATGATTTTTTTTCTCTTTCAGGTAGAATAATTGATTGTGCTTTCACTGTCACTTTTAATCCCAAATATGATATATTATTAAAAGCTGTAAAAGATGCTACTAATACTGGAATAAAGGTATGTGGACTACAGGGCTATATAACAACCTCACTTTGAGTATACTCTTCATAGATTGTTTTAAGGTCTATGTAGTAGGGGTGATTTGTGTAACTCATTGACCTTAGTTAGCTCCTATGCTAGGAACCCTGAAGTAGTTATGGTTACTAAACAATTTGAATTTATTTTTGCATTTAAAATTAGCTTTTTTTTTTCTTGTTGTTCCTTTTTTGTTGATGTGATTTATTTTTAGGAGAGTTTTATTTTCAGGGTAAAATTGAGCAAAAGATAGAGAAATTCCCATATAAACCCTTTTGGTACACATTACTTTCCACTGTCAGTGTCTCCATTTACTAAATAATTTTATAGCATTACTTCATAATTGTCTGAAGTCCACAGTTTGCATTAGGGTCGCTCTCAGTTTGACGAATACAGAATGACAAGTGTCTGCCATACAGTGCAATAGTATTAGTATTTCCCCTGCCCTTCAAAGCATCTGTGCTCCACAGATTCATCCTTTCCTCTCTGGTAGGCCCTGAAGCACTCAGCTTCACCTCATATTGCATCCGTCTGTCTGTCTCTCCTTTTTTTCTTTCTGGTTTTTTGAGCCAGGGTTTCTCTGTGTAATAGTTCTGGCTGTCCTGGAACTCCCTCTGTAAACCAGACTGGCCTCAAACTCACAGAGATCCGCCTGCCTCTGCCTCCTGAGTGCTGGGATTAAAGACATGTGCCACCACCACCCAGCTTGTTTTTCTTTTCTTTTTTTTTTTTAATGTTATTTTTTAAAGTTGTGAATAAAAAAATCATCACACTGAAATTAAGCAGACTTAAACATTATCCAACTCGATGAAGTTAGAGTAGCCGTTCAGAAAGGATGCTGTGGGACTTCTCATTGGAGTTGATGCTTAAGCTATTGAAAACATTTTTGTGCACTTTCCACCACCAAAAATGAGAAGTCTGGCTGGGCGTTGGTGGCCCACGCCTTTAATCCCAGCATTCAGGAGGCAGAGGCAGGCGGATCTCTGTGAGTTCCGCTGGATCGACAGCCTCCAAAACAATACAGAGAAACCCTGTCTCGTAAAACCGAGAGAGAGAGAGAGAGAGAGGGAGAGGGAGAGGGAGAGGGAGAGGGAGAGGGAGAGAGGAGAGAGAGAGAGAGAGAGAGAGAGAGATCTGTTTAGAACTAGAAAAACAATTGCCTTTTATGTTCTCTTTCAAGGGGATGTAACTTGTGTTTATATTTCCTCTAGTATTTAGAGATTTTTCTCTTCTGTGTGCTATCTTGTACCCACAAGTACATTTGTTTACATATATACATCAAGTCATTTGTCTTATTGCTGAGTTTCAGAAGTTCTCTGTATATTATGGGTCTTAGCCCTGCATCCAGCACATGATTTGCTAGTATTTTCTATCTAAAGTCGCCTTTTTGTTGTGTTGATACTGTATGTTTGCTACATGGAATGTTCTTGTTATATGAAGTAGTTTTACTTTTTTTCTTTTGTTGCCTGTGCTTTTGATATATAATCAGTCACATCCAGTAGCTTGAAGCTTTTGACTGTTTCCTATGAGAGGTTTACAGTTGTGAGTCTCACATTAGGTTTAGGATTTTGGAGGGAGTGGATGTGTGGGATTTTGCATGCATGTATGTCTATGAACCATGTGTGTACAGAGCCGAAAGAAGCTGCAACCCCCTGAACTGGAGTAATTGATGGTTGTAAGCCACCATGTGGGTGCTGGTAGCCAAGCCTGAGTGCTATGGAAGACTCTTAGCTGTGGCCTAGGCCCGTGCTCTTAACTGCCAGGTCTCTCCACAGCCCCTGTTGTACAATCTTTAGAGATAGCTTGTAGTTGTCACCTGCTGAGAGGCTTGGGTTTTTGTTTGTTTTTTCTTCCTTTTCAGTTTGGATGCAACAGTTTCTTTTTCTTGTTCAATTGTTCTGGCCAGAACATCCCAGTCATGTGTTTTTTTTTTTTGTTTGTTTGTTTTTGTTTTTAATATCTAATTATTTATTTATTATGTATATAGTGCTCTGCCTACATGTATGCCTGCATCTCATTACAGATGGCTGTGAGCCACCTTGTGGTTGCTGGGAATAGAACTCAGAATCTCTGAAAGAGCAGCCAGTGCTCTTAACCACTGAGCCAGCTCTCCAGCCCTCATTCATATGTTAAACCAGCAAAGGGTAGTCATCTTTTACCTTGTTTCTGACCTTAGAGGAAATGCTTTCAGCAGCCATATTTTCTGTAGGTTTCTCCTGTAGCTTTTGTTATTTTGAGGGTATTTTTTTCTATTCTTACTTTGAGTCTTTATATTGAGTATATTCTAAATGTAAATCCAATTGAAATGATGTGTGTTAACCTCATAAAGTATGTTTATATTGATGAATTATTGAACTGCCCTTACATCCCAGGAATAAATTGTATGTGTGTGTGCGCGCATGAGTGCATGCATGAGAGAGAGGGAGGGAGGGAGAGACAGAGACACACATACACTGTGTTGCCTTGGCTGCCTCTAACTTGGGCTCAGGCTTTCTTTCTTGAGAACTTCCATCTTTTGAATATATGGAACTATGGGCATGTTCTGCCATTGTGATTGGTAAAGTTAGATCAATTGACCTGTAACTGGAGTTATAGTTGAGCTGGCATGTGGGTTCTGCTTACCAAACAAGATTTCCTCTGTAATAGGAACAAGTACTCTGACCCATCTCTCCACCTGCCACCACCCCATTGCCATTCATTATATCCCTTACATTTCTCCAAGTAAACTGTATGATTAATCTTACAGGCAAAAGTATCGGGTCTAATCTTGTGTGTGGTATTATTTTAACATCTTTCACAAGGTCTTATATAATTATTTTTAATATACAAATTAGTTTTTCTGGTTGGAAAATATAAAACCATTGTAGAAGTTTGCACTTAAAAAGTAAAATGTGCATTATTTTTAGTGTGCTGGGATTGATGTTCGTCTTTGTGATGTTGGTGAAGCCATTCAAGAAGTTATGGAATCCTATGAAGTAGAAATAGATGGGAAGACTTACCAAGGTATGGTCCTTTAAACTGAGTCTTTGGGTCAGACGTTGAGTGTGCAGAAGATGCACTGTGGAAGCTCTCTGGGAACTTTCTGAGCTAATGAGTAGCTAAGAAGATGTCGGGGAAATTTATCCTATGGCGTCCTAATTTGACCTGGGTTTTTGGGGTCAAGAAGCCGGGCGTTGGTGGCGCACGCCTTTAATCCCAGCACTCGGGAGGCAGAGGCAGGCGGATCTCTGTAAGTTCGAGACCAGCCTGGACTACCAAGCGAGTTCCAGGACAGCCTCGAAAAACCAAAAAAAAAAAAAAAAAAAAAAAAAAAAAAGAATGAGAGAGAAACCGGAGTCCCGTGCATTGGTGATTCTCACAGTCTCCTGTAGCTGCTACTTTAGGTTGTCATTGAGCCAATCACTCGTGTTCTGTTGCTCCCGCACTCATCACAATCCGTCCTCAACTCCAGGTCTGTCCAGCCACCTAGCCACGGTCCTCCTTTCTCTCTTTGATGCTGTTCTAAAAGCAGGAAATTGGGGGAAAGGGCATCAGAGGAATTAAAGGGAAGACTAGAGAGTAAATTTGAAAAAAAAAAATGCATGTCTGAAATGCTCAAAAGAATAAAAATGGTAAATAAAAACAGTAAAATTGAGAGATTTTGAACATTCTTTTATCTTTATATTATTTTACTTATCCAAGTAAATAGTGAACATTTAGGGACTGGAGAGAGGACTCAGAGGTTAAGAACTCAGGTCAAAGGACCTGAGTTCAATTCCCAGAAACCACCTGGTGACTCACAACCATCTATAATGAGATCTGATGTGATCTTCTGACATTTAGGCAAACATGCAGGCAGAACACTGTATACATAATAAATAAATCTTTTTTTTTAAAGATTTATGTATGAGTGCTCTATCTGCATGTACACCTTTACGCCAGAAGTCACCAAATCTTAAACTATAACCTGAAATTAAACAATTTTAAGTAAAGAACGTCTTTCTTCTCCCATTAAACCTAGTATTATGAAACTCTCTACTTGTTACAAGATCATAGACATAGCACACAGAAGAGATTAGCTATACCAGCTACAGCTTCTCTCCCTTTGCAGGGCTAAGGCAACCAGCACTCCGACATTACATGCTCTCTGGTACCTTCACCAAGAAGCTAAACACCTAGCAAGTAGCAGTCCATGGTAGGGAGGGACAGAGGATTAGCTTCGAGCTGGCCATTACTGCCTTTGTTACAGAGACTCTTCACATCTAAATGCTGTCAAGTAGGGGGTTTCCTTTGCTCTGTGGGTTGCTGTTGGATCTATCCCACAGTCCTACTGTGGATCACAACTGATCTACAGGATATTTTCAAATGAAATCTATTTCTGAACACTCCTATCAAAACAGAAAGCTATTATTTTAAAACACTGTGGGTCATATTTTTGTCTTTCAAAAAGAGCTTAAAAAGGAATATTTGGGTATAACATCATCAGGATAGGGTTGTTACTCAGAGACATACAAGTAATTCCCGGCGGTGGTGGCACACACCTTTAGTCCCAGCACTCAGGAGGCAGAGCAGGGTGGATCTCTGAATTTGAGGTCAACCTGGTCTACAGAGGAGATCCAGGACAGCCAGAGCTACATAGAGAAGCCATGACTTTAGGGGAAAAAAAAAAAAAAAAGAAAAAAAAAAAGACCTAAAAGTAGAAAAAGTTCCTTCATGGAGAACTTGTAGAGTTCACCACACCCATGTTTTCCAGGTTTCTCATTCAGCTTTCAAAGTACCCAGCTATGTTCTGTTCCCCACCAGTCTGTCTACTGGCAAGACTGTGCCTCTGAGGCCTCAGCCAGCCAGTCTCTTCCTGGCTCTTGTTATCTTCAGGGTCTACATTAGTTACCCCATGTCTTTAGGAAGATGGTCACAGCTGAAGAACCCCTTGCACCATCTTTCTAAACCCAGGCATTGGACAGAGGTGAACTCTGGGGAAGTGTGCAGATGATCAACACCACTTTGAACTTGGGCTTCGGTCTGCGTTCCCACTGCATACCTAACATTCTCCCTTACTGTCTTCAACGTGGTGTTCCTGCAGGCTTCTGAGAGGGCAGAGCTGCCACGGTGTCCCTAGCTTCTCATCTCTTGCCTGTGCCTGGTGATATTCCCTGGGTGGTCATAGTCATAGGAGTTATCCCAGGTCCATGTTTGGTCTTGACCTTGCTCTAAGCAACCTGGTCCTCCACTTCCATAATTTCTGGGTGTCATTCTTGTGAGCCTTCCTAACAAATGCTGGTTTGGAATAGTTTCCTGAAGGTCCCTCCGTTGGTTGTAGGTAGGGCTTGTTACCAACTTTCCACTACAGAGATGTAACTAGGGCTTGGGTTGCAGAAATGGCGGCATCTTTCTCATCTAATTCTCAATGGTGACTTCTGTTCCAACAATCTAGGTAGGGGTCCATGTTTCCCTCTTCTGGTCGTTCACTGGGGTATCTTTCTTCGGCCTTGACTTTACCTTCTCTCTACTTCTTTGTTTACACTAATGACAATGCACACATACCATCTCACCTCCCACTAAGGCATCATCTGCTCTTGAGAAAGGTGACTTCTTGCCAATGCTTCAGAAACCACAGGGCTAATTTTCTGAAATTGTGGAACATAATTGAAATGCACATAGTGTGAAAATCATCTTGTCAGGTGAGAGTGTAACCATGCCCCTTGAGAGGCCTCAAAGCTCCTAATAGAACCTGTCAAATAATTGTCACTATGTTACACCTCTCAACACTGTGCTGGGGGTTGTTTCAGATGGGAACTTGAGAAGACATGCAAAAGCTAGTAGCCAGCTGCACCTTTCCAGTTGCAGCAGTCGTAAATCCTGATGTTTGGCATTTCTTTGTCTCTACTAACTATACGTGCCTAAGTAGCAGTTACACTTCAGATTTGAGCCCGTGTACACATGGAGGTATATAGTATGCCTCTAGTGTCTTTAATCATTCCATGTCTTTAGGATTCATTTAACAGTGTCCTCACCTTCATATCATTTCTTTTTCTATAGGCATGCACGCGCACTCACACTCACACACACACCCCTCTTAAGGATCTTATTCTAAATATGGTGTCACCTATAATTTATTTCTTCCATTCTCCCCTCAGCATTCTCTTTGGCACTTTCTCAGTGGTGTGCATGTGGGACTGGGTTTGTGCAGACGAGTATAGGTGACATGGAGGCCAGAAGCTGGAAGTTGAGGTGGTTGTGAGCCACCTGACATGGGTGCTGGGAAGTAACTCTGGTCCTCTTCAAGAGTAGTGTGTGCTCTAACAGCTGATTGCTTTTGAGCCCTCTCTTTGACACTTAATAAAACAAACTGCTTTTTACTTTATCTCTGTGAGAGCCTTGGGTTTTGTTTGTTTGCTTGTTTTGAGAACAGGGACTCACTGTGTAGTCCTGGCTGGCCTAGAACTCACTAGGTGTAGACTAGGCTACCTTTGAACTCAAGAGAGCTACCTGCCTCTGCCTCCCAAGTGGTGGGATTTAAAAGTGTGTACCACCACTCTGGCTCAGTATCTTTTTTGATGTAAATGCTTAAACTTTGAACTCTCTACCAAAAGATCCTAAAGAAAATTCATTTCTTTCTTATGACAGTGAAACCCATCCGTAATCTAAATGGACACTCGATTGGGCCTTATAGAATCCACGCTGGAAAAACAGTGCCCATTGTGAAAGGAGGGGAGGCTACAAGAATGGAGGTATGTGAGTCACCCTTGCTAACAAGGACATTGGGTATGCTAGGACTATAAACTATCACGGTTGCGCCCCCCCCCCCCCCCAACACTTAGACTTCTGTGAAAAGCCATTGCACTTTTTTCTAAAATAAGACTCATATCTAAATACTGAACAAAAATGACCCTGGGAGAAACTATGCAGTGCTTTTGAAGACTGGGGCTGTACTCAGTGTTCAATAAGGGCTGCTGTCTGAGGGAGCACTGGGTACAGCAGTGACCGTGTTGTGATCAGACGGCCAGCCAGGCTGAGAAGAATTTGAGAAGCATGTTTCATGTTACTACTTCATTTCATGGGAAGTTGATTAGTTCTGAACTGTTTTCTCCCTATGATCCTTGTGTCTTTTTTTTTTTTTTTGAAGGAAGGAGAGGTGTATGCCATTGAAACCTTTGGTAGCACAGGAAAGGGTGTCGTTCATGATGACATGGAATGTTCACACTACATGAAAAACTTTGATGTGGGACATGTGCCAATAAGGTGAGAGACTTGGTTTTATAACTAATGAGCATTCTTCCAGGTTAACGTTTGACAGTCATAGGTTGGATTCAGGCTTTCATGGTGACAGTCTTTGCGCTTGTTATGTAAAAGGAACGTCTATAATACTCATCTAAGAATTTAGCACACTTCATGTTATCTTCAGGTTCATACTCAGCTGTCTGTCTTTTGGCCATTGCATATTTCAGTTATTATCAGTAAAAGAACGGTGTTTCAGTTGCAGACACAGCTAAGATTTGACTTTTATAATAGGGGGAATTGGTTAGTTACCCCTTTGCCAGATATTAATCTTAACTTTCTTCCTCTTAGGCTTCCAAGAACAAAACACTTGCTAAATGTCATCAATGAAAACTTTGGCACCCTTGCCTTCTGCCGCAGATGGCTGGATCGCTTGGGAGAAAGTAAATACCTAATGGCTCTGAAGAATCTGTGTGACTTGGGCATAGTAGATCCATACCCACCACTGTGTGACATCAAAGGGTCATACACGGCACAGTTTGAACATACCATACTGCTGCGTCCAACTTGTAAAGAAGTCGTCAGCAGAGGAGATGACTATTAAACTAGTCCAAAGCCAGCTCCACGTCTTTATTTTCTAAGCTTTGTTGGAATACGTTATACCACAAGTAATTTGCAACATGTTGTCTGTTTTAACAGTGGACCTGTGTAATATCTTTATCCATGTTTCAAGGAGTTTTCAAAGGCAAACTGTCTCCATGTAATTAACCAAGGAAAAGGCTTTCAGGACTTTAATGTTAACTGTCTCTCCCGTCTAGAAACTGCTGCACCATTGACTAGTTAGGAATTCCTTACACGTTTTGTTCTGAAGACCTAAGACATGCTTTTGGATATTTATATTGCCATGTTCTTCCTTGAATGCTCTGAATGACCACATCCAGTTCTGCACCTGCGCCCTCTGGTGTTGCTTTTTAACCTTCCTTGGAGTCCATTTTCTAAATAAAGACATTTTCAGATCGGAGAGCTACATCTTCATGTCTGTGGTTGTAATTCTAAGCAGAGAGTAGCTAAAGTATAATGTTCTTTATCTGGACTCTAGAGTTACCTGAACTAGACTTTCTTCAGGAGAGGTGGCCACAAGATCTTCATGTGTATGAAGTGGGCAAAAATTAGCACACCTCTTTAAGAATGTTTTACTTTTTTTGTAGAAGCATATTTAACATTAGTCTTTTTTCTTGTTATGGGAAAACATTGTGCCAACTTGAAAAACCTTGATGTAATAAAAGTCCCTTAACCCAGTGGTCATGTAGTCACATACTAGAAAACAAAAACATTAAAGCCACAAGCAAATGAGATTTGGATCTTGTTCTAGTTAGAAATGTTAACTTGAAATTGGGCCTGATACTCAACATTCCTGGTCCTTAACATGTTAAGGACCTTAATGTCACAAATTACTTTAGCTGGGCAGTGGTGGCACACACCTTTATCCCAGCACTAGGGAGGCAGAGGCCTGGTCTACAGAGCTAAGTTCCAGAACAGCCAGGGCTACATAGAGAAACCCTCCCCTGAAATTAGTTTCTTTTATCTGTCATAAAGTCAGGGGTGTTATTTGGAATGTAAGGATACAATACTTAGCTTGTTTGGAATGGGCCCAATTATTTAACCACTTAGATTTTTATATGTGGTTTGCTAGAAACATCCCATCATAGTTTTTAAATTGTTACTTGCCCAGATTAAAGCCTTAATTTGTGTATGCCTTAGCACAATGATGGTATGTAGCTTTAATTTTGCTTGACATGCTCTCTGAAGAGGAGGAACTACTTATGGACCTAGATGGTATACTGCCTCTTCCTACATTCCAACTGTAAGTGAATCTTGCTTTTCTTTGTGGGGGAACAGTCTAGTTTTTAACTATAAGCTGTTGCTTGCATTGCCACTATCGATTACAATATGTTTTTTTACATACCATGTAAGATGCTTCCCATCAGCTCCTGTGGGTCTGGATTCATGTTCCTGTCATCTGAACAGCTTGATAGCTTAAGCCTAGGATTTTCAAAACTGACCCTCAAGGAAGAGCTTTAGGGTTTCCCAAGGTCTTTTTCATCACAGTCTTCTTTGTTTGGCTCAGACTTATCTCAGAAAGCTGTTGGAAGCATCAACTTCTCCAAAATGGTGGGAAGGAGTATGTCCTTATAGAGCAGTGGTTCTCAACCTCCCTGATGCTGCAACCCTTTAATACAGTTCCCCCAAGCATAACATTATTTTCACTGTTACTTCATAACTGTAATCTTAGTTCTGTTATGAATCGTAACGTAAATAATCTGTTTTTGGATGCTCTTAGGCAACCCACAGGTTGAAAGGAAAGATGGCACACAGAAAAACGCATTGTTTGCTTCCCCAGCTGTTGATCCCTCAAAATCATTGTTACATTTAGTGACCATTTATCTCTTATTGGCAACAAGTCTTAGTTTGATGTTAACAGTAGTGCCTTTAGTAAATTATTACAACTCAAACTGTTAGGTTTTCGTTAGAACAACTTAGAATGTAGATGTCCATGTTGAGATCTGATGAGGTATTTAATAAGAAACCTAAGATTCTGTTTATCATTTGGGTTTTTTTTTTCCAAGATGCTTTTTTCCTTTTTCTTTTTTTTGAAGCAGTTTTAGATTCACAACAAAATGTAGTAGGAAAGTACTACAGCACTGCCATGTGCCACCCATAACACATACTAAAGCCTAGGTCACTTTTGTTCTGGTCACTTTGTAGGTGACGGTGACAGACAGCATAGCTTCATGGTTTGTACCCCTAAAAATTATGTGCTACAATGTGTTGATAGAAGAAACAGTCCTCCTTTAATCCCAGCATTCCAGGCAGAGGCGGGAAGTTCAGGCCAACCTGGTCTACAGAAGCTAGTTCCAGGACAGCCAGGACTACACAGAGAAACCCTATCTCAAAAACAAACCACAAAAGAAAGAAAGAAGAAAAGAAAAAAGTTCCTCAAAATTAAAGGCTAGACTTGGTACCTTTACCATATACATCTTTAATGAGGTATATTTAACAGTTTAGATGACAGTTTGCATAGGTGTTGGCAAATGAACAGAGCTGTATTTTTGGAACAAATGATTTGTCTGTTCATACATTTTTGTTGCAGTTTATTGTCAGGTGACACTGCTCTCTGGAATCTGCTAAAGATACCTCTTTCTGGTAAGCTGTAAATCAACTTTAGCAGAAAAGGGACAGAGGCACTCAGTGGCTAACAGGGAGCTTGAGATCTTACATACCGATCTGTAGCTTTAGCACGGGGATCTCCCACCTCTTCTGAATAAGTAAAGCTAGCAGCACTAGGGCTTTCTTTAGAACACAGCAAAAGTGTCATGCTTTCAATAAAATTCAGTTTAGATAGTGTTTTTAAAGAGGTAGTGCTGACCCTAAGAGGATCCCAGTAGTCACATAATCCTAGCAAGAATAAAAGATTAAGGCTTAGGTTACTTAGGGGGAAAAAAAGAACCTAGTTGCTGGTCTTGAACAGTTCTCTTCTTACCCCTCTTTAAGACTTTTTATTCCTTTGAAACTAAGAACCTCAAGCATTTAAGAGATCTAGTGTAATTTAACATAAAATGAACTCATTCTCAAGAGAAATTATATTGGTATAATATCATAATATATTGGTTAGATAAATTCAAATTTTTATGACTGCTTTATTAGAACTGTTTTTCTCATTGCCCATAGTTCCAAAGTTCATTTAAATACACTGTTTGTAAATCAGCTTTTTCATTATGAGTTTGTGCTCAATAAAGAACAATTATGGAAGCAATAAATTGTGTAGTGAAAGACCAGTAACTGCATTAAATCTATCTGAGCTTTGTGCTTTGGCATGTAGCCTCGGGAATATAACCATCAATACCAATCTTTGTTTACCTTCAAGGGGGCAGAACTGGAGTCAGTATACCAATGGCTTTCTTATTGTAGTAAGACTATTTATGAAAAACATATCCTTCCCCTCTATTTAGAATCCATGTAGAAAACAGCTACAAAAGATTAAATAATAATATATATAAAAATGCCACCTGAATTCCTTTAGTAGATTGCACAAGTTCATGATTTGAGGCAATTAAGACATCAAAATATAAGAGGTAATAATAGCCTGAGGTAAACACTAAAAGTATAAAACTCAAATAATTGAAAAAATGTTTAGCTGGCCTACAGTTGATATATATTTATAGTTTGTAAAAAA
Organism: Mesocricetus auratus; assembly: GCF_017639785.1. Lineage (NCBI taxonomy): Eukaryota > Metazoa > Chordata > Mammalia > Rodentia > Cricetidae > Mesocricetus > Mesocricetus auratus. The sequence goes on from NW_024429195.1 coordinate 73,970,361, forward strand.
AAAAAAAAACAAAACCTTTGTAGTTAAATACAAAATGTCTAAACGTAGCATGCACTGATCATAATTAAAAAATAAAAACAATGAAGCTCACATTGTAAGTCAGCCCATTTAAAAAGTATATATACAAATAACAAGAGCCCACTGTGGATCAGCTAAGGACTTCATTAGAAGAGGCATCCATTTCTTCACTGGGATGTTGGCTATTGGACAAGAGCTCGGGAGGCAGGAGTTTAGAATGTCCATTCTCAGTAACTCGCTGAGTGTAAAATAAGATATAAGCTTGGGCCTTGCGTACTTCATCCATAGTGCACATGCTTAGCTTGGAATCATTGCAGTGTACCCAGAACCCTAGAGTGAAGCAAAGAAATTGGATGTTTGTAAAGGAATTTCACAAGTTTCTACTACAAAATAAGTCTCTTTAATTGGAAATGGAGAGTTTCCGAGGGAAAGATAAAGGCTGGTTCATTTTCTTTGCAATGGGAAAGAGTTATTCTAGAATTCTTTTATGGAATAACCTGTTTTATTAGTTTGAAGTTACAGAATCTGTATCTGACATCTTACATTCCTTCAGTTACTTACTACAAAGCTACAGTTATACTCCTAGTATAACTAGTATATACTTGATTTGTAGAACAGATAGGCTTTTTGTTGTCTGCATTGCTAGGGTGTGTGTGCACACGTTTACTTTTCAGTGGTTCAGCCACTCTGCCAGGACCCAGCTGCTCTGGAAGGGACACGGAGAACACAGTGGAAAGGATTTTGTATGCTAACACTGAGCAAGTATCTGTGATCTCCCAGGTCATTAGATACCTTGTTCTTTACCGAACCACCGAACAGTTTAAGAAAAACTGACCGGTGCTGGGCCTGGTGACGCACACCTTTAATCCAGCACTTGGGAGGTAGGCTGGGGTATCTCTTGAGTGTGAGGCCAGGCTGGTCTACAGATAAGAAACCTTGTCTCAAAACCAAAAAAAAAAGATGATGCCTTGTGTATGACATGTGTCTTTAATCCCATTACTCAGGGGAAGCAGACACAGGTACATCTCTTGAGTGCAAGGCCAGCTTGGTGTCCATTACAAATACAGAAAGAAGTCGAGAAAGAAGGTAAATGGTCAGGTGACTCAGTGGTCAACGTAGAAACTGCTAGCAACCTAAATACAAGTTCCCAGTTCTAACCCTAGAAATAATGGTTTTTCTTGGCTGTACCTCCTTCAGAATTGTAGCAGTAGGCAGTGTAGTGGCCTGAGCCAAATCCTTTCCCATGGTGGATTACTACAGCAGAAAGATTGTAGATAAAGCATTCTGGTCTGAGAGCTTTCAGGGTCTCCCTGCAGCAATAGGGCTCCATGTTCAAGGTTTCCTCAAAGACAACATGAACACCAATCTTCTCTCGGTTATTACGTCCTGACCATCTGGGAACAAGCAACAGAAAAAATTAAGGGAGAAAGTTTGCCATATATTAGGTCTAGACAGCTTTAAGAGTAAATCCCGGAGAGCATGAAATACAAAGCACTGATTAGAACACACACCCTTTAATACGGAGTTGGCCGTAGAGGATTTAGGATCACTTTGCAGACAGGTCCAGTCAAGGTTGCCTCATCAGTTTAAGAATGCATACATGAGTGCTGGGATCCCGTCAGGACCTTAGACTTGTTAGGCAAGCATTTTGTCGTTGCTATATTCCCAGCCCAGCCATTAGTTTTGTTTTCATGTCCCAGGCAGGGTCTCAAGGATAACCCTGATTCCCAAATCCTCCTAAGTGGGATTACAGGCTTAAAATAATTGTCCTTAATGTAGAAATAAGATTTAGACAATTACAGCCTTGAGTATTATGACTGGTATGAAAGGAGCATCTCAAGTGGGAGATATAGTTAGTCAATCTAATCTTTCTTTGATGAGTAGGTAGAAGGAAAGAAAAACAGATATCTTTTCTTTCCTAAGAACTCTACAGTAAGTCAGGGGGTGTCAAGTGCCAAATAAGACTCTATAAAATGTCACTTTATCAGTGTGTCCTATTACTGGATCCAATCACAGCAAGCAGCATTTTATCATTGACATACTATTGGTTGGTACAGAAGGGAAAATCACAATATAGATTAGTTCTTTCAAAAGACTAATCTGATGCCAGGCAATGGTGGCACCCACCTTTAATCCTAGCATTCAGGAGACAAAGGCAGCCTGGTCTATAGAGCAGGTTCCAGGACAGCCAAGAAATAAAATGCAGCATTGAAAGAAACATAAGTTCACACAATAGCAGGAAGAAAGGTGAGAGTAATACAGTCTAGTTTTCGAAGGCAAAAATGTAAATACTTAGTGCAGTGTAAAATGGTGCCAAGGGAAGGTGAGCATGCAAATCATGCTGTCTGCTGCACCAGAAAGTCATGGTCCACTGTGTGTGGCGCTGTATAACACACAGCGGTCTCCAGTTTTCTCATACAGACCTACCTTGGGATCTCGGAAGTGGTAATGAGTCTTTTTATACTCTTCGGTAACCATAGAGACTGCTGAGGATGTTTAGACTTTCAGTCTAAGAAAAGGGAGGACAGCTCCAAGTTGTTGATTACTACTGGATGCTGGCCCTCTACTATAATTAATGTCTATATAAAGAAGCTTCTGCAAAATTCCCCTAAAGGCCTGGGAGTGTCCACAGAGTTTAAGACACAAAAATTCCTGGAGTGGGTGTGTCTGGGAAAGGTATATGTGCTGGATAGTTTATTTCAATGACAAGCTATAGTCATCTGAGTGTAGGGACCCTCAACTGAGAAACTGCCTCCATAAGATCAGGCTACAGGCAAGCCTGTAGAGCATCTTAATTAGTGATTAATGTGGTCGGGCCCAGCCTGTTGTGGGTAAGGCCATCCCTATGCAGGTGGTCATGGGTTCTGCAAGAAAGCAGGCTGAGCCGAGCGTTGGTGGTGCACACCTTTAATCCCAGCACTTGGGAGGCAGAGGCAGGTGGATCTCTGTGAGTTCGAGGCCAGCCTGGTCTACAAAGCAAGTTCCAGGACAGCCTCCAAAACGATACAGAAAAACCCTGTCTCGAAAAAAACAAACAAAAAAAAGCAGGCTGAGCAAGACATGAGAGCAAGCCAGTAAGCAGCATCCTCCATGGCCTCTGCATCAGTTTCTGCCTCCAGGTTCCTGCCCTGCAATCAACTGCTGCCTCAAAGTTTCCTGCCCTGCTTCAGGTCCTGTCCTGATTTCTTTCTATGATGAACAGCAACGTGGAAATGTAAGCCCCCTCCTCCCTACGCTGCCTTTGGCCATGGCGTTTCATCACAGCAATATGAACCCTAACTAAGACAGACAGATGCCCCTTCACAAATGCCTTTTCCATCCTCGTCCATATCTTAAGATGCCTTCTGTGGTAATGGATAAACTCAAATGTTTTTGTTTGCTCAACTAGCAAAGTAAGGGATTAGGTTAAGATTCCTTACCTTGAGCTATAGGAACCCAACTGATAACTAAATTCTTTTTACTGATATATTTTTGGTTGGATACCTTTTTTCTTGTTAGTGATGTGTTTTTCTCTATGTATGTGGCTACTTGGTAATTCATTCCAGTGCATCATAATTAGCTTTGTATTTGTACTGCCTGTGTAGAGAATGATTTTAAGAGTTAACAAGATGGCTCAGTGTAGTTATAAGTGCCTACTACCAAATATGATGTCTTCAATTCAGTCCCCTAGTGAGAGAACAACGTTACGCAAGCCCTTGGACCTCCTCATGCACGTACTACAGCATATGCCCCACTCCCTCCAAAAAACAAACTGTTTAAAAAAGTTTTAATACAAAGTAATTTAAGTTACCTTGCTATTTGGCGTATTTCCATTGCCTTTTAATACAAGGGTTAGGGTTTAGGGTTGGTGTTAGTGGCATTTTTACAGTGTCTTTTATAAAAGTGTATGACTTTCCCGACTAATACATTTTCTGGGTCCCACTGTTTTCTAATACAGCAAGTATGGTGGCACATCCCTGTAACAGCAGAGCTGAGGCAAGGGTAAAGTTTGAGGCTAGCCTGGTCTACACAGCAAATGCTAGCCCATGCCAGCCACGGCTACACATTGAGAGCTGGCCTTAAAAAAATATTCTTTTTTATATATTTTTGTTTTATGGGTGTGGTGTTTCGCTTGCATGTAAGCCTGTGTGAGGGTGTCAGATCTCCTGGAACTGGAGTTACAGTTTGAACAGTCATGTGGGTGCTGGGAATTGGACCTGTGTCCAAGAGCAGGCAGTGCTCTTAACAGCTGAGTCATCTCACCAGTCCCTGATATATTCTCAATCTCCACTGCTTATAGTATTAAATCACCTTGCTTTCATTGCTAGTAATTTTATGCACAATTGCAGGCTTCACATCATTCTCTAAGACCTTTATGGTATGCCCTGTTCTTACCTCCATACCTTCCTTTGTTCCTGTTGCTCTTTGGTGCAAGTGATCCTCCCGAATAAACCTCCACTTATATACCTTATCTTTTGGGCACGCTGTAAGAAGCTCCTGGGCTTTGAGATATGTAGGATTGAAAGTGGGGGCCATGGTTGAGCGGCTCAGAGCAGCAGCTGTTGCCGGCGGTGAAGAAGTGGCCGTGTAAGCACGGGGTATGGAGCGGGGTGTGTGTGTGTCCTGGGCTGGACTGTTAGGGCCTGTGCTTGAGACAGGACTCCTAAAGGCATGGCCATATCGTCTAAGGCTTGACAGGCTGAGGTCCCCACGTGCCCCAGGCTCTGGGGAAGTTACACACTTGTTTCCGCCTTTTCTCAAGTGTGTGTGCATACCTATAATCCTGAGAAAGGAACCTACTGTCTCTCACAGCGTCCTAACTGCTACAACAAATAGCTGGACAAAAGTCAACAGTGGGTAATTTTACTTCCGTAATACTGTACTTGAATTTAAGAAAAAAAGTTTGAGGGGGAGAGGGCTTCAAGACAGGGTCTCTCATTGTAGTCCTGGCTGTAGACCAGGCTGACCTCGAATTCAAATCCTCCTGCTTCTGCCTCCAGGGTGCTGGGACTAAAAGGTGTGCACCACCATTGCCTGGCTAAGATATTATTCTTGTCAGGCATGGTAGTGTACACCTTTCTTTAATCTCAACACTGGAGAGAGCAGAGGCAGGTGTATCTCTGAGTTCTGAGTTCAAGGCCAGCCTGGTCTACCGAGTGAGTTCAGGACAGCAAGGGCTATACAGACAACCCTGTTTTGAGAAAAAAAAAAAAAAGTTAGGTAAACTGCTTTAGGAGCTAGCAAAGCAAGATAGCCTAAGTGAGGGTAAGAGTGGTCACCACCAATCCTGACAAACTGTTCAATCCCCATGACCTACACAGTAGGAGAGAGCCACTCTCAGAAGCTGTCCTCGGACCTCTCCATGTGTTCTGTGGCATCTTAGGTGTGAATGCACATGTATTTACACAAATAAATAGATACATGTTTTAAAAGGCTTTGAACTTTGAACAAAAAAACTCTTGAGATTTTGTTTATTTTTGAGGCAGGGTCTCACTGTATACCCCTGGCTGTCTGTCCTGGAAACCACTCTGTAGGCCAGGCTGCCCTTGAACTCGCAGAGATCCTTCTGCCTCTGCCTCCCAAGTGCTGGGATTAAAGGTGTGGGCCACCACACTTGCTACATTTTATTTTGGTGTTCATTTTGGGAGATGTTCATGCTACAGTGTGTGAGTGAAGACCAGAGGACAACTTAGGGTACTCGGTTCTCTCCACCATGGACTGAATGCGGTCGTCAAAGTTGGTGGCAGGTGTTTTGACCCTTCTCAGTAGCCCCCAAACTACTCTATCGTTGATCAGTATAGTCTAGGCAACTGAGTAAAATGCATCCATTACAAATTACATCTTAAAAGGTATACCTGAATATTAAACAATAAATATATTAAAATATATATAGCACAAGTCACAGTCATTGCTAGGATATGTGATATACTCTTGTCATCTGGGTGTCCAGGAGCTGAGGCAGAAGGATACTCAATTTGAGCCAGCCTAGGGTACATTATATAGTAAGTTCCAGGCTGTCCTGGCCCTGGCTCAGAAAAACAGTAACAAAGCCGGACAATAGTAGCGCACGCCTTTAATCCCAGCACTCAGGCGGCAGAGGCAGGCGGATCTCTACGAGTTCGAGGTCAGCCTGATCTACAGAGTTAGTTCAGGACAGTCGGGGCTACACAGAGAAACCCTGCCTCAAAAAACAACTCAGTTATTAAATATGGATGATGTCTACTGTTCCAAGTTGAAGATGGTAACTACATTGTTTTTGAAGGATGTCATCCACTAGCCAGGTATGAAGTGTTCAAGTTTAATCCGCCATATGTATACGTTAAGTTCTGAAGCACCCTAAACAGAAGGAATGAATGACCAGGTTACTCATAACTGGTAGACACTGGGACTAACATTACTGACCTGAATCGTTTGAGGTGTAGTCTGAGAACCTGAGGTAGGTGGCATATCATCAGCTGTTTCTGGGCTTCTGTGAGTACAACTGGTTTTGACGAAAACTTTCTACGCTTTGCTAAAACAGCAACAACAACAAAAAAAAAAAGAAAGAAAAAAAGAACCTCAGTTTGCAAACTACAAGGGAAACATGAGTAAACTCTTTGATAACTGATCTACTGTCAGCATCACACTGTGCTAGAGGTGAGCATAGGCTTTGACCCCACGGAGTGCAGGACTTAACACGAGAAACTGGTGAGTAGTCAAGTCAGGGAAGCCCAGGACTTCTACTAACTCTGTAAGGGCTGGACAGATGGCTCAGCAGTTAAGAGCAGGTGCTTGTTTTTGCACAGCATCCAGACTGAGTTCCAGGACCACAGGGAGGCTCACAGCTGCCTGCAACCACAGTAACAGGGAATGCCCGCCCTCTTCTGGCCTTGGTGGGCTCCACACATGGTGTACTTCTCTACATACAGGCAAAAACACTCATTCACCTGAAAATAAAACAGTACACCGCTGTATGTTTAAAAGTAGATTTGCCGGGCTGGAGAGATGGCTCAGAGGTTAAGAGCACTGACTGCTCTTCCAGAGGTCCTGAGTTCAATTCCCAGCAACCACATGGTGGCTCACAGCCATCCACAATGAGATCTGGTGTCCTCTTCTGGCGTGCAGGCATACATGAGGCAAGATGCTGTATTCATAATAAATAAATCTTCCTTCTTCTACTTCGGGAAAACATCAAATGGAGGATGACGCCGGTGCAGCGGGAGGGCCCGGAGGACCCGGGGGCCCGGGATTAGGCGGCTGCTGCAGCGGCCTCAGAGGCCGCGGGGCTCGTGGAGGTAAAGCCGAAGACAAGGAGTGGATCCCGGTCACCAAGCTGGGCCGCCTGGTTAAGGACATGAAGATCAAGTCCCTGGAGGAGATCTACCTGTTCTCCCTGCCCATTAAGGAATCCGAGATTATTGATTTTTTTCTGGGCGCATCTCTAAAGGATGAAGTTCTAAAAATCATGCCAGTACAGAAGCAGACTCGGGCTGGCCAGCGGACCAGGTTCAAGGCTTTTGTCGCTATTGGGGACTACAACGGTCATGTTGGTCTTGGTGTGAAGTGCTCCAAGGAGGTAGCCACAGCCACCTGGGGGGCCATCATCTTGGCCAAGCTTTCCATTGTCCCTGTGCGGAGAGGCTACTGGGGGAACAAGATTGGCAAGCCCCACACTGTCCCATGCAAAGTGACGCGCCGCTGTGGCTCTGTGTTGGTGTGTCTCATCCCTGCCCCCAGAGGCACTGGCATCGTCTCGGCTCCTGTACCCAAGAAGCTACTGATGATGGCCGGTATTGATGACTGCTACACGTCAGCCAGGGGCTGCACTGCCACCCTGGGCAACTTTGCCAAGGCCACCTTTGATGCCATCTCCAAGACCTACAGCTACCTGACCCCCGACCTCTGGAAAGAGACTGTGTTCACCAAGTCTCCTTATCAGGAATTCACGGACCATCTTGTGAAAGCCCACACCAGAGTCTCTGTTCAGAGGACCCAGGCTCCAGCTGTGGCTACCACATAAGGGTTTTCATACAAGAAAAATAAAGTGAATTAAGTCTGTTAAAAATAAATCTTAAAAAAAAAAGTCCAAAAAAAAAGTAGGTTTGCCTATGCCAGTGAAGAGGAGAGTTAAAATTTTCCCCTATGCATACATTAATATATATTTTGGAGACTCTTAAAAAAACTGAGAGTTCATTTAGCCTTAGCTGCTGAGTCCCGGGCAGATGGGTGTGTACTGCCCAGAGCACGCTTTTATCCTCTTAGTGTCCCCTCTTCTCGTGGTGGATCCAAGGCTTCCCTCACTCAGTGCCACGCTCTAACAAAGGGAACTCAGGGCTCTTGTCTCTTCTGCTTCTCTGTGTCTACGCAGGGACTGTGCCCTGGACTCTCTGCTAGACATCCTCCCAGAGCTTCTGCTTGCTGGTCAGCGGCTGTCCTTGGGCTCATGACAGCTCTGACCGTGGCAAGGGCAAAGGTGCCTCTCACATCAGCTGCTGCTAAATGTCCCAGCCCTACTTTGGGACTTTATGTGTATGGCTGCCGGATGACCGAACTGGCTTGTCAACATGCTTGTAAACATTCGCCTTCATCGATTATAGCAGCTCTCCCAGGCCTGCATCTGTTAGCCTCGGTACATATGCAAATTAGTACAAGACCATATTCTATATTTACAATACTGGCTATCCCTACCTTTGGTGATGAGAATATTTGGGACATTTTACTTTTAAGTTCACCAGACCAAATCTTAGAAAGGCCCATTTCTCTGTCAGATCTTACAACTGTATAATTATAACTTATAATTATCTATGTTAATCAGAGTTCACAGTAAAGCAGCACTCAGAACAAACTGACTGTAGATGGCTTTAGAAAATAATGTGGCGTCTCTTCAGCACGGGAAGTTTCTTTCCCGGAAGTGACATCAGCCTGGGCTGAGCTGCAGTGTTAAGGTACCTGCCTAGCATCCAGATCCCCAGCATGAAGGATCTCCAGCTCTAGTGTCATTTTTCTGACACATGGAAATAATTTTTTAAAAATTTATTGCTGAGCCAGGCACTGGTGGTGCACACCTTTAATCCTATCACTAGGGAGGCAGAAGCAGGCAGATCTCTGAGTTCCGAATCCAGCCTGGTCTACAGAGTGAGTTCCAGGACAGCCAGGGCTACACAGAGAAACCCTGTCTCAAAAACCCAAAATAAATAAATAATGAAAATAATTGATATTTTATTTTATGTGTATGGGCATACAGGGTAAAAATGCCTATATGCCCATCACCACATGTGTGCCAGAGGAGGAAAAGGGCATCAGATCCCTTGAGATAGGAGTTAGACAGGTTTGAGCTGCTGTATGGGTGCTGGGAATTGAACCCTGGCTCTCTGTAAGAAAGCCAGTGGTGTTAACTTTTAAGCCATCTCCCCAGCCCTGCAAGAAGAATTTTAATGCCATCAGTAAAGACTATTGTGCCGGGCGGTGGTGGCACACGCCTTTAATCCCAGCACTCGGGAGGCAGAGGCAGGCGGATCTCTGTGAGTTCGAGGCCGGGCTGGACCGACAGCCTCCAAAACAATACAGAGAAACCCTGTCTCGTAAAACCAAAAAAAAATAAAAAATAAATAATAAAAAATAAAGACTATTGTAAAGTAGAGATGACTGACTTCCTTTATGGGACTGGAAAATTCCTTTCTATAGCTACTGTTTAAGGACTTCCAGCTTCCTCATTCTCCATCGCCAATCCTAAAAACAGCACAGAGACTGTCTATACTCACAGTTACAATGGTCACACACGTAGATTTTCCCTTCTAACGCTTCTGTTTCTGTAAATTTGCCCAACATATCAGTAACTAGACATGGCTGGGAGGCAGCATCTTTTCCACTGCATTGGTATCTCTCTGGAAATTCCAATGACAAGTCCCAGAATGGTTCTATTGTGTTTGATTTGTTGTCACACGCAAGACACGTAACCTGCAAAGAAAAACATTGCTCTGGTTTATAGTCTTTCTGCCAAAAATGTTAGCTTTCACTAGAGGTCATTGCCAGTGAAGCATGAGGACAATGAATGACAACATTTACAATCTGTCACGACTCTGTCACGACAGTTCGTTACAATTGTTTTCCTTCAAGAGGATATGTATTAGGGCTGGAGAAACAAGGCACCTGCTGCCAAGCTTGGTGAGCTGAGTTAGATTCTCAGGACCCAAAGGGTGGAAGGAGAGACTGTGGTTCTAAGTTATCCTCTGCCGTCCAAACACCACACAAAGAGAGAGAGAGAGAGAGAGAGAGAGAGAGAGAGAGAGAGAGAGAGAGAGAGAGAGAGAGAGAGAGGGAGAGAGAGAGAGAGAGAGAGAGAGAGAGAGAGTTATCATTTTAGACTCTCCTTAAAGTCATTACAAATGGGGCTAGAGAGATGGCTCAGAGGTTAAGAGCACTGACTGCTCCAGAGGACCTGAGTTCAATTCCCAGCAACCACATAGTGGCTCACAACCATCTGTAATGAGATATGGCGCCCTCTTCTGGCATGCAGATATGAAAGTAGGCATACATAATACTGTATACATAATAAATAAATAAATCTTTAAAAAAATCATTACAAATGATGGGCTTCAAGTATTGGCCCATCAATAATCGTGGCAAGATGTGGGGTGCATAGCCTTAATCCCAACAGTGGCTCTCCAAAGTGTGAGGTCACCCAGGTCTACGTGTGAATTCCGAGCCAGTTGATGCTGCATGGTGAGAACCTGTTTCAAAAAGACAGCCTGGTGGTGGTGGTGCATGCCTTTTGATCCTAGGACTCAGAAGGCAGAGGCAGGCAATTCTGAGTTCAAGGCCGGTCTACAGAATAAGTTCCAGAACAGCCAAGACTACATACAGTGAAACTCTGTCTTGAAAAACAAATCTCCGACATTAGTCAAATCTAGGATTTAGGGGAAAAATGTAAAAGACCCATTTTTATAAGCATTATACATTTATATGTGTATATGCATGTACATATATATAATATATATATATATATAGTTACATGCATTTAATGTATATATGTCATTAGATGAGGTTTATCACCTTTTCCTTCCTCATCTTTCATTGACTTGTTTGTTTGTTTGAGAGGGACAATGATTCACTCTCTAGCCCAGGCTAGCCTGGAACTCTTTATGAAACCTAGAAAACAAAACCCAATCAAAATATAGAAACCAAGAAACAGCTGGGAAAATAGTTGAATGTCATGAAGATCTGAGTTCCAGGCCCAGAACTCTCCCCACCTCCACCCCACGCCACGCCCAAGACAGGAGTTTAACAACTAGAGTCAATTTGGTGACTGGGATACTTAACAGCACATGAGTAGGTAAAGACGTTATGAGCTGAATGCATGCGGCATGAAAGACAGCAGAGTAACTCATGTCACCTACATTTCCTGGCGCAGACAACAACAGAAGGGGCTGAAGAGCTGGCTCAGTGCTAAGAGCACTGGCTGCTCATCCAGATGTCCAGTTCACCACACAGTGCCTCGCAGCCATCTACGAAGAGATCCAATGCCATCTTACGGCTTGCTGTGTACAGACAACACAAGGCAACTCTAACAGAATTTTGATGTACCAAGTCAACAAAAAGAACCCTACTAGAGGTAAGTCTAGGAACTCAGCATGAGAGCCAGGTTTTGAGACGTTCTTGAAGTTCCCTGAAGTCTACTGCATGTTTAAAGGAAAGAGAGAAGATTCAGTGGCTCAGCGCTAGGGTATAAGGCCCAAGAGAGAAGCAAAATGGTTACAAAACAAATTTTATTAATTGCAAGATTCCCTTATTTTAAAAGAAAGACTTAGCTATTCTCACATATTGGAAATCTAAATGAGAAAATAACTTACTGTAAGTGAAGACAGCATCACTTACTACTCCCTCTCTTTAAAATTCTGTGTACTTGTGTTGTGGGTGTGCTCGTGAGTGAGGCATTGGGTTCTCCAGGCAGCTGTGAGTCGCCTGACGTGGGTGCTGGGAACTGAACTCCCGTCCTCTGCAAAAGCATTACCAGCTCTTAACCACTGAGTCACCCGCCCAACCCCCAAAGCCACTCCCTTTGGATAAAGCAATTCTAGGACCATGTCACATGGAAAACAGGAAAAATACTAATTTATCATGACAAAGTGAAAAATTGGAAATAGTCCCAAATCTACAACAGGGGTGGCTAAATATTGTGTTTAAGTAAGCAGATACAAAAATGTTTGGAAAAGAACAATCAAAAAATGTTCTTAAGATTTACTTTTTAAGGGGCTGAAGAGGCAGAGGGCTCAATGTTAAGAGCATTGACTGCTTTTCCAGAGGTCCTGAGTTCAATTCCCAGCACCCACATGGTGGCTCACAACCATCTCTAACTGTATTCCCATGGAATCTGATGCCTTTTTTTGGTGTGTGTACACGCAGACAAAACAGCCATATACTTAAAATACATGAATCTTCTAGATGAAAAAAGGGGATTGATTTGTTAAGTCTGTGTGTGGGGGGGTAGAGTATGTGCGTGTGAGGGCAGGTGCCTGGAGAGGCCAGCGGTGTCAGCCGTGTTCTGAGGCTGGAGTTCCAGGCCCTTGTGAGTCCCCGGCCCTCTGCAAGAGCAGTAACCACTGAACCATCTCTAGCCCCGTCCACCTCTGCTGAAACAGGCGAAAAGGAAGCTGTGTGTTATGGGAAAGACAGGGCTCACGTCTAGGGACACTTCACCAGTCTGGTCAGAGAACCACCGAGCAGACAGATGGTCTCTGGTTTTGTAGCTCATCTTTTCACAACAAGGAAAACTGACAGAAGTAATGGAGAAAGGATTATTAACAGGAGTTGCCAGAGCTTAGGTAGCTTTGGGATTCTCCGAACTGTTCACATCCGGCATCCATTCTCAGTATGTCACCTGTGTCCTCCAAGGCTAACACACTCTCCTAACTGCTCACATTGAAACCTAGAAGGTGCATTCCTCCTCCTCTCCCCTGAAAAAGACTTTTCCTTTTTTTCTGTTTTTTGTTTTTTCCAGACAGGTTTCTCTATGTTAGTCCTAGCTGTCTGTCCTGAAACTTGCTTTGTAGACCAGGCAGGCCTTGAACTCACAGAGTTCCACCTCCCTCTGCCTCCTGAGTGCTGGGATTAAAGGTGTGCACCACCACCAACTGGCTCAAAAGACAAACACATCTACTTCAGTGATTCACAGAAAACTGTATATGAATGAATGACTTCTTCACACATTCATAAAAGCAATCGATTTTGACCTGAAAAAACTTTTTAAAGACTTATTTATTGTGTAACAGTGTTCTGTCTGCATGTATGCCTCCTCACCAGAAGAGGGCACCAGATGACTGTGAGCCACCATGTGGTTGCTGGGAATTGAACTCAGAACCTCTGGAAGAGCAGTCAGCGCTCTTAAACTCAGCCATCTCTCCAGCCCCCTGAAAAAACTTTTACCACTCTCGGTACATACAAAATATCCCATTGTAGGCTGCACTTTAAGAATTTCTTATGATGATAGAATATGGTAAGAAATCATACCTGACTAAGAAGTTGTCCGTGAAAAATGTTATTTACAACATTCAGAACTTGCTCGATCAGTTTCCTCTGGGAAGTGGGGATGAGAGCTGGGAACCTGGTTCCCGTTGTCTCGAGTTCGCGCTGTATTTTATCCAGAAGCTCACAAAGAAACTCCTGGGCGTCCTGCTGGGCATAGCCACGGAAAGCAGGGATGAGTTTCCACACTGAGTGAAGCATAGCAAACGGTGATACTAAGGCCCACTCTCCGGACCACATGACTTGGAACAAAGTGTGTAATTCGTGGCAGAGAGAACTGTATGGTGAACTCGGCTCCCTGGGCTGGATAAGCTCCATGTTTCGGCTCTTTGAGGACCCGCCGCTGAGGCCTGAGGATAAACTTGAATGTCTGGAGCACACAAAGCCTTTCTCTTTTTCTTTCTCTTGGCCTTCGTTCATCTGATGAGCTGCCGCATCAGTGACAGCTGAGTGTTTACAGGGTCGGGACTTATCGCTAGCAGCCACGGCCAGCCACTGGTTCAGGTCAAGCTTTAAAAAACACTGTCGGAAAATAAGTAAATGACTCAACACTTGAAGAACAGAATTCATATAGCAAGTGTTCCCTAAATTTCTCAGTCCTGTTACACCAGGGGTGACTACTGGCCTTCGTTTGATTAAGGAGTCACTTACTTTTTTCAGTTTTCCGTCTTCCGAGGTAGGTGACAGCGCCTTACCTTTGGCTGGTAATGGCTGAGTTGGTGGTGGCGCCTGCACCGGAACCATCTCTATGGTGGCAGCCTCGGTGAGGCCCTGCAGGCGTAGACTCTTTCGTGGGGGCGTGCTTTCCAACTCGGCTTTCACCGGCGGCTCTGACTCCTGCTGTCTTTTCTTCCCTTCTCTTTTTGCTACCGTTTTCTCCTGAATTTGTTCTTGCCTCTTTCTCCTAATGGCTGACTGTTCAAACCAAGTTCGAAAGATCTTGCCCATGAGCGTCCTTCTGTGCCAAATGGCAGCGCCCGTTTGATCTTCATTTCCAGGCAGGGACTGCGCGCCGTCGGGGAAGGAGGAAGAGTCGTCTCGTCTATCTACGGACTGTGAAACCCGGACACTCTGAACCGCACAACGGTAACTTTTACTTCTGATCGCACTTAATGTACTTCGTAGTGACTTCAGGTCTCCGGCTGCAGTGTCATTGAGAACATAATCATTACAAAGGTAACAAAAAACATACATGTCATTCACCTCCAACGCAACGGGATGGCTGCTCTCTTCAAAGTGCTTCAGCGCGTGCTCCGCGATGTACCTTCCGCAGGCTACGTGGGAGCAGCTGAGGCAAGCCCAGATCGACTCGGTTGTGTTGCAGTCAGTACAGTACCATTTCTGAGGGTTGAAGATGGAATGATCGGGAGCTAGCTGCAACTGCTCGATGTGTTTACACTCATCCATTGTTACTATTTCCTCAGCCCGGCGGAGAAGCGCATCATCCAACCAGGTCTCCCCTCATAACACCGGAAGCACCTGACAACTAAGCAGAATGAGGGCAAGACCTGAACAAGGGTCCTTTTTATGTTCTCCCAAGAACAACAGTGTAAACACCCCTGGCCTGCTTCGGTGCTGCCTGACACTGTGTCCCGGCCTGCTCTCCCTCCCCTAGCTTCCAGTCTCCTCTCTCTCTCTCACTTCCCTTTATGTTCTCCAATGGGGCCACTTAAAAAAACTTTCGTTTTTGATTTTCTGTCACCATCTAGTGGTGAAAAATTAGTGGCCACTTCTCACTGGATTAGAATACTTCTATACAACACACTGACAGCAGTTTCCAAAAGCACATTCTTTTTTTTTTTTTTAATAAATAAAACACAGGGGCTAGCAGTATGAGGGGTTTAAACAAAAGTTGAGTAAAACTGGTAGGATTCAGAGACTTGTAACCACACAGGGCTACAGACACAGCGCAGTGGGCGGACGCTTCCCTAGCATGAAACCCTTGGGTTTGACCTCCAGTGCCACATAACATACAGAGGGCACACAACAGGAAGTCTACCTTAAAAATAGTTGAACGTACAGCATTCTGTCACTGACTTAACCCAAGCTGAACACAAACTTCAGGATGAGGTATCTATTACAGAACACAAGACTGCCACGGCATACCAAGCTTTAATATCTATTGCAAGAAGACACTGCATGGCAATGGTACCTGCAGGTGTCACCTCCAGGGACCCAGGAAAACTGCAAAAGTAAAGTTGATTTCTGATGCCTTCCAACCTCTTTGTGAAGAATCTGATATGAGACCCAACTCACAAATCTCAAATGCTCACTTTAAATTTAATTAAAGGCATAGGTGGCGCACGCCTTCACTCCCACCATGTGGGAGGCAGAGGCAGGTGGATCTCTGTGAGTTCGAGGCCAGCCTGGACTACAGAACGAGTTTCAGGACAGCCAAGGGTGCAGAGAAACCCTGTCTCAAACAAACAAACAAACAAACAAAACCAGCATTCTTTGGAGTCGAAACTTACTCGGCCAGACGACTCACGTGGGGCTTAGAGCCACGGCTGGGACACAGCTAGGTCAGGAGCCCCAAAGGCCCCATCACACAGAGATGCAAAAGCCTGAAGAGAGGAGGATGGAACCATTTTCTTGACACTTCTCATTTTCCTCTCCAGGGTTCAAAGCCCTTCTTTTCATTTGAGAGTCAGCTGCCCTGAGAGGAGGCACTAAATGCTTGGCTCCACAGCATCAAATATGCGGTTTGGGTATACTCGTTTGAAAGAGCTATGGCGGAGCAAAAATGCTGGCATCACGCCCAGATCTGATAACAGATTACCTGTGTGTATATACTAGCATTAAGTACTTACGATGCTCTCAGTGAAGTACGCTTTGTGCGGATTTAAATCACCCGTACTATCATCCTATACATTTTTAAAAAGTGCCACACATAACGTAAGTGGCTATTTAATGGCTGTTTAAAACCACATATGTGCTTACAAATGTAATAAGAGATTTTAGTTACTTTCCAGTGTTTAAAGACAATGAATTTTTAATTTGCTCACTGCCTTAACTTGCTTTTCTCATGACTCAATGCACAGGATTTGCACCCAACAAATATACTTGAAACAAAATGTTATTAAAAAAAAGTCTTGTAGCCCGGAGTTAGTGGCGCACACCTTTAATCCCAGCACTCGGGAGGCAGAGGCAGGCAGATCTCTGAGTTCGAGACCAGCCTGGACTACCAAGTGAGTTCCAGGACAGCCTCCAAAGCCACAGAGAAACCCTGTCTCGAAAAACCAAAACCAAAACCAAAAAACAAAAAACAAAAAAATAAAAGTCTTGTAAGAATAATGCAGCCTAAAAATTTCTGTGCAAGTTCATTTCTTAAAAAGTGCTAATCAGGGCTGGAGAGATGGCTCAGAGGTTAAGAGCACCGACTGCTCTTCCAGAGGTCCTGAGTTCAATTCCCAGCAACCACATGGTGGCTCACAACCATCTGTAATGAGATCTGGTGCCCTCTTCTGGCGCATAGGCATACATGGAGGCAGGATGTTGTATTCATAATAAATAAATCTTTAAAAAAAAAGTACTAATCATGAGGTAGGAGAGATGGCTCAACAGGGAAGACGGGCTGCTCTTCCAGAGGACCAGAGTTCAATTCCTGGCATCTACATGACAGCTCACAACCTGTAACCCCAGTTCCCTGACACCCTCTTCTGGCCACTAAGGGCACCACGCATGCATTCGGCCTATTTAATTACATTAAGGCAAAACACTCATACACATAAAAAATATAATTTAAAATGCTAATTGTGACTATTTTCATCAAGCAGTTATGAATGCAGCAAAGAAGATAATATATTTGCCAGTCTTACATTCAAAAATTCTCTGGAATCCTAACAGTCCTCTTTGTTTTGCTTCATTCTGCCATGTATATGCCAGCCAAAAGAGCCATTTCCAGTTAACTTCCAGAGTTCATCACCATCCCATAAACACTTGCCAGTCTAAAGTGATCGTTTCCCTCTAACTTCCTACCGGACTCTGTCTGTGCCACTGTTCCAGGAGCCAGTGTGACTCTTGCATTTACCTATACACACATTCTTACTTTGTCACCCACTGGAGGGGCTCTTTGTCATCAGGGAGGAGCTATATCTCACACATTCTCCAACGAGGAATGCTGGAGATGGCTCAGCTGGTAAAAGTTCCAGCAAGAAGACCTGAGCTCGGTCTCTGGAACCTACAGTAGAGGAAGAAAACTTCAGAAAGCTGTCCTTTGACCTTTACATATACTTGCAAGAACACACACACACAAATAAATAAAATTAAAAACAAAAGTCTTAATAAAACCCTAAGAGTATATAGCAATATTGCTTTAGTCTAGCAGATTCTCAGAGGAATCTGGTAATGCTGATTGCAATTCTCTATTGTTTTCAAGACAGGGTCTCATTATGTAGCTCTGGCTGTCCTGGAACTCACAGAGATCCTCTTGTTCTACCTCCTAGGTGCTGGATCAAAGGTGTGTGCCACCATGCCAGGCCCCTTGAGTGCAAATCATCCCTCTATACCATTTACACCACTGGTTGAAAATAAGAAGTCACTGCATTTGGTTCCCCTGTACTCTCAAAAATCAAGTGCTTCTGGACAAAGTAACTGCTCTCCCCCATGGTCAGTTCTCATCAGTTTCTTGATCTTTTCATGATGTGACAATTGGACTTGTTTGTTTTGTGGGGCTTCTATGGCCATACCAACCTGCTCAGTCTCATCTGACTCTAGAACTTACTGTCACTCAGGCCGCTCTGTGGTTTGTGATGAGCTTCTCGCTCAGTCTAAGTGCTGA